>NC_081415.1:51218773-51541586 GCF_030272615.1 Cryptomeria japonica | reverse complement strand
GTTGTAAGTAACAGAAGAGATTTAGAGAGAGAAGACTCATGTTTATTGTAACTTCAATGTGCATATGCAGCCATTTGGAAAGGTTCCTGTGGTTCAGGATGGAGATCTCACTCTATTTGGTAATCATATTCATTGTATATGTTAAGCATTGTGCTAGTTCTGTAATGATCTGATATATTTAATGTCTGTATTCAAAACTTATGGGTGGAGAAGATAATCATTTTCCATGTTATACACTTATTGTATGTGTTCAAAATTTATTTATTAGGGCATCCTCCATGTGATTTATTTACACTATACATATAGATCTGATTTGAGTAGTGCAGATCTGACTCTCTGTTCTTTGAATATATATAGGTCTGATTTGGGTAGTGGGGATCTGACTCTCTATGCTTTGAATATATATAGGCTTAATTTAGGTAGTGTAGATCTGATTCTATGCCTTTCCTTGTATATATTTAGATCTGATTTAGGTAGCATAGATATAACTTTCTATTGGGTATGTGCAGAGTCAACGGCTATCATGAGATACTATGCAGAGAAATATCCAGGACAGGGTACTCGTCTGCTAGGCAAGTCTTTGGAGGAGAGAGCATTGATTGAACAATGGCTTGAAGTTGAAGGACAAAACTTTGATCCTCATGCTCTTGCATTAGTTCATCAGTTAGTCTTAGCCCCAAGGCTTAATAGGCCTCAGGACAAGGCAATCATTGAGAGCAGTGCCCAAAAGTTGGGTGAAGTATTAGATGTGTATGAAAAGAGGCTGTCAGAGAGTAAGTACTTGGCAGGGGACTTTTACAGCCTTGCTGACCTGGCACATCTTCCTCATACTGAATCTATAGTGAATGATACTCATATGGCATATCTGATTAGGAATAGGAAACATGTGAATGCATGGTGGGAGGATATATCTTCCAGACCTGCATGGAAGAAGGTTTTGGCTATGAAGTCAGGCATTGAATAGCTGAGCTTTCAAAATTAACAAATCCTCTCAATCTGTTTTTTTTCTGATTTTTGAAATAAAAGCACTCCATGTTTTATCTCTATGGAATAATGAAAACATAATTCCTAATTTTTATCTTCATAAAAGTTTGTGCTGAACAGAATTATGAATTTAAGTAAAACGACACGATATGAGCACTCATGTCTGGCTTACTTAGAGGAAATCATGCTTAAGCTTTCCTCCTACCGACATTTGATTAAAAAACTTTTCCAATTGAGAGGTATGTACGTTTTTTTTATCTTCTCTTTGATTTAATATGGATTTTAGATGTATTCATCATATGTGGCCAACTGAGATAATTTTTCACAAAGAAATTTTTGTGATAAAATTTATATAATAATGGATTAAGCTCTTTTTATTATTGATACTGACGATATTATGTTGGAAGATGGAATATTAAAAAATGTGGTATACATAATTTCAAAGTTTTAAAATTTGGACTCGCCACGGACTCGGAAAACCAAAAAATTGGACTCGGACTCAAACTTGTGAAAGACTCGGCAAAGACTTGGCAAAAAACAAAATCGTAGTTTTACAAAAAAACATAAAGAAATTAATGCATTTAGAGAACATAAGAGCCATAATTGAAACATTACATGTCATATGATTTACAAACACTTAATATTTGAAATTTCATCTTTCATACTCCTAGTTTCAAACTTTAAAATGTATAATAGCAGCATAAGTTTATAAATGTTTACAAAATTACATATAATAATATGTCCAAATGTGAAAAACAACAATGAACAAACTAAAGAGAAGACTAAACCAAGGGAAAGATAGAACTAGAGGGTCTAGTTCTAGGAGTCCGATGTAGGTTCCCCAGCTCGCCAAAATTAGGTTGAGGGTAGCACCACTTACTAGGGTCTGAGGGTGAGAGAGAGAGAGGGGTAGAGAGATAGGTCAGAGGTAGAAAGATAGGTCTAGATCTTGGGGGGGAGAGGAGAGAGTAAGATAGAGAGTGGTAGAAAGAGGGGATAGAAGAAGAGTGATAGGGAGATAGATAGGTCTAAAATTCGGGGCAGATAAAGTGAGTGAGATAGAGAGAGCGAGAGAATGCTAATAGGAGCCTACTAATTACTGAAATTTGACTAAGTCTGAAAATTTGAAAGATCTAAAACCTAGAATTTGCATTATAACTCCTAGAGATTTGAAACCACACTCAAAAATCCTACCAATATATACATGAAATATAACTTGAAGTATAAGTCACAAATGTTGTATTTCATGTGTATATTATGATGAAGAGAATGAGGTTGTTTTAGTCTTGTTTCCTCTCCTCATACAAATCCTACAAACCTGTTTTCAACAAGCAACAATGCCAAATGAGTGAAAAAAGTAAAAAAAAACACTTAAAATCATGGTTGGGTGTGTTCAATGAATGGCACGAGTCCGAGTGAAAGACTCGCGCAAATCCTTGGAAAGGACTCGCGAGAACTCGGCTCACGAGTCCTTGGTGAGTCAACTTAGCCCGCCAATGGACTCGCAAGTCTTAACGAGTCCCACGAGTTTTAAAACTATGCATAATTTGATTACGAATCTACTATTTATTTTTTAAATAAATTGAAAAGAATAGAAAATTTAATTTTCAATCTTGAAAAAATTCTTTGTGAAAAAACAAATAATTTTAAATAACTATTAATTAAAAAAAAATGTAAAAGAATTCAAGAAATATAATGTGATAAATAATCTAACCTAAGCTAAATGTCATCCAAAGATATCCAATAAATTTATTTTTAAAAAAATGAAAACTCGATGCTTGCATATGTTAGTAAATCAACCATGCAATATTAGAAAAATCTCTCACCATCGCTGCTACCAGCACTTAACCTGACAATCTACAATTAACTTTGAATCTATATATTTGAATAGAAAGTAAATATTAT
Organism: Cryptomeria japonica; assembly: GCF_030272615.1. NCBI lineage: Eukaryota > Viridiplantae > Streptophyta > Pinopsida > Cupressales > Cupressaceae > Cryptomeria > Cryptomeria japonica. Next base: position 51,538,697 of record NC_081415.1, on the reverse strand, counting down.
TCAACACAAAATGTATAATACAATAGTTATGCAATCCACGAAACCTGTTCAGAAAAAAAGATAAATATAATAAATAAAAATACTGGAAGGAAAAGTAAACCAAACAAATCTATAGGTGACCATAGACAAGCATTCCAAAAAGAAATCAATTCAACGCGATCAAACAACATAATAATCTGATTCACTGTCACAATTAAAACATTAATAATTTGTCCTGATGATAGATAATAAAATACAATAAAAAAAATTCCCTATACTATAATCCATTATTATGAAGATTTTACTTAGAAACAATTTTGTACAATTTTCGTGGAGTGGAGAAGCTAAAAAAGTCTAACAGAAACACAAGCAACAGTTTTCAGACATATAAACTTCATATTTTTTATGACTGCTTGTTTTCATGTTTTTTTTCCAAATTAATTCAAATTAAAAAACTAAACTTGTTTTATATATATTATATTCCTTGACAAAATAGAATATCACATTGAATCTCTATTTCTTACGTCTGCTATAAGTAGATAGGAAATCCCAGTACATAAGCTAAAAGTCTCTCACACAAATGCAATATCATAATTAAGAAAAATAATTAATTGAGATTTGTCATTTTTGCTTATTAATTATTTAAATTATATATTTTTTTTATTTAAAATGTGAAACTCATTGATCCATGTTCTATGAGTGGTGGTTCACGAGAACTCATTTCTTATGAGAATGAATGGTACACATAGCACTCATTACACAAAGATGATGTTCACAAAAGTGAAGCATTGAACTTTCTCATAAATCACCCATCATTGCTACTCCAACTCTTGCATCTAGGTGATGCTCACAAAGATGAAGCATTGAAACTTTTGAAAAATCACCCATCTCATTACTACTACAACTCAAACATACTTAACTATGAAATATACCACTTAATTTCTTCATATAGATTACACTTATCCTTAAGTTTCATACTACTTCCACTTAACCAAGGAAAATCTCTTGTTTCGGTATCCTAATTTTTGAGACAGCCACAGCCATTCATTTTCTATCGTCCTTTAGCTCTTGCTTTTATTGGTTTACAGCTGTTTGCAAGTGTTGCTTTGACTTGAATACAATACTTAATATTCCCCTTTCTGAGTTGGAAACAATATACAAGTAAAGCTAGAGGATATTGATTTGTGTTTTGGGTTTGTTTTTCAATTGAAGATTGATAAGATGGTTGTGAAGTTATATGGACCACAATTTGCATCCTGCACCAGAAGAGTGCTTGCATGCTTCTTAGAGAAAAACACTGACTTTGAGATTGTGTTGCTGGATATGCTGGCAAGAGAGCACAAAAAAACAGAGTTTTTGGCCTTGCAAGTAAAGAGATCATACCTTTATTATCATTTTGTTGGGTTTCAAGTAACAGAAGAGATTTAGAGAGAGAAGACTCATGTTTATTGTAACTTTAATGTGCATATGCAGCCGTTTGGAAAAGTTCCTGCAGTCCAGGATGGAAATCTTACTCTATTTGGTAATCATGTTCCTTGTATATGTTTAAGCATTTTGTGGGTTATGTAGTCGTTTGATAAATTTACAGTTGCGTTCAAAACTCATGTGGGTGGGACAGATAATCACATTCCAAGTGATACATTTATTGTATGTGTTCAAAATTTTTTGGTTAGTGGATCTTCCAAGGAATAAATTTTCACTGTATACATACAGATCTGATTTGGGCAGTGTAGATATGACTCTCTGTGCTGTCTTGTGTATATATAGAGATCTGACTCTGTGCTTTCTTGTGTATATATAGACCTGAGTTTCTATTGGATATGTGCAGAGTCGAGGGCTATCATAAGATATTATGCAGAGAAATATGCAGAACAGGGGACTTGTCTACTGGGCAAGACTTTAGAGGAAAAAGCATTGATCGAACAATGGCTTGAAGTTGAAGGACAGAACTTTTGTCCTCATTCTTATGCGTTAATTAATCAGTTGGTCTTTGCACCAAGGGTTAATGCTCCCCAGGACAAGGAATTCATTGAGAGCAGTGCCCAAAAGTTGGGTGAAGTATTAGATGTGTATGAAAAGAGGCTGTCAGAGAGCAAATACTTGGCAGGGGACTTTTACAGCCTTGCTGACCTGTCCCATCTTCCACATACTGAGTATATAGTAAATGCTACTGATAAGGGATATCTGATTAGGAATAGGGAACATGTGAAAGCATGGTGGGAAGATATTTCTTCTAGACCTGCATGGAAGAAGGTTTTGGCTATGAAGCCAACCATTGAAGATCTGAGCTTTCAGAATTAACAAATCCTCTCTTTCTGTAATTTTGTAGATTTTTGAAATAAAAGCACTCCATGTTTTGTCTGTACAGAACAATGAAAACATAAATACCTCTTTTCACAGATGTAGAAGTCATTTGGTATTGATAACAAGTACCTCTCCTCTTTAATGCAACTGAGCACCTTTACTTTCCTGCTGACTTGTTTTTGGAATGGATCAACGTTATCTCTATATAAGTTTGAGGTGAACGGCGTAGAGGCTCTGCAACTTGAAAAACCCTAGTTTTCTTTTTTCAACTGTATGTGTTGCAAAATCTTCGAATCCTTGAAGCGGTGCCAATAAGTGTGCTGAAGCAAACCCAGAAACTTGATTCGTCCCAATTAGCGGTGTTTAGAGCCCACCCTACCTTGAAAGTTCGATCCAGAAATATTGAGAAAAAGGGCTAGAGACTTTTCAAATGGACTCGTAATAACTAAGAGCTAAAAGGACAGACCATAGAATCATTTAGGGGTTTTGGCTCATGCGTCTTTGCTGATCCAGACCATGCTCTCGCTGGTTTGCAATATTGCTATTGGATTATCTGTGGCTAAACATGCTATTTTTAATCGTGGACCTCAAATTTTATCCAAAAAGAATAATTAAATTAAAATATTACGTGTAGATTGAATTCCCTTTCTCTTACCTTTTTGTCTTTTTAACAAGAAATTTTACTCTAGTGTAAACAATGTTATGATAAATGGGTTAGTCTATGTGTAGATCCTTGGGTTTGCATCACATTTATGGACTTATACATGTCCTCCAAGCTCCACCAAGCTAGTTGAATTTGGTTTCAAATTTGAACAACAACCAACTACATTAACAAACTTAGTTCTTGCTTCTATTGCTATAGGGAAGGACACCTCATCTATAAATGTCATATTTGTAAACTCAAGGCGACTCAACTACCTTTGGAGCTGACTATCACCTTGTCATTGATATTCTTGACCAATAAATTCATATAGTTGTTATACCCAATCATCCCTCTCCCCCAATTGTTGACACTATCTTGTCCTCCTCCAATCCTCCCTTCCAATCTTCCATCCCCTCCTCTCCCCGTTAGCTACCCTCTCCTCTCGAATCCAAGTAGTACAAAGAAGCTCTGGTTGAGTTTGGATTAGAGCCTCTTAAATAAAGAAAGAGGCTCCCCCCCTTCGAAAAATATCTCTACTCGACACATTCTTGCTCTCCCATCCGAACAACCCCATCACGACTTAGATCTAATTGTCATCTTGAGAACGTTTTAGCCAAGACCACTCTATGGACTTAAAACTTGTTTTGTAGAAATTCAGTTCAATGTACTACTAGTGGATGAGGAAACTCTCCTTGACTCATTCCAATGAACTGTCACATTCAATCCTAGAATGTGTGGGGCTTGACAATCCCCACTCATGAATATCAAGTCAAGGCTATCATAAGATTTTGTTATGTGCAGAGACAAGGGCTACCATAAGATACTAATCAAATAGTTATGTAGGATAGGGGTCTTGTTTGTTGGGCAAGCCTTTGGAGGAGAGCATTGGTTGAACAATGGATTGAAGTTGAACAACACAAATTTGGTCCATATTCTTGTGGATTAGTTCATCGATTGGTCTTTGCACCAAGATTAACGTGCCTCAAGACAAGGCATATTTTGAGAGCAACACCCAAAAGTTGGATGATGTATTAGATATGTATGAAGAGAGGTTGACAAAGAGCAAGTACTTGGCAAGGGACTTTAACAACCTTGTTGCCCTATCACATCTTCCACATACTGAGTATATAGGGAATGTTACTGATTAGGAATGAAACATGCGAATACATGGTGGGATGGTATTTCTTCTAGACTCATATGGAAGAAAGTAAGGGTTGAGCTTTCAAAATTAACATATCCTCTCTTTTTTGTTGTTTTAGACTTTTGAAACAAGAGTACTTTATGTTTTGTCTCTATAGAACAATGAAAACATAGACCTTCACATTTTGCTGATTTATTTTTTCCATGGATCAACACTATCTTTATATAAGATTATATTGAAAAATTTATGAATTTTAAGTAAAATGACATGATATGGACACTCATGCTCGACTTACTTAGAGGTAAGTGCGAAAACACCTCTAACACAAAATAGGGTGGAACAAGGTGACTCTAGATAAGACAAAAACAAGGCCATGCCTAAGAATGGATAACCTAAAATCACGATGAATAAAATCAAGAGAGAAGTTCAAAACATATATAGGGGAGAAGACCTAGCAATTTTGTACCCTAATTATATGCATCTCAAAATCTTACATGTCAATGTCAAACAACTTTACAAATTTCATAGTAGCTTCCTTGGTGAGTTAATTGCTTAAACCTAATGTTTAAAGTCCTCATCATGAATTTTGATGCTTCAAGTTCGTGTAGTCATAGAAGGCATAAAAAACATAAGTTTTTTAACCCACCACATCCCATTGTTGATTTTGCTTGCATTAACAACTGAAATGTTTTCTCCCAAAAATAATAGGCATGAATATTCAAGTTCATGATATAGACTCTTAAATACAAGCACACATTACTATTAAATTATATAAAATATTATTATTAATTGAATGATTTTAAACTACTATTATTACCTATTTGCCTTATTTTTTATTTTGTCAAATTTTAAATATTTTGTGTCAAAATTGGCAATGGTCATCATGCATCGAACTCCCATTATGATAGCTTAGTTGATTTAAGTACTTAATCACCTCTACTATTAAGTTGTTTGTCAAAGTAAAGATGGTCATTTATGTGTATTGTTGTAAGAGGTTCATGTCACATGTTTCTATGCATAATTTAACCTAGTCAAGCCAAAATAAATAAATCTGAAGCTCTATTCAAGCTAGAAGAAAACCATTTTATAGGGACAATTCTAACTTTTATCTTAAAAGGGGTAAAAATTTATTCAACACAAAGAGAATTACAAAGCAAAAAGGGCCAGAAACCCTTCAAAGAAGACTAAACCCTAAACCCTAAACCCTAAATAGAACATTAAACAACTCTATCAACATCAACGACCTGCTCCAACATGTGAAACAATTCCAAAGATAATTTTCCCTTATCCACAATATTCCACCCATCCCTTCAATTGGAAACCCATTTGGCCAAGCAAACCGTGACTCCATTTTGCTCCTTAAGAATGTGAGTAAAAGTAACAGATCCTAAAGAATGACACAACCATAAAATCTATCTAACAACCAAGGCTAAGTGTAAATTAACATCATCAAATCACTTCTCATTTAGCAGAGTCACCACCACTTGTGAATCGGATTCACAAATAATCCTTTTCCAGCCAAGAGCACAACCTCTCTCCATGGGATACAAAATGGCGAGAATTTCCATGTAATTGTTTATATAAAAACCTTTATAAATTGAAAAAAATGAATTGGACAAGACTAGAGCTATTAGGCCCTACACCACCAATATTGGCATGATCAAGGTTTTCCCTAGAAGAGCCATTAATATTTATCTTCAAAACTCAATGAGGAGGATGGTGCCATTGACCCAACCAATTAATCTTCCACAAATTAAGGTTGCCTACCCCTATTCCTCTAAGCCTGCCTACAACTTGCTCCTAGAGAAGGATCAACACTTTGAATAGGAAAATTGAGTCGATTGTAAATATCAACATCTCTAGGGTCCACATCTCCAACAAGATCACAATTTGCCAAGACAGTATCACGAAGAGTGTGAACAATCCGCCACCACAAATGTTGAACAACCATTCTAGCATATTGAAAGATTCATCGATTTCTTCCCAACCAAATATGCCAAATAATGAATGTATGTAGGTCCAAGAACCCAACCAACCTAAAGAAAAAAAGTCCTAACTGGAGGCTTACCCCAATGATTCCAAAACTTAGCCAAAGAGGAGACATGTTGGCAGGCTTGCTTCCAAACTCCTTGCTAGAGGTGCCAAATTGCCCTAGAGAAAGATCACTAAAAGAAAAGATGAGAAATACACTCTTCACTCCTACAACACAACACACACATAGAAGGACCGTGGAAGCCTCACTTGCATAAATTATCCCAAGTAAGACATATATTCTAAACCACCAGCCACATAAAAAAGTTGCATTTGGGCCAAGAAAATTTGTTCCACACCTATTTCTACCAGGGAACCCCCATACTCTCAAACAACTGTCTATCAAGTGCTAAGTATCCTGCAACAACAGAGTACTTACCAGTAGAATTCCTACCCCAAGCCAAAGTATCCTTCCTTGTCAAAGAATTACACTCTCAAGAAGCAAGAAGTTTAGCTAACTCTTGCCTAGCCTTCCCTAACCCACTTAGCGACCATTCACAAGGGTCCTTCCATCTGCAACCAACAACCACTCCTAAAGTCTAATCTGTCTTATAATTTGCTACAGTATTCAATTGTACAAATGATTAAGATGGGAGTTTCATTAATGCTAGGGAAAAATAATTTTACAAAGATTTAAATAGGATTATTAAAAGGAATGTGGTCAAGTTTCAAGTGAAAATATAAGCCCCAACAAAATATATGAAATTTCTTCAAATTGCTAAAACCTTCAGATAAAACTTATAAATGATTATGAATTTTATGTTCATCAACACTTTCATATAGTTACAAAACCTATTCAAAATTTCAAAAAATCATTAAATCAAAAGTTTTAAAAGATTATAAAGCCTCTCCAAATGCTAAAATATACTAAGTTAGAACTTTAAAAGATTATAAACCTTCTCAAATTTTTGAATTTGTTATGTTGCCACTTTACGATATAAAACCTATCTAAACTTTTTAATCAAGGATGTGGCACATGAACTATTTAAAAGATCTCAAAAAAGGAAATGCTTATAGAAAGAGCACTAGAAAATATTTAAAAATGAGACAAAAAGTACGTGAAACATACTTGTACGCACCATGCTTTAACAATGATATAAAATAGGGGAGAGGATCTAGTAGTTGAGCATGTTTCAATTGTTGTGATAGTAGTTGTTGATTTAATACTCATATTAGTTGATTTAGTGTCCAAAATTTCTTACAACATTGCACCAATAGTTGTAACCTTAATACCCATAACTGAATGAAATGTACTCCTGGTTGTAAAAAGCAATCAATCATGTGATGCCACATCAGTTGCGCAAGTATGGGGCAACTATTGGTCTCACCTTTTTTATGGGTTGTTTTGGATACCTTGGTAAAAGGCATGTTGATGTGGCCCTGAACCTTAGTTATAAGTAGGGGACTTGCCAAGTAAGATGTTGTAAAAAATTGGGAGCGATTTGAAATTTTCATATAAAATTTTGAGAAGTGCAAAATTAAGATGCTCAACTACTAGATCCTCTCCCCTACCTTATTAAACACTTAAAACCCTAAGTGGTTTCAAGAATAGCATTCACATCAATTTCTTTCTCCAATATAAAAGTTGAAATGGCTTCTATCAGAGCATTAGTTAGGAAGAGACATGGTTATTCAGTCTATGATAATGAAAGCTTTGGCTATTAATTGGGAAGGGAGAGATTGAACCATTTTAGCTAATCTTCAATTGAAAAACCAACCCAAAACACAAATCAAGAATAGCATTCACATCAATTTCTTTCTCCAATATAAAAGTTGAAATGACTTCTATCAGAGCATTAGTTAGGAAGAGACATGGTTATTCAGTCTATGATAATGAAAGCTTTGGCTATCGACTGGGAAGGGAGAGATTGAACCATTTTAGCTAATCTTCAATTGAAAAACCAACCCAAAACACAAATCAAGAATATCATTCACATCAATTTCTTTCTCCAATATAAAAGTTGAAATGACCTCTATCAGAGCATTAGTTGGGAAGAGACATGGTTATTCAATCTATGATAATGAAAGCTTTGGCTATCGACTAGGAAGGGAGAGATTGAACCATTTTAGCTAATCTTCAATTGAAAAACCAACCCAAAACACAAATCAAGAATAGCATTCACATCAATTTCTTTCTCCAATATAAAAGTTGAAATGACCTCTATCAGAGCATTAGTTAGGAAGAGACATGGTTATTCAGTCTATGATAATGAAAGCTTTGGCTATCAACTGGGAAGGAAGATATTGAACCATTTTAGCTAATCTTCAATTGAAAAACCAACCCAAAACACAAATCAAGAATAGCATTCACATCAATTTCTTTCTCCAATATAAAAGTTGAAATGACTTCTATAAGAGCATTAGTTAGGAAGAGACATGGTTATTCAGTCTATGATAATGAAAGCTTTGACTATCAACTGGGAAAGGAGAGATTGAACCATTTTTGCTAATCTTCAATTGAAAAACCAACCCAAAACGCAAATCACTATCTCCTACCTTAGGTATCAATATCTGTTACATAATGTAATGGTAGGCATTTTATATATAAGTTCTAAAAAATAACATCTAAAAAAACACAACTACTCAATATTCCATACCCATTTTGTCAATTTATTAATTAGTTTATGTCTGTGCATCTTATTGAGTTGGCATAAATTATTTCAAAATTATGCAGAAAGAAACATTGGCTACATATATACTGTCACTTTCCATTCGATCATTGATTTGTATTTTATCACAAGCTTGCAACTATTCTGGCTAAACAATGATATTGTAGTGTGCATGCCATTCATGGTACCAGGGAATTCTCAAATAAAAACCTGGCTTCATGTGCTCTTAATCAGCCACTTGACTTAATGGAAATGTTTAGTATTTTATTTAGAGAATAAATATCATAGAAGGATGGGCATTATAATTGTTGTTGGGTTTATTTTTATTTTAATATATTTTATGTAACAATATGTATAAGCCTTCCCCAAAAATTATTGACAACCATACAGATAGCAATTCTATTGTATTGGCCTGACAGTGATATCAGAACACACGGGATATACATATGAAGCTCTCCATAGAAGCAGTAAATTGATTCAGGTAAAATCAATTTATTTGGACTTTTTATTTTTTTTATTTTAAATTTAATAAATTTAATTAAGAAAATTGAGCATTCATTTTAAATCTGCAAATTGTGCAAGTTGTGTATTTTTTTTTTCAATTCACAATGTAATCTGTTGTATGAATGGTTGGAAAAACTTTAATGGAAAAGATTCTTAGATAGAATGGTATAGAAAATTAGAAAATATACTTATTTTCAACGATCTATGATGTAATATTTGTGATAAAGATGTCCAACCTACAACACCAACACCAGCTGCTGTTCTTAAAGAGAAAGAAATTTGGCAATATGAAAATTCAAAAGCCTTGGCCTTGATAAGAGTTTTTGTTAATGGAGATGTGTATAGACACATACAAGGATGCACACTTTCTTGGGAAGCCCTTCATAGATTAAAAGATCTATACGATTCTCATTCTGAATTGGAGTTTATTCAGTTACAACTAAAGTTAAATTTAATCTTGAGTTGAAGAATGAAGGTGTCGTGAGTTTGGCTTTTAAAATTAAAGCCATTAAACAAGATTTTGATACTGCTGATGGGAAAGTTGATATCTATCTCACAGCCTTCATTAAGACCCTTCTTCTAGCACATTCCACTTATTTAGAGTATACTCAAGCAAGTAACCAATCGGAGACCATCACTTTTGATCAATTGGTCACCTTTGAAAGAAAAATTGATAACATTGGTGAAAATGTTTGTCTTGCTCACCAAAAAGACAAACCTCCAAATAAGAGCTCTTCAAGAGGTGGTCATAGTGATAGAGGAAAAGGTAGAGGTCAATGAAAAAATAGAAGAAGAGGAGGTGCACAGAGAAAAAACCATTTCCAATAAGAAAATCAAAATGATAGGCAACATTTGTATTATAAAAGATGGGGTAGAAAAGGTAGTCATGAAGCACACGAATGATATAACAAAAATACATTATGATGATAAAATTTCAGGAGCAACCCAATTTGCTTGTGGAAGTGATAGTGATCAATATGTGCTTTCTGTTTCAAGCTTCACTTGTTATAATTCATTTAATTCATCATGGTGTGATGCTTGGGTCTTAGATATTGAAGCCACACAACATATAACATTTCAACATGACTACTTTGAAGAATTTTATGAAGGTGTTTGTGGTCCAATTTACTTTGCAAATAAATCAAGCCTCAAACCTGTTGGAAAAGGAACCATTTGACTAAAATTGTCTAGTCTTCCATATTTTGTGCTTTATGATGTATTGTATCTTCCTCAGTTGCAATGCAATTTGTTGTCACTAGTATTGATTTGACAACTAGGCCACTCTATTTTGTTAGAAATGGGCAAGTTATTTTTAGAAAAAAATAATAATAATTGAATTGTAATGTGAAGATGGAAACTTATTTAAACTCAATGGTACTTCAGCCCTTTCTAGGAGTTTTGTGTACCTTATGGAAGAAGGTAATTTATCTCCTAGTTTTTTATGGCATGCAAGATTTGGGCATATTAATTATGATAACATTCATATCATTCAAAAGAATGGTGTTGCAGATTTGCCCATTTTGCCTAAGATAATTGAAAAATGTGAAGATTGTATTCTTGCAAAACAGCATAGAGACTTTTTAGACTCCCGCTCCACATGGCTAGCACATGGAAAATTGTAACTCATTCATTCTAATTTATGTGGGCCTTTACCAATGGCTCTGCTGGAGGATAAAATTATTTCATGTTGTTCATTTATGATTATAGTTGCATGACTTGGAATTATTTCTTGCAACAAAAATCAAAAGCTTTTGAAACTTTTAAAAAGTTATTTGTTATGATTGAAAATCAAGCCTAATCTCAAATTGGTACTCTTCGAACAAACAACGGTGAAGAATTTGTTTCTCTAATTTTTTAGGATTATCCATGTCAAAATGAGATTCAACATCATCTCACTATCCTAGATACTCATCAACAAAACATTGTTGTTGAAAGAATGAAAAGAACTATCATGAACATGGTTCGAACAATGTTATATTTTAAAGACATCAAGTTATATTTTTGGGTAGAAACAGCAAGAACAGCCATTTATCTTTGCAATAGATCCCCATCATCTGCTCTCCACCAAGCAACTCCATATGAAGTTTGGAATGGTTATCCTTCATCTGTTTGACATCTTTGGATTTTTGGCTCCACTTACAATACTTTGATTCGTAAGAAAAAAAGAAATTGCACCATCAAAGTTATAAGTGCATTTTTCTTGGCTATTCTGAATCTTCAAAAGCCTATATAAATGTTGTATTGTGTGAATCTTCCATAAATGATACAAATGTAATGTTGACTACCAATTAAAACAACTTGAATTTGCCAAATCTTCTCCTTGGATAGAAAATCCTTGTGGGATTTTTCACTTTGAGGCAACCAACTCATTTATCACCTTTTAACTGTTTTAAACTGATCGCGGCCTGTCCTATTTATGTATTGCTCAGTTTTTACATTGAATAATAATACTGTTCTCGGTCATCTCCATTTTATTGCTATCCTGGCTTGACACTTGTCCTCTCAATTTCAAGAGTAAATAATTCACAATTAAATGCTATTTTAAGATAACTGAGGTGGTGGAGTGTACACAACTCTAGAAATGATGGTGTAGGTAATTCTGATTTAGGTTCTGAAATTTGCAAAAACACAGGTCATATGTTCTGATTATTTCCCACACCATCTATTTAATTAAAAAAAAAAAAAAAAAATTGTAGTTCTTGTTTTCTTAGTTTGCAAATAAAATTTCAAAATTGATATTTAAAATATTATATAAGTGTATTTAAGATATCTATACTAAAAATAAATCATTGTAAATTTATATAAAGACATCAACATTGAATCATTTGCAAGTATTCAGTTATATTAAAAGGAAAGAGAGAGAGCTGTTATCAATATCAAACCACTTTCACATCTCTAAAAAGAGGAATTATTTTTTCACCTTCTACGAGATGAAAATTTGGAGTGTAATTATTTCAAAAATATGCAACATACAGAAAGAGAGGTTTTAACAATCTAAAATTTCTACACTGCGAGATATCGATATATATCGATTTCTGGTTTTGACTGTGTGACATTTTTTATCATCAACGTTTCAGATCAGACTCCAAGATCCATCATTCTCTTCTCTTCTCTAATTATATCTCACCCTGAAGATCAATAATAGAATATGATCCAAAACATCGATGATAAAGAAATGTTACACAATCAAAATCAGATATCTATGTATAAAGAAAAGATTTATTAATTTTTAAAGATCAGCTATTCAATGCCTGGCTTCATAGCCAAAACCTTCTTCCATACAGGCCTAGAAGAAATATCCTCCCACCACGCATTCACATGTTTCCTATCCCTAATCAGATACCCCTTATCAGTAGCATTCACTATATACTCAGTAAATGGAAGATGTGAGAGGTCAGCAAGGCTGTAAAAGTGCCCTGCCAAGTACTTGCTCTCTGACAGCCTCTTTTCGTACACATCTAATACTTCACCCAGCTTTTGGGCACTGCTCTCAATGAATGCCTTGTCCTGAGGCACATTGATCCTTGGGGCTAAAATCAGCTGATAAACTAATGCATAAGCATGAGGACCAAAGTTCTGTCCTTCAACTTCAAGCCATTGTTCAATCAATGCTCTCTCCTCCAAAGTCTTGCCCAGCAGACAAGTACCCTGTCCTGCATATTTCTCTGCATAGTACCTTATAATAGCCCTGGACTCTGCACATACCCAGTTGAAAGTCAGATCTAAACAGCCCAAATCAGGTGTGTCTCTATATAAGAAAGCACAGAGAGTCAGATCTATATATACATAGATAAAAGAAAACACATAGAAACAGATCTATTAGTATAGATTGAAAATATTTCACATGGAAGATGCACACTAACCAATAAATATTGAACACATACATTAAATTTATCACATTATAGTGATTATCTATATCACCCACATAAGTTTTGAATACAGACATTAAATATATCACATCCCCACAATACCCATATAATGCTTAAACATATAGAATGAATATGATTACCAAATAGAGTGAGATCTCCATCCTGGACTGCAGGAACTTTTCCAAATGGCTGCAAATGCACATACAAGTTAGATTAAACATGAGTCATCTCTCTTTCATAATCTGTTTTGTTACTTAAAAGTAAAACCCAATAAAATGATAATAAAGGAATGATCTCTTACTTGCAAGGCCAGAAACTCTGGTTTTTTCTGCTCTCCTGTCAAAATGTCCAGAAACACAAGCTCAAAGTCAATGTTTTTCTCTAAGAAGCATGCAAGAACTCTTCTGGTGCAGGATGTATAGGGTGGTCCATAAACCTTCACAACCATTTTTGCTAATCTTCAATTCAGAAACAAACCCAAAACACAAATCACTAGCTCCTACCTCAGGTATCAAAATATGTTGCATAATGTAATGGGAGGAGGCATATTATATAGAAGTTCTAAAACATAACATTATAAAAAAACATACAACTACTCAATATTCTATGCCCAACTTGTCAGTTATTTAAAAATTTATGCCTGTGCATATTATCGAGTTAGCATAAATTATTTCAAAATTATGCAGAAAGAAACATTGCTTACATATATAATGTCACTTTCCATTCAATCTTTCAACTATATTTTATCACAAATTGCAACTAATCTGGCTGAACAATGATATTTTAGTGTGCACGCCATTCACGATACCAGGGAATTGCCAAAGAAAAGCTGGCGTCATGTGCTCTTAATTACCCAGTCGACTTAATGGAAATATTCAGTATTTTCAGAGAATAAATATGATAGGCATTATAATTGTCGTCGGGCTTATTTTGATTTCAATAAATTTTATGTAATAGTAAGTATATAATTGGTGTAGCTCTTTTGTAGAGAGTTAGTTTACAATTTTTATATTTAATTTGAATGTTTAGTTTTAATCTATAATTTTGTTTATTTTTTTATTGGAGTTTAAATTCTTAATTTGTGTGAATGATCTAATTCCAATTTTGTGATTTCTATAAATGACTCTCAAACTTACAAAACTTAAATTCAAATTTGGTGTAGATTGATCTCTTTCTATTTGATTCTTGTTGTCAACTTCAAGTATGTTTTTTTTTTTCATAATAATTGGTTCAGTTTAAAAAAATCTCACATTTGATTCAATTATGTACCTAGAAATTTGATTTAACATCTCAGTACTAAATTATGAGCATTTAATTGCTTGCATCAACATCACATGGAATTTGTACATGGGTGTATGTTGTCCCTTGTCATTTTTAGAAGTTGTTAAATCAGTATCCTGGAATTTTGACCAAGGAGGAGCAAATTCCTAAAAGATTTTTAGGAGCGTTTGTTGGAATCACCGTTGTCGTTACACTAAAAGCTCGAGTTGTCAGTGAATGGGAGAGCGGCCAGAGTTAAGGATCCACGGGAGGCAGGAGAAAGCCATGTCACAAATCCACGAGAGGTGTTGACTCGTCGAATGGCCAACAATCCGCCCCTCAGCACCTACTGAGGATTCCAGGGGCAACTCCTAGGATTCGAACCCGTGACCTGGCACTTTGATACCATTTGTTGGAATCACCGCTGTCGTTACACCAAAAGCTCAAGTTGTCAGTGAACGAGAGAGCGGCCAGAGTTAAGGATCCATGGGAGGCGGGAGAAAGCCATTTTACGAATCTATGGTAGGTGTTGACCCGCCGAACGGCCAACAATTATGATTGTGTCCTTGGAAGTATTTGGGGTTGGAGATATTTCAATGTCTATCCAATTGAAATCACAACTGGACCACCAGGAGAGTTGCCTACAAAGAAGGGAGAGTTGCCTACACAGAAGAACATACAATTGGTATCGAAGAAGATACAATTGGTATCAGTGTCAGCTTCAACACTTGATAATAGCAAATTGGGGTCAAAATAACTTTTGCATATCAAAGAGGAAATGATGCAGTCTGACCGGTAGGTATGTTGTATTCACTAACACATGTGCCTTCAATTGGTTTCAGACTTGTATATGCATGTGTTTCCGGTTTGCATATACACTTGGTTGTTGAACAATTGGTGTCAGTTGGTGGTTGAACCCTCCATCATAAGTGTTGTGATTTGAGAGGATGTAAAGTATGAAGGTAAAAGGAGGAGAAGCATCCAGTAAAGAAAAAGGGAGATAGAAAAATGTGTCAATGCCCGGTAGACACAAGGAGGAGAGAAACATTGTCAGTGCCCTTTGCCATTGTTGTCAAAAGGGGAGAGAGATTTAGTAGTATGTTGCATACTACATGTGTGAGAATCCATGGAATACACAAAAAGGGAGAGAAAGAATATGTAGTATGTCGGATACTCTATGTGTTGACATCAATGCCAAAGGGGGAGACTGTTGGCATTGTGTTGTTATTGATGTCAACCGGTATAAGATGGCAACTGATATGGGAGATGTATGTGCAGTATTGTCATTGATACATACAGGATGTGATGTCTTTGATGTCACCTAGCTTAGCAGGTCACCGGTACATAGGTTAGTGTTGACTTGTGTTGAAGACATAAGGACTATTGACCGGTAAGTGACATGTTGGCAGTGCATTGTTGCCAACCGTCAAGAGAGAAAAATGTTGGGTTATTGATTGTGATGAAGAGGCGGAATGTTACAAAAATCACATCTACACCAGAGGTGAAGTATGTGCAGGGCACTGGTATGTTGTATGGATGTGAAACAACAAGACTCCCATAGGATAAAGGTGCAGTTACCATATGGAGAGATGACTGACAATGAATGTGCCCAATCGGATCACATGTGCCTATTTGTAGATATGCATGCTCAAACAGGGAAGCCATATTGGTGCAACGTCGGATGCAGATGACAAGGATCCACTCCCACCGATAAGTGGAGCTTATCTCCTATTATGCATAGATTGCATCATAGTTCTCCGAGATAAGATAGAAGAGTAGAAGGTAGGGATTGAAGGCTCACACCAGATCAACTGGTGAAACACTAAGTTGCCTTAGGTGCATGAGATCAGAGATATGCACTGGATCAACCGTGTAGACATGATGAGTTGTCGGTATAAAGAAGGAAAGATATGTTTGTCACTTTGACAAAATAGTTGATAGGAGAACCGGTAAAGTGTTGAAGAAGGAGAAAGGTGTTGCCACATATGGAGACAGATGAAGTTTGTTGAAGGTTGATGACATGGTGTCATCAAGATGGTTACCGGTAAGTATGTTCGCTGGTAAAGCTGACAAAGTGCAAATGCAGAAGGCTCCCACCTGTTGAAGATGTGCATGAGGTAGGTTGGCAAGTGTGCTGACCGATTTAAGTGTTCCACCAAAAGAGCAACAAAGTGCAAGGGAGAAAACAGACCGGTTAGGATATAACCGGTAGATGAACTCGATTGTGTGGTTGGTCGGTGATATCGTCTAGACAGACATAGAAGACTTAGCAGAGATGGATGTCAACTATGATGACACGTAGGAGAAAGGTGTCATGCATACGGTGGTCGGTGAAGAGTTGTCGGTGAGGTAGGTGGTGACTAGTCGACATTAATGTCAATAGCGTGTTTCACGGGTCGTGAGAAGAAGGGTGTGGCTCAAGACTGATCAGAGGACATAGATCTGATTTGATGGCTTCATGATCGAGGTCGAGAGTCCAAGTGCTAATCAGGGTAGGTGAAGCTATCTGCATGATCACTTCATAGGTGTTTGACTAGTGCAGATCGAAGAAGGTGTTGTGTTTGCCAAATAGGGCAAACGTGTTTTGAATGTAGGAGGATTGGCTTAGTTTAATTGATCTGTTGCAAGTGGTCGATCTCTGGATGGAGATCTGATTGGATTTGAACTGCCTCGGGGTCGATGAAGAAACCCTAGCGAGCCAGAAGTTTGAATGTTGGTCTTGGTGGGAAAACTCAAGTATAAGTATGTCGACTCATGACTGAAGAGGGTTGATGATGCTACAAGTCGAATGATAAAGGATAGAGACTGAATGAGCAGCAGTGAGCCAACCAGTCAGAGACTTCATTGAAGATCATAGAGACTAAGTGTTGAAGGTGCAACCGGTGAGAGATTTTGGCAGACGCAAAACAGGCAAGGATAGAGAAACCGGTAAACTGCAAAGTGAGTTGCAGTGGTGTAAACCGGTAGTGCTAGAACCTACAAAAAGGGCAGAGAAGGAGTTGCAGTGCAGTGCAAGCAGTTGAGGAGATCCGGCAAGCCAGAGAACAATGCAGAGTTAAACTTGCAACTAAAGTAACCGGCACGCTGAGAACCGGTAGTGTTCAGAAAGCAGAGAACCAATAGTGAATTGGAGAGAGGAGAACCTGTGGAGAGACTTGTATGAGAGTTACAAAGTTCTTTTGTAACAAGAATATTACTTTTGCATCTGATATATGTTTATTGTAGATCACTGAGTTGGAGCTCGGTGCAAGGGTTGGTGCCCAAAAATCAGGGGTTGGTGCTCCTTGGGTTGGTGCCCTAAAGCAAGAGTGGTACTCCTTGATTTGATCCCCCAAATGTTGTAACCGAGGTTTTCATTGTGAGGCTGGATTGGAGCAGTAGACTCCAACATCACTTCTCACCAAGGTTTTTCCCATCTTGGGTTTTCCTTGTACATTTGGTGTTATGTGATGTCCCTTTTATGTGTGGTTACTTTTGTGTTATCCTCCCATCTAACTAGTATGTTTTCTTTATGTTAGATTAGTTAACTAGTATATACACATAGGATAGAAAAGGGAAAAGATTTGGAAATCACTGATTCACCCCCCCCCCCCCCCTTCCTCTCAGTGACATCTAGTGTTTAACAACATTGCCATTCAATAAGAAAGAGCATAGGAATTGAAGAGAGAAAAATATTGTATCATATTTCAACATAGATCAAGTCTGTGTACTTACGTTTAAATTTACAAACTTAGGCCAACTTTACAATTTGTGAGTTGATTTTTATATATTACACTACTTTTTTAATGATATCATTTGGGGATTTTTTTTCTTTGTATTATAGGTCTATAGTGTTGTCATGGGGTGCAAAATATAGCAATGTTAGTTTTAGAGGGTTTGAGGTAAATTTCCATCTTTTCCTTTTTTTTGGTTGTGATTCTTTCATTGGATGTCATGAAAATATAAATCTTTTTATTTATTATTCATTGTTTTTGGTGGAAATTGTAAGAGAAAATTCTGGAAAAAAATTAATTTAATTTTAAAAAGATTGGGATTGCTAAAATATTGTTTGGAAGTGTGTTTGCTCAACCTCTCCAAATTGGTAAAAAATTGCAAGTTCTCGTTGATTTGTGTGGTTTCAGTTTAAGGTAAACCTTCATTCTCTCCTTGTTTTTGGTTGTGATTCTTTCATTGGATGTCATCCTCACCCTTAAGGGGACGTTAGATTCCCTTTTAGCTTTAAATTTGAAAGAATTAGAGTAGTTTTACTTTAATATTTAATATCTTTTGTAATTATAATTATGTTTCCTCATAATGTCCATTTTTTGTAAAAATGATTGAAAATCAAATTCTATGTCAAACATATGGTGTAGTGCATATTTGTAACCAAAGGGTATTTTTAGAAAATTGAAATTTGAATTTTAAAATTTGAGGCTTCCTTTTATGGAGCATTTAGGAATTTAATGTTTTTCTAATGTAAAATTAAATTTAGAAATTTTTTACTTTCTAATTGATTCTAGATGAATTTTAATGCAAAGTAAAAAGTCTCCTTATTTATTTAGAAAATTATGAGACTATGTTTAAATTCCCCAAAATTTCATATTGAACTTTGTGTCACATCCAAATATTGAATTGGTGTGATGAACTTAGGATTTGAGGCGTAAGGTGCAAGAAAGGGGTGGATCTTCACATTGACCATGGCAAAAGGTGCCTAAGGATATGACAAGGGAAGAGTTTCTTAATAAAGTGATAACTAAAGACATTGGAGAAATAAAATTAACCAAGATAATGGTTCTTACAACATAGATATAGTGCTAGTACTAGCTTGGTATGAGCATAAAAGGTTTTCGCATTCAGGGAGCACTAGAACTTATAGGTTGGGTTCCTTACAGGGCAAGTTGATCATAATCAACTTCATTAGCCATATCTTTGAGCCATTATGATAACGGTCCTTCCCTGAATCCTATGGGTTCCTTACAAGACAAGTTGAGTATACACAAGTTGATCATACTCAACTTCTCTTAGCAATATATTTGAGCTATTGTGATGACACTCCTTCCCTGAATCCTATGGGTTCCTCATCCTTGATGTCCTTAAACTTTGTGTTTCAATAATAGACCCATCTTTGATCATGATGTGATTAGAAGACACTTGACCGCATGTGAGTATGTTTGTGTGATAAAAGATCATGGTTGTACATGTTTATGATTGTTGTATGTTTTGTGATGTGAAATATTCCTTGTTCTTATTGTTGGTGAAGTTTTCATCTTGAGTATGTGTGTTTATAATTGATGATCATTATGTTGGCTTATATATATTATATGTGAACATGTTTGTGATATGTGTATGCTATTATGATGTATTTCATTTGATGTCATGTGTATATGATATATTTCTGTGAGTGATGTGCTTATGCCTATGAGTGACTATCTCCTAGCATGGTAAGAGTGGACCTAAGGGCACCACATGGTTGGATAGAATGGATACCACTATTAGGGGTCAAACTTCTTGGATGCTTTGTTGGAGGAGCTTTCGATAGTGTGCAAGTGGAGGTTGTATCCTTGCCTTTAGTTCTTATTTCTATTAAAACATATATGTATTATTTAATACATTGTGCCCTCTTTTTTAATTGTAAATTATGATATTGGAACCTCCTGAATGGAGTGATTGTAAAGCAACAACATAAGTGGAATCGGTAATATAGATGTCTTTATGTGTTTCAATGTTGGAGCCAAACATTCTTATCATTGTGTATGATCTCTTGGATTCATTACAATGTTGGATAAATGAATCTAGAGCACACTTTAATTTGAGCTTTAAATGAACTCTACATTAAAGATTGTGTAACTTGATCATTAAAAGTTTTAAGTTTCCTTTTGTGGTTCTTATGTGTTGTTTGTGATAACTCGCCTTGTCAAGGGGTCATTTAGGGTTCTCCAAGTGATCTTGGTGGGGTTGGGAGGTGTTGGACACCTTTCCCCTTCACCCTTGGTGTTGTTAGCATCATGTTGAAGCCTCTTGTGGTCCTCTTAGTCCTTGGAAATGGTCTTCTTCATGGGCTAGTGTGAGGCAAGATCAAGTGTATAGAACATTCTTCATTCCTTATCATTTTCATCATTTTAAAATATACTTTTGTGGCTCTCTCCTTGTAGTTCATAATTTTTTGACATATCTTGAGGATCAAATGTTCAAATGTCATCACAAATTATTTCACATGAACAAAACACGAAAAGAAAAAAGACATACAATTTGCGAGCCCTTCGTTATTTCATCAAGGAAGGACAATGCATCATTATTGTCATTTATCATGTAACTAATAATCAACATCAAAACATGAATATAAGAAGTAACATGTTTGGGCCAACAAGGTAAATTGTGCAATGGACATTGTTAAAAAAGATTGCATAAACAACTTGAATTAATTTTGATTCTTGTTTATTCTTAGTAGTTAGCATAATTAGAGC
Source organism: Cryptomeria japonica (assembly GCF_030272615.1). NCBI lineage: Eukaryota > Viridiplantae > Streptophyta > Pinopsida > Cupressales > Cupressaceae > Cryptomeria > Cryptomeria japonica. The sequence goes on along the minus strand of NC_081415.1, from coordinate 51,517,914 downwards.
ACTCAATAACTCAAGTGAAATTCAATCCTTAAATACTAAACAATGCACTTGACACTTGCTCACATATGAGCACATTTGCATGAACTCTTGGTTACATTCCTCGTGAATATTATCAATTATAGGTACATTGCAAGGGTGGTGCTTGTTTATTTATTGTGTTTTTACAGAAATTATTTAGTAGAAAAAGACCCAATAAAAAGGAAGAGTAAGAGTTAGAGAGACATCAATTTGGTTAGATGGGTGAAGGTTAATCTAAATCAAGTAAAGATCAAAATAGTTGTGGATCAAGACAAGGACACTAATGTAAATTTTTGAAGTTTTGTGATGCTTCAAGATTGCAATGTAGCAATATACTGTTTGAATGATTTGCCATGATACAAGTTGTTTCCATTTTCAAAGAAATCCGTTTTTGTAGTTGTTGAGACTAAAAATTGTTATGTATTAACTATGCCTCTAGTTATATTGTAGAACCCCTAACCAAAGTAATCCAGGTACAACTTAAATATCCATTACATATATATATCCAAAATTTTGTAGTGTTCATTTAAAAATACATTCATTCAGTAGCCTTTTTAACATACTCCAATCTTTGAGATGTGGCAATGAGGGGAATTAAATATTTTAGAAAGCAATCTTGGGCATTTGTATGTCACCTAACATTGTGCATTGACAATTTCAGTTATAAATATTAGGGATTTATGATATTATTATTGTTGTTTATTATTTTGCTGGATTAGCATCTTTCATCTGATTATAATCGTTTCAGTATACTTAGTTTATCGGACACCAGCACTTACTCAAGTTACTAATAGATAATTTTATGCACTCGCGGAATTAAGAAGAAAGTTAGCATTTTGTTTCATGCATTTTACCAGTATTTGAAAATGAGGAAATTAAAGGATGTATTTAGATATGTCAATTTTGCAGCAATCACCTCACTAGCTAAAGGTTATCGAATAACAATAATCTTAATGGATAACAATTATTTTAAATGTCCCTTTCAAATTTATTCTGACATTTGTCTTTGCAATTGTTCTCTTCCTGAAGTATTATTTCATGGGTTTCAAATCCTTTGATTCAATTTAAGCAATTCTTTTTATGAATGAGTATCAGCATTCAATTAATTAGAAAATAAAAGTATACAAATTAAAAAAAAAAGATGGATACAAGATCCAAGTTTTTATGAATAACTAAGAAATTTTTGAAAATTTTGAAAAGAGTATTAAAGCCCTCAATGAAGGATGCATCTTTATTGGTGGTAGAGAACTAATTCTACAATAGAAACAATGCATCTTTATAGGTGGTAGAGCACCAATTCTACAATAGAAACAAAATTTTGATATGATATCTAGCTTTTATGTTATTCTTTTGACTCTTAACAATTTCTTAAAATCAGTTTTAACTTTTCAAGCAATGAATATTTTGACACAATCCAACAAATATTTCCTAATCCTAATCTATCAATGAAGTTGCCAATATGGCTGTTAACTCCCCCACATCTGATGTTATCTCAAATGTTTTTCCAGTCTAACATAACAGTCCCATGTATGATATGATTTATCCATATGAATGAGATTAATGGCCCTCCACTAAAGCTTGGTTGAACCTCATTGGTTCTATGCCCTACAGGTATCCATTTATAACTGAAGTGAGGTACGTAAATCTTCAAATGAAAATGAGCCAAATACATGAACAAGGTCAGTGTTAATTTATTTTTCAGCCGTACTATCAGACTTAATGATAGCAATATTACTATTGTTTGCACAAACATTCTAGATATATCTGCAGGAAAGCTACTTTTGGGAATTTTTGTACCACATAGGCCACACACAAGTGTTTTTTTTTTTGACAAACGTTTGGGACATACTATTTAAACGAGTTCAAGACAATGCACTTCTCTGTTCCAAGAGCAGTTAGAAATATAAATATGAATATATACTGCAGCTCTAAGCACTTTAGGTGTTTGCTCTCTCTATTTAAATTAGGAATCTGCCAAAAGCATATATGCTTATGGCAGAGGAGGAAGCTTAGCTAAAATTGATATATCAGTTGACTTGAACAAAATAACATACTAGTTTATAGCAAGAAAGCAAGGAATTATATTAATACCCAAATACAACAAAAATAGGTTGTAGAAACTAAAAATTGATTCACCTAACTGTGGACCATGCTGCTGAGTTGCATCCACATTCCAATCTTTGTATTTGATTTATGTTTATACTTTCAAATCTTTGCATTTCTTATTTTTCAATTTCATTGCATGCATAGGTCATGGGACTAACCTAATACACCTGATTATAAATAAGAAGTACTAATCTAAAAAGATCATGAGTTAAGAAAAATAACTCAATACCAAGTACACGGCAATGATGAACAAAGCAAGACATGGTGAAATTATAATGGTTAAACCCCAAGCCATAAGACAGTTTATGGATAACACTAATTTTAAAACATTAGACACAAGTAATAGTCCACAAACTTCCATAAAGGAAAAATACAGATAATTCAGAAGTTTGACCTCAAAATTCTTTAGGGTTCCTCCAAAATAAAGCATCAACTATAAAAAAAATTATAGGTTGTATCAGCCTTTCAAGCAACTTCTGAGCTAAAGTTTTTACTCACTTATGCAGGCCTGCTTGCCATAGTTCCTTTCAAAAACTAAATCAGAATTACAAAGTAAACATCAACATGTTCTTTGTAAAAATGGTTGCTACCTCTGAAACTGAAGAGAAATGTCTCAGCAATGAGCTGCCAGCTATTAAAAAAATGTAGCAAAACAATTACCATTTTCAACCTCTCATTGAACAGTCGAGGTCATTTTTAAAAGTACTTATGCAGGCCTGCTTGCCATAGTTCCTTTCAAAAACTAAATCAGAATTACAAAGTAAACATCAACATGTTCTTTGTAAAAATGGTTGCTACCTCTGAAACTGAAGAGAAATATCTCAGCAATGAGCTGCCAGCTATTAAAAAAATGTAGCAAAACAATTACCATTTTCAACCTCTCATTGAACAGTTGAGGTCATTTTTATAAGTACTTATGCAGGCCTGCTTGCCATAGTTCCTTTCAAAAACTAAATCAGAATTACAAAGTAAACATCAACATGTTCTTTGTAAAAATGGTTGCTACCTCTGAAACTGAAGAGTAATATCTCAGCAATGAGCTGCCAGCTATTACAAAAATGTAGCAAAACAATTACCATTTTCAACCTCTCATTGAACAGTCGAGGTCATTTTTAAAAGTACTTCATTTTAGTTTGGTTAAGATGTATCGGCAGTCTAATTTAGTCACTTATTATTGCATTGTGACAATTAACAGTCTCAATGTAATTAATTCCAAATAAAAATACCTTTCCTTAAGTGCCAGTGGAGATTCATGTCCTTATGAACAACCTTCACTCCAGCCCCAATTCCACATAGCTCTCGATAAAAGCTAGTTTTACTTGAGTTCTAACCTAGTTTGGAATTTTCCAACATACCTACTATAAGCTTAAGTATACTCCATATAAGCAGAATCTTAAACTAGCCACAAGAAGTTGGCCTAACTTAATTTTTCAACTATGCTAAGACCAGCTATTTCCTCATAAAAGAACAAAGTCCTAAGGTAAACAAGGTCTTCCTTCAGGCGTTCTTTTCAAAGCAGAGACAACAGATAAAGATACCTCTGTATGAAAGAGAGGTAGATGCAGATAAGCTTGACAATTGGCTGGCCTAACTACAGGATTATTTCAACATGCAACATATATGTGATGAACAACAATTTTTCTTTGGTGTATTACGATTAAAAATACATGCTCTTATCTAGTTTGAAAGCTATTCTGATTTCTTGGCTTTAAGAAAGTTATATTCTTGAGATGAATTTAAGTAGCTAATCAAAAAACAATTCTACCCCATATGTCATCAAGTAGAGAGGTCTATTGACTAGCAATATTACAAGCAACAAAAAAGGACAATATGTACCAAAGTACACCAACAAGTTAATAACTTCTGTAGAAGGGCTATCCAAATGGATAAGAATGTGCAAGAATATGATATTCTAATGAAATAAATGTGGTAGCAATAGCCGTCTCAAGTGGCCTCTGTTGCCTTCCAACATAGTTCCACAATCTCTAAAGGGGATGTGAGTACAGTCTCGAGGACAGGGGAACCAAGGGCCTAGATTTAGGGACAGTGGGGGGCAGCAGGGAGAAATGCAAATGTATATAGTACTTGAAAAAATAGTTCTAAAAAGTGTATAAGGAATAATAAATGAAGCTTTGAAATAACAAGCATTGAACAACAAAAATGCTGAATATTAATATGTTTATATTATATTTAGAAAGATAATTACATTCAAAATCCAAATACAATGGCCCAATGGCCCAATGCCTCTAATCATTCCCAAAGCCCACAACAAACTCCTCATCACTTGAAATTGTTGGACTCCTCAAGATCTGAGTCTTCCAAACCAATACCGACCAACCCTATCTGTAATGTCCCCATTTTAGCAGACATGGTTTTTGGGTGATTAGCCTATCATCCTGACCCTCGTAGGCTAATGAGTATGGATAGAGGGTCTCTCGAGGCTTGTATCGTCCCCAGAGTTCAGTGTGTTTCGATCTGGCTTTTGTTTGGTATCATTTGGACTTCATTTGCTATACTTACTATTTATAGTAAGTTTGAGATGTTAGAGATGGACCCCTTCTATTTTTAGTAAAGGGGTATGGTCATATGTAGCTTCATCATATCAGCTCCCAGATCAAACGGCGTTCAAAAATGTTGAGTATTAATGGAGATATTAATGTTTATTTAGTTTAAATAAACATTAATGTTTTGAGCTTATATTATTAAGTTATAATATAATTTTATATTACAACTTAAGTAAGGGTCCAAGTATCATTAAAGGGGACCATTTAATTAATTAATTGTGGCTCTTTTGCCAAGGTGAAATATTAAATGACAAGGTGAAAATATTATATCATTAAATGTCATTTAATATCATTAATTGATTTAATGCCTTATTGGAGAAAATCGAACCTTCATGGGAAATATATATATAAGGCTTTTGAAAAGAAGAGAAGGGGGATTGATCATTGTTATTTTTTATGAGAAGACTTGTCTCTTGGCTTTGGAGAAGAAGTTGGGGTTTCTACAACTTGTCCAGAGTATCGGCATTGGAGAACGTGAAGACTTCATTGCATCAGCAATCTGAGGGCATGAGATATTCATCTGAAGTTGCTCCTAGGGTTGGCTTCATCCAGAAGTTGACATTGTGCTGATTGGAGATTTATTTTCAGATTTATTGGCATAGCTGAGGGCATATGTATATGGCAAACTGAGAACATCATACAGAGGGTTTATTTGCTGCTACAGTGTCACGCTACAGTAAACACTACAGTACCTTGCCAATTTTGTGGTCTTTGTGGAGACCAAATTGGAGATGTTTGTTCAGATTTATGATGAAGATTGAATAAGGAGTCTTTGGCTGCTTCTTCTACATTCTGCAAACCCCTGTAGCCGCCTTCATCACCTACAAATTGGGGTCGATTGATATTTCAGGTGACATTCAACATTGATCAGCCACTTAGCTTTCATGCCAACTGTTTGCTTAAGTGCCTAATGGTTGTAGGTGTACTTTGGGATGCATGACAAGTGTTTGTCTTAATGTCTACTAGCTGTACTAGTTAATTTCAGTCATTCCATGTGTGTGTAAGGTCTAAAACAGCTAGCATATCATTTCTATAACAACTTTGCATTGTTAGAAGCTTTCCATAACTTCATTTGCAGCCTACAAACCCAAAGAAGACAAATAAAGAATTCACTACATCGGCTTCAAACATTGTATGCCAAGTGTTTGACAATATTCCTTGGTGTTCAAATAAGCGAAACAGGGTCAGATTAGCCAAAGGATATTACAGTGGTATCAAAGCTGTTTCCTGCCAACCTGTTGGGTAGATTGATTCAGCTAGTTAATCATGGTTACTTCAAGTACCCAGAATCAGTGGGACCAGAATATGAAGCAAGTGTATTCCTCATTGGAAAAGTTAAAACAAAACCAAAAGAAGCTGGATGAATTGATTTCACACCCTGCAAAACTTGATAGAATTGCTCGGTATATGACATCTATTTTTTAGGATAAAAAGGTGAAACTTGAAGAGAATGTGGTGATTATTGGCACTCAAGAAGTTGCTATCAGTCATGATAACAAGTCTGACTTTCATGACAGCAACCTTGCACTTGAGCGTAATGATGATTTGAAAGTCATGGAAAGTTCAGAAAGTGTTGTGGGAGTGACCTTGAATATTGACACTCATGATACAAGTGTCAAGAATGAGGATTGCATGGGAATTTTGGCTCATAAGAGTTCTGATTTACATGACAGCAATGATGAAATTTTGCATCAGCATGAGAGAGCAGTGACTACACATGTGCAAGATGCTTCTATTAAGTTGCCGCATGAAGGTACTCGAGATTTGGGTACTAATGGGGTAATGTGTGATGTGGATTCATGTCATTTAGAGTCTGATTTTTCATATCAGACCTTAGAAAACAAGTTTGAAGATTCATGCTTTGGCATAGGATCCCAGAATCATGAATTGGATGGCCATGTAGTTACATTGGAAGTGGAAGTGTGTGAAGATATTGTCATAACAACAACTTCTACCTTGCCAGTTGAGACATCCTACGAGGTACATAGCAGCAGTACCTTAGATATTGATGTGTGCACAATTGATTGCACACATGATGTTGTTGATCATGAGGTGAGTGATGTTGATTCGGTTTCATACCAAAGTGCATATTTGGGTGGAAAGAATGAGTCACAGGGGTATCATCATCTAGCTGGGCAGTTGAAGGTTAATGATGATATGATTGCTACAGCTTTGGAGCATTTTGATGTCTCTCGACAAATGTTGGCGACCTTTGGTTGGAGTACTCTTGAGACATATGAGCACGGTGATAGTAGCCTTTCCCTAGCAGAGTTCCATGCACTCCGAGCAGCTATTGGGATAATGAAACAGAATTACTTGCAATTACTTGCTGATAGGGATTATCTTCTCGAGTGGGATTGCACTTGCTACGATGCACTAAAGAGAAAGGAGGAGGAGGTTGGTGAGCTCACCCATGAGCTTGAGGTGACTATGGACTCGTTGGAGAGCGCTCAATCAGCCCTTCGTGAGTCACAATCACAGGTTGAGTAACTTACCGTGGCATTGAGTTTAGCACAGTCCTAGTTGAGTTTCCTATAGCAGCACTTGGTGATAAGTTTACACCCACGGGTTGTAGTGATGGGTGTGTTGAGGATGTGGTTACATCCGTCACTAATGCAGGTATAGGTGACTTAGCTGGGATGAGTATTTGGGTTGAGAGTAGCAAAGAACCACTTGTTGCATCAGGTTCTCCCGAGGTTAGTGCTATGACAGATGATACAGGTCAGATTGTTGATAGCTCTTGTGTGGCAGTGGTGGACTCTCTAGAGAGTTGTGTGTTAGTACACGATGTTACTCCATCCCCTTCACATGGAACTCACATGGTGTCATCTAGTTGGGAGTATGGCTCTCATGTAGATTTGTTTCCTTCTCCCGAAAGCAAATATGTTACTTCATCCCATGCAGCTGATTTTGGACGCCAGCTTGTTGTTCCTCAGAGTCAGAGTGATCAGCTGCAGGTCTTAGAGGATAAGGTTGACTCAGCCTTATATTGTTTTTACTGCACAGATTCATCTATTGAGTACCTTCTTGAGAGTCTTGAGTTTCGAGAGGGTCCGTTTGGAGCCACCAAGGATACTCTCATTCGAGATTCTCTCGCCATCAGGCGTGGTGTGGGAGTAATTGTAGATACTATGACTACAATGCTTTCTGATAGAGATTTTGTGATTGGGTTTGCAGAGAAGGATACCACAGCCCCTACCCAAGTAGCTATTCAAGATCAGAGGTTGGAATCGTCTCTTGATTCCAATATTGTTAGAGATGAGCCCTTGATCGAGGTTGGAGCGTTTTATTGCAACTTTGCAGTGACGAACGCTCATCATTTTCCTTTTGATCCACACGTGGATGACCTGATGATGCATAGGTGTGGATTGGCTCAGGGATTATATCATCCCTTGTGGGATGGAGAGTTACCATTTTCAGTAGATGGAACTAGCAGTTGCAAGTACCCGACTCAATTGATTGTTGGTGGCTACTTGCTCGAGCAGTGTTCAGTTTTTCATCATGCTAATGTGTATCCGGTGGAGATTGTTACTCCTATAACACAAAGGCTATCTTTGGATACATGGCTTCAGAGAGACTATGGTGACAATGGGCATGATGGTTTAGTTGGATATCACATCCATGAGGGTTTAGTAGAGGTTGTGGAGAGATGTTGCGTAGCAAATGTTTCTAGGTACTCCTATCTTCATAGTACAGATGGATGTGTGTATAGATTGCACTGGGATCTAGGTGATGACAGAGTTAGTGTTGCAGTTTGGATAGGTCCCATGGGTTGGCTTCACCACATCTCGCATGGTGAAGTGGCGATCAATGTTGAGCAGCGAAAGTCTGTGGGAGGTTTACATGGCAGATTTCTACCCTAGATTTGGAATCCAGGTATACTATGTGGGACACTAGCGAGTATGTTGAGGGATCCTTTGTGTGCATCCGAGTTCCGGTTGGTGTTCCCTAGTAGGTTTCATTGCATGTACATGGTGTGCATCGTTGGTGACTTCATTTTAGGTTCTCATGTACATGATTTGTCTCAGATGCATAGTTCAGTTGCGCATGTGTTAGATGATATGTTTGGCAACTTATCTTGCACAGTTTTGGGAAGCAAACATTGTCAGTTTTCAGAGTTGCTTCCACTTGATGTTCATGTTCTTGTGACACCTGCTGTTGAGGTTGATTTAGTTTGGCAGGTCTTGTTAGTTGTGCCCTTGGTGTGGGCATTACAGGAGTTGGTTGGTAATACCAGGGACATTACACAGGTCTTCATTTGGGATCTAGGTGGAGGAGTTTATTTGCAGTTGATATTGCTTGGGGACAAGCAATTTCAGGAGGGGCGGACTGTAATGTCCCCATTTTAGCAGACATGGTTTTTGGGTGATTAGCCTATCATCCTGACCCTCGTAGGCTAATGAGTATGGATAGAGGGTCTCCCGAGGCTTGTATCGTCCCCAGAGTTCAGTGTGTTTCGATCTGGCTTTCGTTTGGTATCATTTGGACTTCATTTGCTGTACTTACTATTTATAGTAAGTTTGAGATGTTAGAGATGGACCCCTTCTATTTTTAGTAAAGGGGTATGGTCATATGCAACTTCATCATGTCAGCTCCCAGCTCAGACAGCGTTCAAAAATGTTGAGTATTAATGGAGATATTAATGTTTATTTAGTTTAAATAAACATTAATGTTTTGAGCTTATATTATTAAGTTATAATATAATTTTATATTATAACTTAAGGGTCCAAGTATCATTAAAGGGGACCATTTAATTAATTAATTGTGGCTCTTTTACCAAGGTGAAATATTAAATGACAAAGTGAAAATATTATATCATTAAATGTCATTTAATATCATTAATTGATTTAATGCCTTATTGGAGAAAATCGAACCTTCATGGGAAATATATATAAGGCTTTTGAAAAGAAGAGAAGGGGGATTGATCATTGTTATTTTTTATGAGAAGACTTGTCTCTTGGCTTTGGAGAAGAAGGTGGAGTTTCTGCAGCTTGTCCAGAGTATCGGCATTGGAGAAAGTGAAGACTTCATTGCATCAGCAATCTGAGGGTGTGAGATATTCATCTGAAGTTGCTCCTAGGGTTGGCTTCATCCAGAAGTTGACATTGTGCTGATTGGAGATTTATTTTCAGATTTATTGGCATCGCTGAGGGCATATGTATATGGCAGACTGAGAACATCATACAGAGGGTTTATTTGCTGCTACAGTGTTGCGCTACAGTAAACACTACAGTACCTTGCCAATTTTGTGGTCTTTGAGGAGACCAAATTGGAGATGTTTGTTCAGATTTATGATGAAGATTGAATAAGGAGTCTTTGGATGCTTCTTCTACATTCTGCAAACCCCTGTAGCCGCCTTCATCACCTACAGATTGGGGTCGATTGATATTTCAGGTGACATTCAACATTGATCAGCCACTTAGCTTTCATGCCAACTGTTTGCTTAAATGCCTAATGGTTGTAGGTGTACTTTGGGATGCATGACAAGTGTTTGTCTTAATGTCTACTAGCAGTACTAGTTAATTTCAGTCATTCCATGTGTGTGTAAGGTCTAAAACAGCTAGCATATCATTTCTATAACAACTTTGCATTGTTAGAAGCTTTCCATAACTTCATTTGCAGCCTACAAACCCAAAGAAGACAGATAAAGAATTCACTACATCGGCTTCAAACATTGTATGCCAAGTGTTTGACAATATTCTTTGGGGTTCAAATAAGCGAAACAGGGTCAGATTAGCCAAGGGATATTACACTATCTATGCAGCATCATCATCAACTTGTGCTAGCTCCTTTGGCTCTAAATGAAAATCCCATCAAATTATTAGTCTACTTGCATGTAAGTATGTTGCAATCGATGTGATGCAAAGTGTTATATAAAACTACAAGCTTCTTCACCCTTCTCGAGGTAACCCTATTCCTCTTAATAGAGTGGATAAAGCTATAAATAAGTACACTAATTCTTTTCTGCAGCAAAAGAACTAGAAACCTTAGATAACAATTGAATGGCTAGTGTGTTTGTCAATGAAGAAGGCCCATTCAAAGTCCACCATAGAATTGGGTCCTCCTATGCCATAGTCTCCCTATCCAACTTGGCCTCTTCTAAATATCCCCTTAAGAGTGACAAATTTTGACCACTTAGTACAAATGATGCTGACATCTGCAGAACTATACATCTTCTTAGTAGCCTTCATGAACCATGCCTTCAAATCAGCATCTTGTATAGGAGTAACTCTTACACGCCTTTGCACAAAACCACTTCAAGTTCAATGCATAGAAAGCCATGTGCAAGGAGTGTTGAGCTTCTCCCTCTCATAAAGGAATGAATGAATATGTTCATTGTAGAACTGCAATGTGGGGTCTTGCTCTTCTACAATGGCCTAAATTTGCCCAAGCATATTGTAATTCACTAATATATCTCTCCAAGACTAAGTGCATTGGCATTCTCATATGTAATGATTTTTAAGAATGGAGTAATGAGGGAGAAAATGTATTTCGCATCAGCACAAAAAATGTCACTCTATGCCACCTCATTCACTCTAACTTGGAATCAAGCCATTGATTCCACTCTATTGTCATGATGATTAGTTGCAACGCCTCTTGCAACTCAAGCATCCTCTCCAAGAGAATGAAGTACAATGCATATCTAGTCTCTACAAGTCTCAAAATTTCCTTATTGGAGGTCTTGAAAAGTGCATGTAAAGTGTGGTGGTTGCAAATATGCATCTACACATCTTTAGCATAATTAACAACCTCTTTGAACTAACTAATTTTGCCCATATTCTTGAGTGCATTATACATGGCATGCACAGAAAGCATCCATCAAATATGTTTGTAGGCTGTCTCAATCAACTTCCTTGCAACTCTGTACATGGGTAGCTACTATTACTACTTTCACCACATTCTCTAGTCCAACCTCAATCCATGACCATGTTGCATAGCCTTCATTTCCTCAATTCAAATATCAATCTAAGATTGTTGTCTTCTTTGTCTCCCTTCCTAGCACATATGATGGTTTTGTTATTATCTTTGCCACAGCCTCCTTATAATAAGGAGAAAGAGCCACATGGAATTGAATGCCATTGGCAAAGAACTTGTCAATGGCATCATCTGCCTCATCCTTATTTTGCACATTGAATAACTTGGCCATGGTATTTCCAGCATCAATACTACTAGTTATTCTACATTTCCCCTTAGGCTCTATTGCCTTCGAACAAGAGGGGAAATAAATATGATTACTGAAAAGTACTAATACTAGTAGGAGTAGGAACCTTTAATGGCATAGTAGTAGTTGCAGCTGCATTTTCTTCAACACAGCCCCACAATTTATTTATTCCGGCCCTTTGTTTAAGTGACAAGATGCCACATCATTGTGCCTTTTCTAAGCATGCAAAGGCAGTGTGCATTAACTCTAGTAATGCTACCTTAATTTTAAGGTCATGAAAATGGCACTTCCATAGCCTAGTGCCCCCTGATACCCCAAGTTTTGATTGCAATTTCATTGCAAATCATTTTAAGGGAGACTTTTTAAACATGCAGCCCTTGGAAAAAATTTCTACCAGCGTGTAAGGGCAATTAAAAAGTGCACTTCCAATAGAACTAGTTGCCTCAGCCCATCCCACATCTGTACTCATACTCTTGAATTCAACCCCCATGGGCTATGATTGACCCTCTTCATCATTTATGCTGTGAGAACTGAAGTAAAATTCATTGTGATACTTGAAAAAGAACAAAAAAAATTATGGTTTAAATTTTAAACCATACATATGCCACAATGCATGGGCACATGACCCAAAGATTTTCTTTTTTCATTTCTTATTTTGGATTACACAAAGCACAGTAGCAAAGGATACACAAAAATAGGAAGCTTTGTTCCTCAACCCTCATCAAATGAAGAATTCACTTTTGTTTTTCTTACTTCAGGTTGCACAAAGTGCAAAAGCAAAGGATATCCAAAAGGCAAAATCCTAATTGATGTTAATCAGCTATTTATACAAAATTTCAAAACATAAATTTAAAGATATTGTAATCAATAAATTAAAAAACCTAAATAAGCCTGTTTTAATGTAAAGTGAAACTTAAACCCCTAAATGTTATTTTTACGGTTATCTAACTACTGTTTTCAATAAAAAAAGCAGTTCAACAACCCTAAGAAAAACATTTTATTACCATATGTGATTCTATGAACAATTTATTGTATATCTAAATTTAAAAAAACAAACAGTCACGTAGTCATTAATTCATGTTTAGCCATTAGAAATTAAAAATAAAAATGCAAATCCCAAAAGATGGAAGGGCCGTATCTTACCTCAAAGGATTGAGGGCACGACAAATGTATCAAATTTGAAATTTCAACACATGGCACTTGCTCTTCCTCTTACTATTGTTCTCCCTCTTGCTAATGCTCTCACTCTTGCAGCCTTCATTGCTCTCACTCATGCTATTCAGCAGTTGCATTTGTAGCCATGTTTAAAGCTTTCAAGCTTTGATAGTGATTTGGAGTGAGGGTGCGAAGTTCATTTATGACTTTTTCTAAGTTCTCAAAGTGTGGGTGGGGCACTGTTGACGTGTATTTTGTACACCATCATACACAGAATAAAATACCTAAAGGCATCTTATCCTCTCTTGAATAAAGTCTCTAACTGCTGAAGATTCGCATGAAGGATCAGTTAGGATGACTCCAATGTTCTGGTTAGTAGGGTCTCTACGTGTGGATAAGCTCCAGCGGTATGATGTGATTTGTTGTGTTCTTAAGGGGCCTTACACTCCGAAAGTCTTACTAAACTAAAGAAGGTTTCAAAAAATAACAAAAGGATAGGGTTTACAAGAGATCTAATCTATTCTAACCCTAAGAATGACTTCATGTAGACAAGACTTGGCAAGATTCTACCAACTTCAATTTCACCATAAAATAACAACTTAATTGAAATTGGTGCGATCTTCTAAGGTAACAAATGATTTTCAATGCATCAAAGATCAAAGACACTACCACGAAGGTACATATCCAAGATACAATAATGATTGAAGGTTAAGTGATTCAAATATCTCCAGTCGACCACGCAAGGCGTTCCTACAATCAGCAAGAAGCTAGTGGTTTGGATTACGAATCCTACCAAAGATCAAGTCTCACACTATGTCCTTCAAATTAACACACTACTTTGATTGAGCATGATTCAAATGAATTGAACAACCATGAAGATAACCAAGAAAGTTGCAACAAAACACCATAACTTCAATATTTCATTGATTTCAAAGTCATCATGTACAACAATTGCTTGAATTCCTTTCCTCAAACTCAATCTTGCTACAAAAATAAATTGCTTCTAAACTCTATTCTCTCTAATACATCAAACTCTCTCTCTAATCTCTTAACTATCTCTATTACAAATGAAATGAAAATGAGGGTATAAATAGCATCCTCAATTACAATGAATGGTCCAGATTGAAAGCAGATCAACGGTCAAGATCATGACACCTAAACCCTAATTAGGGTTTGTTACAAATGACCTCCTTTTTACTGAACAATATTAAATGCATAGCCAAATATTAAATTCGGCACAAAAACCTAGGAGACATAAACCAACGACAATTAAGGTGCCATGTCATCTATAACAACCTCTCATCTAGAATCTTATTCCCTTTCCAATGTTCCTTTTTAGCATATGTAATGAATCTTGATACGATTCCTTCAATCTCAGCAATTGGAATCTCGAGAAGATTCTTCATACTTTCTTCCAAGTGGATGACCTGATCGAATGCATCTAGAAGAGCTGCGTCCCAAATAGATTCAAGTTCCTTTGTTCTTTCAATCAGGAGCATGGTGGCAAACATCTGATCATATTGCTCGTCTGTGATATTAGTGTCCTTGCAAAAGATGACCTTGATTCTATCCTCTAATTCCTGCATATCCACATCTGTCTCGACCTCGATCCTTCTGCCAAGAATGGTACGAAGTACCTCAAATACTCTGTCCTGGATCGGATTGATCACCTCCTCAACTTGGCTACATCTAGTACTGATGTCCTCAAAGAAAACACTCTTCATATGGAGTAAGGTTGACCACTGAAGCAAACTGTGAGATCCTCCATCCATGATCTTTTCTTGCGCTAAGACCTTCCTTGATGTGTGTCTAATTACTTTCAAGACAGGAATGATAACATCTTTGGTATGAGCAAATGCGGCTACTGTTATCATCAAATTGTGGATTATCTCAAGAACCTGGATAGCTTGATGAATAGTCTTCATCATCCTTGTTACAAATTCTACGGCAACTGTATGAGATTTATCCATCCAAGTACTCGTACGCTGGACCATATTGCTGAATCTTTCTGCCTCATTAATTGATTGAAGGGGAAGTGCCTGCACTGGTGATCTAGCTGGATCCTGACGTCCCAAAGGTTCATTGAGATGACTGAAATATGTCCTCCATGCACCGACCTCTCTCTCAAGCTTTCTATTCTTCTCCATTTCTTCTCTAAGCTTGTCTTTCAATGCCTCAAATGAATCGGTGGCATCATCTAGTGTCTGCTCAGCTGTGGATGGTCCTAGCTCAAAAGTCTGTATATCATATTCCTCTGCTAGGATCTCACCTTCATATTTGTCTACTGCCGGTGTAGCTATTTGCAGTTTTCTGGATCCAGTCTCATCTCGAATCATCTTGGACATCTTGGTAGCCTTCCTCTTCTCTGTTATTTCGTGGGAACGTCCAACAAGGCTCTCTAAATCAATCACATTGTCTTCGTCCTCGATCACAATCACCTTTGTTAATCTTTCCTTCAACCAATCTGGAATGGCTGATCTTGTCTCTCTAACCTGAATCTCCTTATGCAATATTTCTTCTTCTCTGTGAGGAGATGTTACTTCGTCATTATTCTTGTCTTCATGTAACTCATAATCTTGGAGAGATCCACTTGGCGACCCTTGAGGTACCTGTCCTTCTTTATCATTCTGAACCATCGACTCCATAGATTCTTCCACTTGAAGTGTCCTCTTCTCTGGTCTAGAAGAAGTACCGGATGAATGATCTCGATTAGCCCCTTGCTTCTTCTTGGAAGATTCCCTCTTTTCTGGTCTTTCTTTCCTCTTCCAACCTCTTGGATGGAGATTGCCTTCACTTGCACTTCGAAGGTTACCTTCACCTGAATTTCTAGGATTAGGATTGCCTTCGCTTACACTAGCTCCACCTTCGGCTGGTTTCTCTTCCAAAGTGAAAGTCATAGTTATGCCTTGCTCTCTCAACTTCTGATGTTGTACGTCAACCCATCTGCGAGTACAAGACAAGACTGGAGCCATCAAAGCATCTAAATCCTCAACCTCGGGCTCATTCCAATCTAACCTTATTGATTTGCTTTCTCGATCATAGGATGATTGGACATGTCTGCCACTGTCCTGTGCTTGGTCGGCCACTCTGTAAATCCTGCATTTCCTGATGAAATCCAAAGGCAATCTAGAATGCATTTTTCGTTTCACTTCAAGATCATCTAAGAGATTCATCATAAAATCTTCAATTTGGTACTCATGCTTAAACTTCCTACCGACTGTCTCTTCTAAATATCCATGTGGATCAAAGCTTTCTCTCAAAGCAAAGGATGAAAAAGAATACAAGGCTAACTCCTTCTCTGCGTCATCCATAGCTAAAGCATTAGGACATACCTCGACTGAATTGCCCAAAATGATAGGTACTGGAACTCCATTCCCATGTCTGTGTCTGAATGCCTTCGCATAGGCTGCCAACTGTCTTGTTACTTCAAGTAACCCAATTCTGTTTGTCGGAAATCTCGGCAACATGTATGGAGGTAACGGACATCCATGTACTCTGATATAAGTAAACTTCGGAAATTGAATAAACCAAGCACCATACCTCTTTATTAATTCCTGTGCATCCTGAGATAATCTGTTGTGAATCCCACCTTGCAACGTCCTTGTGATGTTCATCGTGAAGGTATCATTAACTAGCTTGTAGTTGCTTCCTGGCGGATGATGCAAGTGGACATAGGAATCACAAACCCTGACCTCGCCGGGTCCTCTTCCAATCACTCCTCTGTGATGTAGTCCTGCATACTCGAAGCTCCTGATCAAGGCATAGATGACGTATGAACTCATGTGGAAGGACTTGGTAGCCTTGAGTCTCCTCAATTGTACGTCCAAGCAATGGCTAATCATTCTAGCCCAATGTATTGTTCCTTTCCCTCGAACGATCACCTGGATGAAGTAGAACATCCACTTCTCAAAATAGAAGGCGTGAGGGGCTCCTGTAACTCGGTTGAGCATTGTGATCAAATCTCTGTACTCCTCTTGGAAATCAATCCTGTGCGGTGTGTTCGGGATCTTGCTCAGGCGAGGACGACTCTTAAGTAAACAGTTCTTGTTGATGATGCTTAGACAAGCATCTGGATCATCCTCGTACATTGACCTGGCTCCTTCTATGCTCTTGTATATCATGTCTCTGTGCTCTGGAAGATGGAAAGCTTCACTTATAGCTTCCTCTGAAAGATAGGCCAAAGTGTTTCCTTCATTGGACACGATCGCTCTGGACTGAGGATCATAATGACGGGCACATTCAATCATCAACTCATGACACTGAACAGCTGGAGGGAAGCCGGCCGCCTTAATGATGCCACTCTCGATTATTCTCCGGGCGACAGGTGATGGCTTGCCAATGTAAGGGACCTCTCGAAACTTCTTCGTGCTGAAGTTACCCAAGTTGGTATCTCCAATGTTGCTCCACTCCGACACGATCTTCGTCTCCACTTCTTCGGTCTTCTGATCTTCTTTCATGAGAGCTGGACGACTGGTGGATGCTCCCGCCTTCGGGGTTGCCATACCTACACAACATTTCATAATGAGAAACTAGATCTTTCAATTCATAACATAGATTAGAGAATAAATTTTAGGAAACATCATGATAAGTCTTTGAGTTATCATTTCCTAAAAAACGATTGAGCTAGTGGAATTCAACAATTTCAAAATTCAAAATTTAAGCTATGACGATCAACAATTCAAAATTAAAACGATAAAACCATATCGCCATACCTCACTTGAGAGCTAACTCTAGAATGCAAAACAAATGGAATTCGCCTAGGCAAAATTAACATTAGAAGCCTTCAACGTGATCTTCAAACAAACATCCTTCTTATCAACTTCGCCACCCTTGGAGTCTTTGACGTATTCTTCAATGTCTTTCGCCTTAATTCAAACTTCACGTTCGCACTCCTTAGATGATGTTTACGCCTTCCTTTGATGAAATTCGCACCTTGAACACCACTCGCACCTCCTCTTGAATGATAATTTCGCACCACCTTTGGATACTCCAAATCGCACTTGAATGTGGATGATAAAATGATAATGTGAAAATGAAAATCTTCACCACCCTTTATAAGCGCTCACACCACAATTACCTTGAGGCCGACTTGGTAAAAATAAGGTAATTAAAACGATTTTTAAATAAATAATAAGGCTGACCTTTCAATCCAAGCGCTCCATTTGATTTTTTATTAATTAATAATTAATTAATTAATTAATTGCCATCATTTTTTAATTAACAAATTCGATTTTTTTACAAGGCAAAAATAATTAATTAATATTTAGCGCAAATTTTAAATGCTAATTTAATTGAATTTTTAAATTTATCGAATTTAGCATTTAAAATAAATTCAAAAAAATGTTTGCTTTGGCGCCAAAATTTGAAGATGAAAAATACAAACCTCATCGCCCTGGTCCCTGACTGAGGGACAGGAGCGATCTATCAACTTGGTCTTGATTCTTGCTTTTTGACGTTCAAAGTCTCCATCCTTACGTTGAAACTGGCGTTTTTGCTATGAATTTCGAACTTGGGTGACTTGACTTTGCGAATGAGTGCCTCTTGAGGTGATATCGCTCTGGTCCCTTGGAGAGGGACAGGAGCGATCCCTATGTTCTTACTTGAAATTCTTCGTTCTTGATTTTAACTCCTCGTTCATTGCCTTCCAAACGACGTTTTAAACCCTTTGTAACTTTGCTTTGACATGATCTTCGAAGGATAACAAGTATTTTAGCAAATATCGCCCTGGTCCCTTGGTGAGGGACAGGAGCGATCCTGGTGTTTCTCTCCTTGACCTTTGTAACTTCGAACTTCAATCTTCATTGTGAGGGATAAACAATGTTATTCTTTCATTCCACTCTCATTTCACTTGACTTCTACAAGGCATATTCATTATTTGGAAGATTATCGCCCCGGTCCCTTGATGAGGGACAGGAGCGATCTTAGTGCTCTAGCCAACATTCTTCGTACTTAACCTTTAACTTCTCGTTCATTGCCTTCCAAACGACGATCTTGATCTTGTGCGACCTTGTTTTGACATGCTTTTGAAGGAAAATGAAGGATCTTGTGAGAATCGCCCTGGTCCTTGCCTGAAGGACAGGAGCGATATAGTTTCCTTGGCTCAATTGATAATCTTTCGACGTTTGAAACCTTTGTATATCATCCTCTTAAGACACCTTAGACCTTTTACCACCTCACACAACCTTGACTTAACGTGATTTTTGAGAGATTTGGCCAATATGGTAAATATCGCTCTGGTCCCTGACTGAGGGACAGGAGCGAACTTCAATGTCCTGGGCTCATGCTTGCTTTTAACAACTTGCCATTACTTTCATCGTGTAAAATGAAGTCCTTTGATCCTTCTTGGTCGCTTATTACTCGTTAAACTTTCAAACTCTAGGCCTTTATGAAAATTTCGCTCTGGTCCCTGCCTGAGGGACAGGAGCGAACTGGGTGTCTTGGTGTAATTCCTTCAACATTGGCGACTTTGGATACTTCGTTCTTCATTGAGATGCCTTAAAACGTCCTCACCACCTTGTACTTCGTCTTGGAGTGTCTTGAACTTGGAGGAAAGGCAATATAACCATCATATCGCCCTGGTCCCTGACTGAGGGACAGGAGCGATCTTGCTTTTGTAGGCTTCATCTCACTTTGCTAACTTCAAAAATTATCTTCAATGGTCTTGTAGTGCTCTGTTTCACTCATCCATGCCTTGGAATTTGCTCTTACTTGACAAGAAATTTGTCTAAGGTAAAAATCGCTCTGGTCCCTGACTGAGGGACAGGAGCGAACTTAGGCATTTGGGTCCCTTGTAGATGTTTTGTAATCTTCAATTTGTCTTCAACGGGTTCAATTCACCTCCTTTCTTGCCATCAAACTTAAAACTTGCTTGATCTTTGTTTAAAACATGCCTTATGAAGAATTTCGCTCTGGTCCCTGGGAGAGGGACGGGAGCTACAATGGATTTCGCCCTGGTCCCTCACTGAGGGACAGGAGCGATCTTGGCATTCTGGTCCACTTTTCTTCATGTTTGTGCCTTCAAATTATATTCATCTGGTAAAATGCACTCCCTTGGATCTCTCCAAATCGTCAAGTTGTTAAAATCCTGCAAGGACGAGGTGATGTTTGATTTTAAGCTCCGGTCCTTCACTGAGGGACAGGAGCGATTTTGCTTCCTGAGGCATTTCTGTGTCCGTGAAATTCTTCAATTTATATTCAACGGAAAGATCACGCCTTTCTTTACTACTTCCATTCGAAAAATCATCTTGATCCTGCAGAGATAGTAAGATTTTTGAAAACGAGCTCTGGTCCTTCACTGAGGGACAGGAGCGATTTTGCTCCTACAGGCCAAAATATCATGATTTCACAAGTTTAATCACTTCACAAGGCAAAAACAAATCATTCCCCATGCCCAGGATCAAATATCAAAAAACTCAAAATTTAGGTCAAAATTACTCAATTGAATAAAATTCACATTTTCATCATCAACACTTCGACAAATTAAGACTCTGCACTCAAAATTCCAATTGAAAATAGACCATTCTGGCGAATTCATTTCATTCAAAATTGCATCCTACAAAAGGAAGCTTAAAAAGCTCTCAAGACTGACTGGACTCTGGCTTGAAAAGACAGTAACGGAAACCCTAAGGCTTGACCCTAAATCCAGACAACTGACGAACTACCAAAACCCTAAAAAGCAAAGCGAAAGGCGAGCAAAAACGAGCAAAAAGAGGGGGTCCCCATTTTAAATGGGGCGATGTGTGAAATGGTCACAACAGGCACATAAACTACCAGGGTTAGGGTTATGGTTACAAACATCAAGACAAATGGCTGATTTGTTCTTAAAAAGAAATTTGCACGTTTGATGAACAAGATGGCCGGCCATTCAAAAGACTTCAAGGAGTTTCTTCGCAGTCCCGAGGAAATCTTGACGACCCCCTATTGATGACGTCCCCCCAACATCCCCAATAGGGGTAGACACCTCAAAAACATCCCTCCGAGGAAGACATCCGTACCTAGTGGTGGCGATGGGCATAGCAAAGGGACATTCCCAGCCATCCCACCATCTCAGGGACGTCCCCATTTCTAGAAATGCCACTTTTTCAAGGGGGCCACATTTCCATTGAACATTACTTCCCAAGCCTAAGGATATAGATGAAACAAGCTACCATGCTCGTTGTATTGAAATCGATGAGGAAAAGAATCAATCCTCTTCTATTAACACACAAGTACAGCAAGGTAGCTCAAATGCCAAAGATGAAGTAAAGAGAGAAGGTAAGCTTGAGGCCGTTATTACTAATTCTAACAGGCAGCGTACTCATTCTGATATGGGAAGATATACTGATAAGCAACCTAAGTGGGATTATTTAGAGAGAAAACTTGTAATGCAATATATCAATGACCTCCGCTGAGTGGAACTTCTAGATAATGTGACTTCATTCATTCTTGATTTGGGGAAGACCATATTTGTTACATATTTATCTTTGTAAGCACTCGAATTTTACTTGAAAACGCAATACATGTAATTGCTTTCCATTGTTGAGAAAAAAATTACCAAAAATATCTTGGACATTTGTCTTTCAACAGATGGGAAATATTTCAGATCTGAAACCCTTATCAATCAAATTGATGAAGTGCATAATTCATTCAATTACAGTAATCAAAATAAGCATTGATATCATTAATAGCTAGTTAATATTTGAAATGAACCCATGAAAGCTCGGAAGGAAGTCTCACTACCCACTGTGTTTTCAATAAACAGTGCACGCTACGACAAACAAAACTCTGATTTTTAGTCCTCCATTACATGCCTAGGAATATAGCAAATTAATAAACTAAAATAAACCCATAACCTATTTGCAACATTATAAATTGCAGATTAGAGTTCCTTACACTGTTTAACTCAGAGTATCAAAATTCTGCAAAAAACGACAATAATTCGCAACTAATCTACATTAGGTGTGTTAAGCGATTTGATCGCCAATTTTTTCGCTGTACTTGGACATGAAATCCAAGGCACCAAAGAACGGACAAACGCTCATGATTTAAACATGATTCATCTCCGAAGTTGCAATTTAATCTTGATTTGACGTGAAATTAAAAACAGCATTTTTATAAAATTTTATAAAATTTACAGCATTTTTTGATTTAATGTTTTTTTTTTCCTAATTTTTATCAGTTAATCTAATTAGTAGAAAAGATCTTTATCCTTTGGTTGGCCAAATCAATCCCAAGAAAAAAATGTGCTGCTATGGTTTATGATTTTACAGAACAGATACTCCTTAGATTTTTTGTTGGCATCTAATCCATTATCCTGCACACATCCACATCCTGATGATGGATCGAGCAAGGTGATGGGAAGCTCCAAGAATTTCTAAATATATCGCAGGGTTTTTCCAGAAGTTTATTTCTTCCACGAGTTTCTAAATTTATAGCCGGTCTTTTTCAGATTTTATTTTTTTAAATTCGATTTTCATTTCACTTCTCAATAGAAGCCTAAGAATACAGGGGATTACGAATGATAAATGATAAATGAACCCACAGTACCACAATTGTCAATATCCTCCATTAAAGGCCTACATATGCAGGGGAAAAAGAATATAAGATGAATTTATTTATTAAGGTGCAGAACCCTTGATGCTACTATTATTATATAAGTACACTGAAAACTCCCGTTTAAGCCCCCTTGAAATGTAGCTGATCGAGACAATACAATTAACCCATTTAAGCTTACTTGGAAGGCTCGGGACCCACAATGCTATTTACAACTGAAGAAGCCACCAATACACCTACAAGTTCTGCTCCCGCAACTACTCCAGCCTGCACAGCTGCCCCAGGCCTTTCAAACAATGAGGCTTCTGACTCCAGCTCTTGAGCAATTTCCTTCACTTCTTCTGCAACTTTCTCTGCTCCCTTCTCTCCTTCGATCACCAATTCTTGGGCCTCCTTTACCACTTCTTCTTCCACTTTCTTCAGCTTTTTAATCCCAAAAAATGGGATGTCTTTGGCGTGGGCTGGTTGGGAAAAATTTAGAAGAAGTGATAAACCTACGAGTGGAACTACTGCTACATGCCTTCTGGATATGCTTGAAATGGGTTGAACAGAGGGATAACAAGGTGGTTTTGTCACCGTGTTTGATGTTTTGCAATGAATTTGAAGAGGAAATGTTGCTTTAGGAAGCGGTGAAGAAGATTGTCTGGGATGGGTCTTCAGATTGGGCAGACGAATGCCGGTGCCAGCTCCACATACCCATGTCATTTTGAACAGACCTTCTGGTGTTAATGTGAGAAATCGAGGTAGAGAAAAAAGGATTATGGGAGCAATGGGTATCTAGGCTCATCCTGGCAACATCCCATTCTTATCTACATAATCCATCCGGTTGGCTCACACTTCCTATGCCAAATTACCTTTTTTTCTATAATTTTTATATTTCCTTTGTTTTCCTTAATGTTTTTGGTATTTTCCTTTTATTCATATGTTTTCCCTTTATTTTCTCTATTTCCTGATTTTGTTATGTTATATTTTGTATTATAGGCTGGCAAAATGATTATTTAAATTTTTTGATGAATAATTGTATCAGCATTCTTTTAATTAGAAAATATTAATGCATATATTCAAAAAAAAGTGGGTAGATGCAAGATCACATCTTGAAAGTCAAATAGGGTACAATTTGAAATAAACTATAACAATTAAAAAGTCGCTAAGTGGCAAGAGTAGTAGTTGGAGGAGGCAGAAGGTCAATGACGTTGGCACGACACACCCTACAACTCCACATGAGGTCATCACAATCAGGGGACATCATCCCCATATAACAAAGCTAAGGCTCAAACCCACAAGCACGTTAGATCAACAAAGGCACAAGCCCACGATCACAATGATCCAACGAGGGTTTGAACCTCAGTGGTCACAACAACATAGCCACTTAACCAACACACTATTGGAAGAACCCATATATAAATATTGTTATTATAATCATAAAGTAATAGAAAGAAATGTAACGCTCACAGTTAATATTGAATGTCACTATAATTTATATCAATTGTCATAAATTTGGCATGAGGAGATTGAAATGGATAACATAAATGAATTAAATGGTAAAAAATGTTACACGGTGCTTCAAAATAACAAATAGCATAATGGTTGTTGACTTTTATATGTAGAGTAGGGAGCTAGACCTTTAAGCAAAGGAGTGGTCGAAATTTGTATGGAAGGTGGCAGAGAGCCAAAGATGAGGTAGTGACCTTCTACTTGCAGATAGCATTTGATGACTTAGGGTAGGGGAATCCCTTATTGTCAATAGTAAAAGTTGTTTTCTTTTTTATCTATTTTAGCTTTAGGGTGTTGTTCAAATAAAATAATCAATGCTAATATATAGAAATAATAGCTAATTATTATGTAGATCTCAATAGGTTGGTGTTGAATGTAGTTATTGTAAATAGACAATTGAGTTAATGTCTTGATTGTATTAGGAAATAGTATTAGAATTATCATATATATGATAAGAAATGCATTGTGTCTAATTCCTAATGGTGATTCAACAAGTGAATTTGCATTTGGAACTCTAAATAGTGGTAAATAAAATGTTAATAAGGAAAAAGTAATAAATGAGGAGAAAATGGCAAATATTTGAAAATTAGAGTGAGAGTAAATAGAGATTAATAAAGATCAAGGAGTAAGCCAATCTTACCACAAGCATATGTAACTTGTCTATATATAATTATAGTTAGATTATTCCACCAAAATAGACACGAAACTAAATGGAAATCAACATGGATATGTTAAAATTCACCTTTACAATATTGTGTCATTCATCCATTTATAGGTGACTGAAAGTGACTTAAACATGTTTGAGCACTCTATAAACAACAATTGGATGAATAGTATTAAACTGTCTTGTTTTGAATTTGATGCTTGGACTCTCACTAATAATAGCCTTGGGACATTTGACCCTATCCATGGTAAAGGTGTTTTTATAAACCCTCATTAGTTTACTTAAAATAATTACAACATGGTTTTATCAAAAAAAAGAGTAGGTTGGATGTTGATAGAAATATTATGTGTTGGATAGGGTCTATTTCTATCATGACACCACTATTTCCCCCAACCCATCAACATTCTTATTGCCCCTAACCTCACCACCACCCTTTGTAACCATTTTCCCATCTTCTCCACCATTATCATTATTGATACCTCTTGCTTGCACTATGATCTCTCGTCTAAACTCAATGTTTCTCACTTCAAGAATGGTGATTGCATTGTTTCTTTGATTGTAACTTTGAATGATGTACACCGAACTCTAAGAAGACTAGAAAATTAGCTAGTAGGAAAAATTTATTACCTAGTGTATACACCTAAAAAATGGTCTAAAGATAATTAATTGAATTTGCAAATAATTTGATTAATTTCCCCATTTAGTCTACTTATAAATAAATCTAAGGATTTATTCATTAAGTTCGTTTCAACAGTTCTCCTTTGATTAATTAATCCTCTTCCCCCCCCCCCCAATTTTAATTCACTCTTCTAGTCTCATTATTAGTTAAAACAAATCAAATCATGATTTATTGAAACTAATTATCTTTTCCTAATATTTAAATTTCTAAATTCAAATATGAGCACATGGCTCGTAACTTCTAACCACCAAACCTAACCACCCCCTAACCTAACCCATTCTAACTAACCCTGTCTTCTTGCACATCCTAACCTCTTTTATCCTAACTTATTATGGGTTGGATATTCCCCCCTCGAGACACATGGCACTTTTGCCACATTTCTCCTCCCTTGGACACTTACCCTCTCATGAGCAAGGTTTCTTGACACTTGTCACCACACAGATGAGAAGTGTCCCTTCCTCCAACCTCTTCTCCTACTTCCCCAATCTTAGCCCTTGGTATCTTCAAATCAAATATGGACCGTTGATTCCTACCACCTCAGCTTTGGCCTTGAAATTCCTATAAATACCCCTCATTTTGGAGCAATAAAAATCCCTTGCATCCTAGATTTCAGCATCATTACTATAGTCATTTTTTATCTCAATCATCTAGCATAATTAGCATCTTAGATTAATCATACATACAATCACATATCTCGTATCGTTTTAGATTAATCTAGCTTAATTTGTTAATCTTGTATTCATCTAGTTTTGCATTCATATAGAATAAATCCTTCGTCTTGGTGTAGTCAAGTCACTGGTATTGCTTAGACAAATCTGAGAGCAAATTTATACTTGCATCTTTTATGAGGCAATAGGTCCATTTGTTATGGTTTTACATTTATTTATTTTGATCAACCATGCATGTAATGATCTATTGAGTGTTTGTGTTGCAGATGCAAATTTTAGATTTCATGCAAACATTAATTCACGCCCACCATGGGGCCCGAAACTCAATTTTTGGCCTTGCAGATCATCACATTCTCATCCTTCGAGATTCTATCTGTACATTCTATAGAATCTCGTGCGAATTATTTTCTTCATAGTATGATATTCTTTGCTTTGTTGTACGGTTAGGTGAGAATTCTTATATGGCTAGGTGACAAAGCTCGTACGAGTTTCTACTTTCTCGTATCAAAAACAGATTGCATTTTAGGGTTTTTCTTGATTGAATTTTGATGATGCTAATGCTAGCCCTGATCTGTTTTGAGATTTTTCACAGCCTAACCAGTTTTTTCATGACGTTTGTCCAAGAACACGCCTATCGCTCAAAAATAATATGACTACTAATTCGTTGTTTTTGCAGGTTGCCTGAAGAGACTCAACTAAACTTTTTGTATTCTTATGTTTTCTAGGCACTTAAATTGTGATGTGGTAAATGAACAAATCTGTTTTCCATGTTTGAGAAGAGTCTAAAAGGTAGGAGAGTATGCTCTTGTCTATATAGACAATCATAAATCTAGACCCTTGAAGCTTTTCGAGTTTGAGATTTGTGTTCCTTTAGTTGGCCTATCATAGTGGGAAAAAGTAATCACCCTGTGAGAACAACCCAAGTGAGTACAGCTAGACCTAAGCATTCTAACTCACTATAATAAATAGGCCTCTCGGGATTAAAGTCTAGAAGGACGGAGATATTTGAGTTTTCTCTTTGGGATCTCTCATATCAAGCATTTTGTAGGGCCTTGCGATCTCAATCACGCTTGCGAGACTACATCTTGTTTCGGTACCTTGTCGAGCTATAGGCCTCAATCGTGCTTGTGCGACTTCAAAGGGTAATTTCGAATGGAAGTCCTTATTAAGAACTTTAAGATAGAAGCTACCTAGTTCACCTCTGAAAGGGGGATAATCTTTGTGCAAGAGAGATAGTAACTCTCCCAAGATACTTACCATATCGTGCCCCCATTAGCATTTGGAGTCGGCTAATACCCTGTTGAGAATCCATTGTGCGAGACTCAGTGGTCATATTCTAATTAGCTATTGGGAGTGTACCTAAGCTTTCAAGCAAAGGTTTTCTCTCTCAGCCAACTTCCTTAGGATTAGCGTGATGTGCTCGAGATCACTTTGCATCTAGCGTGTTTGTTGTGTTTTTGTCCTTGGAACTGAAACTGAAATACTGAAACTGGAGAAAATAATCAAAACATCAAAACTTACTAGTCAAAACTTTGTTCTTGCCAGAAACTCGTCCCTGTCCAGTCCTGTGTCGTACGAGTCTTCTAGTTTTTCATTCTGGTCTCTAATAATTATCATCTGGTTCACCATAAACTGTCGTACAAGTCTTCCAGTTTGTCATTTTGGTCTCTGAGAATTATCATCTGGTTCACCATAAATCGTTGTACGAGTCTTCCAATTTGTCATTTTGGTCTTTGAGAATTATTGTCTGGTTCACACTAAACTGTCGTACAAGTCTTTCATTTTGTCATTCTAGTCTCTGAGAATTATCGTCTGGTTCATCCTAAACTATCGTACGAGTATAGGTAGCAGCTTGTACGAGATTTCCCTTTTGTCATGTGCAGTCACTATATTATCGTCTGGATCATGATCCTTTTTCGTATGAGACTCTGTTCTCATCGTTCTAGAAACTTATGTTTTTGTATGCCTTTTCGGTTTTGTCGTACTTCCCTAATCAGTCCACAGTGAGCATATACCTGGTATTTTCCATCTTGTGCATAGGTTGTCTTCTCGGGTTGCTAGGTCAAGTTATCTTCTGCCAAAACAAATTCAAGACTAGACACGCTAAGGGTTTCAGGTATTCATTTCCATCAAGTTCAAGATCTAACATCTCAAAGTGCATCATCGCATTTTCTTTAATAAACTGATCATTCAAACATAGTTTCTCATCAGGATCTATCATCCTTTATCACGAAACTACAATGCTTGATCAGATTAACCTCGTTCTCTATTATAGGATATATCATTCCTATTGAACTTGGTCATATAAAATATCAAAAAAATTGCACTCCAAACCAAGACCGAAAAAACTTGCAAACTCGCAAATACTTGAATGACCATTTCATGTCTTATCAATCTATCATGTTTACTTCAACAATTGATCACTTATTGGGGCATATTATAGAAAATTGAAACCTCGCAAAACATTCAAAACACGTGTATGCCCGTTTTAACCAAGGCTCTGAGATGAAAGATCAAAGAAACAGAAATAGAAACACTCGAAATGGCTAAAGATCGTGAGGAAATAGCACAAGAAAATGAAATACAAGAGGAAGAGATAACTGATCAACACAACAGAGAAATCAAACAAGATCCTAATTTTGATAAATTCATGAAAAAAATATTGGAGGGTGAAAAAGAAAAATACTTCCTAATGTTAGCAAAGGTTGGTGCTAAACTCCCCCAAGATTTTGACGTAAACGATTTAAGACAAAGGGGAAGATCAAGTGACACTTACAATGATAATGAACAAAATGAAGAAATTTTCAGTCACAAAGAGGATGACACAAGAATTCGTACAAGAATTCATGAGGACACACGAAGAACTAATGATGACACGAGAAGGAATCATGATGACACAAGAACTCATGAGGACACACCAAGAACTAATGATGACACAAGAAGGGATCGTGATGATACAAGAAGGGATTGTGATGATACAAGGAGGAATCGTGTCGATGA
The DNA here is from genome assembly GCF_030272615.1 of Cryptomeria japonica. NCBI lineage: Eukaryota > Viridiplantae > Streptophyta > Pinopsida > Cupressales > Cupressaceae > Cryptomeria > Cryptomeria japonica. The sequence continues at coordinate 51,488,873 of NC_081415.1, read as the reverse complement.
TCCTCTCTTAGCTCTCACGCAATAGATACAAACTCTTCTAACGTAAATTCAAGATATACAAAGGGGAACTACTAAGAAGTATTCGCTACAGGAAATTTGTCCTTATCCATTTGACAAAAGTCTCAACATGATACCTTTTCCTCCAGATTGTGAAACTCCTAGATATGACAAATATAATGGAAAAATTGATCCCCAAGATCATATAAGAGAATTTTGCACAATGAGCATGGAATTCGCACATGAGGACACACACTTAATGAGGTTATTTCCAAAGAGATTAAGTGGAAAAGCTATGGAATGGTTCTCGAAATTTCCACCTGGAATTAAATCATTTGCAGAATTGGTGGACAAGTTTGTTTCACAATATGCATATAATATACAATATTAGATCACAATGCTAGACTTGTGTCACACCAAGCAAAAGAGTGGAGAACCTTTCATTACATTTATACAAAGGTGGAGACGATTAGCTACATGATATCCTTATATGGTGCCAGAATATGAAAAGATGGACATATTCATTGACAATCTAAATGAACAAATGAGTTATAACCAAAAAATGCAATTTCATCCAAGTTTTGAAAAGATGATTGATAATGAAATCAGGATCAAGGAAGCTATGGTAAAGAAAGGAGAGTTGAAGATATACAAAGAAGGAGTTAATCCTCCTCCCAACAACAATACTAATAATAACAACAATGATGAGCCCAAGTTTTGGAATAGAAATTGAAACATCATCAATGATGGGATAGTGGATAATAATAATGTGAAACCAAAGCATCTGGTTTTCAATCTATCAAGTCACACAGTAGCGATTCAACAAGATGACAATAAACAAAAATCATATTTCAATAATTTCTTTCGCAAGAAATTTACCAACATTGGTGAGCCACTTGGGTCAGCACTAAAGACACTTCATGCAAACAAGTTGATTACCTTTCCAGAAGCAAGAAACTTTGAACCCAAGGTAAAACCTTCTTGGTGGAACGACAACCATTATTGTGATTTTCATCGAAATAAAGGACACCAAATAGATGATTGTCAGCGGTTAAAACACGTCATCCAAGATTTGATTGATAATGGCGTAATAACTATGGATGGGCATAAGACAAATGAATCGCACACAAATTTTAAAACTCCACTTCCTAATTATGAGAAGGGTGAATCATCAGTAGTGTAAAATGGCAAGGGTAAAGCAAAAGTGAACTATGCTCATACTTATGATAACGTGGTTAATGTGATTGTGGTCAAAGAGAAACAACAACAAGAACCCGCTCATGTTATCACAAGAAGCAAAGCCAAAGTTACTTTGTCAAATCCTACTACGGACATGTCATCCACTTAAAAACAATATAGTCTAGTGGATCAACTACAGAAAACTCCCGTGCAAATATCAATTTTAGAATTTTTAAAACTTTCACCACACATAAAGAAATTTTAGATAACCACTAGAAGATACGACGCTATCCAAAGATCTCGATGTAGATCAATTCCAAACCATGGTGGGACACCTCACAACTCCTCATTGCTTATCATTCACAGAAGAAGATGACATGTCTTTGCAACATCTCCATAATGCTCCATTGCATATTGAAGTCCTTATTCATAAAACATGTGTTAAATGTGTCCTAATAGATGGATGAGTTGACTTGAATATTTTCTCATTAAGTCTTATTCGTGCTTTAGGTTATTCTGAAGAGGCAGTTGATTCCCGTAAAAAGATCACAATCAAAGCATATGATGAAGAAGAACGTTCCTCCAAAGGAATTGTGGTATTACCCATTAGAGTAGGACCCTTGTAGAAAGATACAACATGCCAATTTCTAGACCTAGATTTATCATACAACATACTTTTGGGAAGACCATGGATTCATAACATACAAGTTATTCCCTCAACTTATCACTAGTGCCTAAAGTTTTTGTATAATGGACAGGAAATCATAATTTCAGCAGACTCAAATCCATTCCAATATTGTAGTAATTTGAAACTGACACAAGAGGTCATTGTTCTACATAATAGAGAGGCATCGTCTTCAAGCACACAATCCAAGGAAAAATCATTTTCCTCAATCTTGTCAAGTTTTAAAACACAGATACAACTAAGGGATCAAGGGAATGGAGAATATTCACTGTCACAGTTACCACTTTCTCATAAATCTTATGGTAAATCATCAAACTCAAAACAACAACCAGCTGTGAAACCTCTTCCAATATTTGATGGATCATTTGTTAGTGTTGGGACATTATCTGAGGAAACAAAGAACATATATATGCTATAATGACTATATAAAGATGAAGAAGTTCAACAAAAAATTAATAATCTCAGAATACCCACAAAAAAATATGGAAAAGGATTTAACATCCTTCAAAAAATGGGATACACTGGAATAGGTCCTATAAGAAAAAGAAAATAAGGTATCTCAGAACCCATACAACCTCATACTCAGTAGGTTACAGACAAATCAGGCTTAGGGTATGGACAAGTTACTCCACAAGAAGAAACATCTTCTAGGCAGCAAAAAGATGAACATGACAAAAGACAAGAGCAACTTGCAATCGAAAGAGAAGAAGCATCTACCAAACAACAAGACCAAGAAAACATAAGATCACAAAAAGAAAGAGCTTCTAATCAGCAAGAAAGACAAAATAAAGGCACTTCCCAAGCAGAGTCAACTCCCAATCAAAACAGACAAGAAGCTGGTATAAAGCAAGGAGAACTAATATCAAGACTAACATAACTGAATATCAGCCCAGAGGAAGCTGAATATGAAAGAAGAAAAGAGATAGCGAGGAAAACAGAAGAAATAAACCAAAAGCTATATGAACAAATCTGTAGATTGTAGGCTGCTAGTGAGACAAATTCCAATGAATGGGAATGGGATTCCTATCATTCTGAACAATCAGTTGAAGAAACCTGCTACGAAGAAGATGTGGGTGTCGATGTAGTTCATGTGTATGCAAGACAAATGTTAGGAACTAGATCACTTGAATTAGAATCACATTCGATCGACTTGGATTTAATCGATGACGATCGGGAGCTACTTGCGAGAGGTCATTCTAATGAGAGTATTGTCCTAGACATTGAAATACGTATTGAAGACTTTAACATTTCTATCACGACCCTTAATGCCTTTGAAACATCTCAACCTGAAGATCCCTTACCTTTAATACATCCTGAACTTATTGACTAAGATAATGAAGGACATATTGAAATTGATACCTTTCTTAATGACCACGTTATAGCCTTATAACTCAATGCAATTGAGCTAACAACAACTTCCACCAAGGATTTTGCCAACGCATCTTCCAGTCAAGTGGGTGCCAAATCTCCTAGTCGCAAAAGTAAAAATAAAGAAAAAAATATCAGGTCTAATTTTGAAAACCATTTATTGGCAACATTAGACCAAAGAAAAGTAAAAAGAAAGGACACGTCTAATAGTGAAAACCTCCTTGAGGTGCCGAAAGATGGGACATTTGACACCTTACCTGAATATTATCAAGAGAGATCATCTATACTAATTGAACCAACATAGGCAATCAACATTGGAACAACAAATAATCCAAAGATTGTACATCCGACAACCTCTCTATCAAAACAAGAAAAGCAAAAATATCTAAAATGTTTTAAAAGATGACAAATCAATTTCACCTGTTCATATGAAGACATGCCAGGGTTGGATCAAGATCTTATAATGCATCACCTAAATGTCGCTCCAGAAGATAAACCAGTAAAACAAAAATTGAGGAAGATGCATCCTCATATAGCTCCTTGCCAAAGCAGAACTAAAGAAATTACTGGACGTGGGATTCATCAGACCTGTAGCGTATCCTTAATGGATATCAAACACAGTTCATGTTTCTAAACCGGATAAAAGTATCAGAGTATGCACAGAGTTCAAAGATCTCAATAATGCATGTCTAAAGGATGACTTTTCTTTGCCTAATATTGACATCATTGTTGATTTAACTGCTGGACATTCCTTGTTTTCTCTAAAGGACGGTTTCTCGGGATATAATCAGATTAAAATAGCTCCAGAAGATCAAGAAAAGACAACTTTCACATGTCCATGCGGTACTTTCTGTTGGAACATCGTGCCATTTGGACTAAAGAATGCAGGTGCTACTTACCAGAGAGCCATGACAACAATATTCCATGACATGATGCATACATTCATGGAACACTATGTAGATGACATATTGGCAAAATCATACAAAAGAGAAGAACATCTACAAATACTGGAAAATATCTTTGACCGGTTAGAACAATACAAGCTAAGGCTCAATCCTAAGAAATGTGCCTTTGGTGTCACGTCAAGTAAGCTATTGGGATACATTGTTTCAGCTAGAGGTATAGAAATAGATCCGACTAAAGCTAAACCCATCATGGAAATTACATCTCTCAAGAATATCAATCAACTCAGATCACTCCGAGGAAGATTGCAATCAATTAGAAGATTTGTTGCTCAATTGGCAGATAAATGTCAACCATTTACTCATCTGTTACACAAGAATGTTCATTTCAAATGGGACAATCAATGTGAAGAAGCATTCAACAAGATCAAGGAATATCTCATGCAACCACTAGTTCTAATGTCACCAATTCAAGGAAAGTCATTGTTACTATATGTATCAGCCACAAGAGTATCATTAGGAGTTTTGCTCGCACAACAGGATAATGAAGGAAAAGAATGAGCTATTTACTACATCAGCATAATATTAGTGGGATACGAGCTCAATTATTCACCAACAGAAAGCAAGCTTAGCAGTAGTGTTCACTTCCCAAAAGTTGCGGCACTATCTACTCTCTCACTCCATCAAACTGATTGCTAAAATAGATCCATTAAAGTATTTGCTCGGTAAGGCGACATTAACATGAAGATTAGCAAAATGGGTCATGATCCTAAGTGAATCTGATATTGAATATGTGGACAGGAAAGCTATCAAGGGACAAGTTATTGTAGACCAGCTGGCCAAAGCACCACTTCAAGATGATCATCCCTTAAACATTGAATTTCTAGATGTTGATATCCTCTCAATCACCAAATAGACATGGCAGTTGTACTTTGATGGTTCATATACTCAGCATGGATCAGGAGTAGGCATTTTAATCATTACACCACAAGGTCACACAATTCTAAAGGCATATAAATTGAGTTTTCTATGCACCAACAATACAACAGAATATGAAGCTTTGGTCATAGGAATCAAGATGGCCATAGAATGGAACATCACACAATTATAGGTTTTTGGAGACTCTCGGCTCATCATCAATCAAATTAATGACGATTATCAAACAAAGAATGACAAACTAATGCCTTTTAAAAAGACGGTAGATGATTTCAAGAAGTATTTTGTAGAAATCACTTTTGAGCAGATTTCGAGAAATGACAACAAAGCAGTAGATGCCATGGCAACAATTGCTTCTCTACTTCAGACACAGGAAAATCAAGAGCTTTACGAATTCCTAGTGGAAGAATTATTTTACCCTACACATAGTTGTCCTGATTCCCGAATTATTGGTCACCTTGTTTGGCATGATTCCTCCCACTATGGCCAAATTTATACATACCTGAAATATAACACCCTCCCTCCTGACTTGTCAAAGAACCAAAAGCGAAATTTCATTCGGCAATCCTCTCGTTATACTCTTATCGCGGATACCCTTTTTAAATGAGGTTTGGATGGTACTCTCTTAAGATGTATCGAGCAAGAAGAATCTAAGAAGGCCTTAAATGAAGTCCATAATGACATTTGTGGCACTCATTCAAGTGGTCTTACCCTTTCAAAAAAACTCATTACGCTTGGGCTATTATTGGCCAACTATGGAACGAGATTCTTTTGAGATAGCTAAAACATGCAAACAATGTCAGATCCATGGTAATTTAATTCATGCACCAGCACAAGAGCTTCATGTTTTGGCAACCTCTTGGCCTTTCTGCCAATGGGGTCTTGATCTAGTAGGAAAGATAAATCCTCCTTCATCCAATGGTCACAAATTCATCCTTGTAGCTACAAAATATTTTACAAAATGGATTGAGGTGGTACCTCTCACAAATATCACAAGAAAACAAATTGCTACATTTATCTTGAACTACCTCATATATCGCTATGGCATACCCATGACCATTATCAATGATAATGGGCGATCGTTCAAGAACCAGAATGTACAAGAGCTTTGTGAGAAATTTCAGATCCAACATAGATTCTCCACACCCTACTATCCACAAGGGAATGGACAAGAAGAAGCATCAAACAAAACAATTTTGAAAATCCTCAAAAAGACAGTGAATGATGCTGGCAGAGATTGACATATTCAGTTGAACCCTGCTCTATGGGCCTACCATACCAATATCCACACACCAACAGGAGCCACACCTTTCTCTCTTATCTATGGATCAGAAGTAATAATGCCAATAGAAGTAGAGATACCTTCTCTACGAGTATAATTAAAAGGCCTTATCCCAGTTGAAGAGCAGCGAGTATCCAGACTGTAAGAGCTAGAATTGATCCATGAATGACGACAAAATGTCTTTGATCATTTGAAGGTGTATCAACAAAGAATGTGTTGAAGTTATAATCACAAAGTCAAACCAAGAGCCTTTCAAGTTGGAGAACTAGTGCTAAAGAAAAATCCACGAAACCAATTATATCGAGAAAAGAAAGGGAAGTTTGAACCAAATTGGTTGGGTTCATTTGTTGTCACAACAACATTTGGGCCAGAAGCCTATCAACTATCAATGCCAGATGGGGATCATCTCGAGGAACCCATCAATAGCATGCATCTAAAAAAAGTTTTATGTCTAAAAGCAGGAAAATCCCCCCAAAAAAGTGCAAAAGCAAAAAATCTATAAACAGTGGAAAAATTAGAAAATACAAAAACAACGAAAAATAGTGAAAAAAAAAATCAAATATAAGAAAAAGTGCAATAAAAACAGATGGTGAAAACATGGCAACAATGCTATCTATCAGCTAGCTCTTCCATTTATTAGTTCATGCGTCCTTTCGCTTGCATTCTTTTTTTCATCAATATTGTTCATATCCATAATAAGGCCTTTGTACATACGCAAGCTTCGCAGGTGATTTCTCACCGTGGTTTGGATCATTGTATATATCATAATAAAAGTTTGTTTCTAGACTGGGGGCAAAATCCTGAACCTAGCCAAGGGCAAAATTTTCGTGGGCTTACTCAAACAGGTAGAACAACAGTAGGAAACACTTGTCAAGCGAAACTTGAGACACATCCAACGTTGAACACAAGATCAAATTATCAACCATCAACTACCCACTGTCAGTCTAAACACGACAAACACATATCAATGGATGATATCTTTTGACTAATGATTTTAACACTTCGATAATAATGGTTCAACTATTTTATCTTGGTTTTCGCTATCATGATTTCAGAGTGACTCAAGGATGTCTTTGACTAAATAAACAAGGGTGGAACATGATATTTTCTTGTCTACTGTTTGTAAATTAATAGTTAATAAGAGTAAATTTGTCTCAGGACATGATCATCGGAGTATCATCGAAGACATTTCGGATTTTCATATAGAAATGGTTAATACTGCCTATTTTACGCAAGCAACACTCAGGTCATCTTGGTTCAATTATACCTCAATGCTTGTGCTAACTTGCAATATCAAACCCTAGAAAAGTAGTGCTTAGGTCGTCATGGTTCAATTATACCATCAATGTTTGCACTCACTTCCCACATTTTAAAAGCTCAATGATGACTAAAAGCAATGACCAAGTGACTGATCTGATCGCAGTGTTGCATCTCATTTGCATTTGCATTATTTAAAGTACATCGCATTTTATTTTGCATGGGATCACAAAAGCTCATATTTTTTCAATCCCAAATGCTTCAACATGTGTTATCTCTTTTATTATGTGATTGAGTACATTGGACATTAACAAAAATATCAATTCATTCAACATGATAAGTTAGTTCATGTCATCACATGTTAGCATTGCATAATAAGACATCACTCATATAGATCCATCATCCATGTAGATCATTCAATCTTTCATTCATTCATAAATATCAATCATGTCAAAAGACATTATCATTGCATTGCGCTGCATCCATCTCATATCAACATGCATGGGAAAAGTAAAAAAAGCATCATACAAATAGGAAACATTTCATTGCACATGATTCACATAGTACATATAGCATCATCTTGCATTATCATATAAGAGGCATGCATCCATCATCTAAGGTCCATAATCATATAGCAAGTAGAATGCATCCATAATCTCATAGACCAAATAAGGCAAATAGGATCGATTGTATATCATATCATTGGAAATAATCAAGGTCCAATGTACAATGATATCACAAAACTGCTAGAATATATCGCAGTAATTATCAATGTCTCATCAATGGTGTATACAAAATCGGATCAATGATCAATCTCTCATATCAATGTCCACTAGGAAGATGACCAAAAATTTCTCTAGATGTTGTCAGCCTAAACGAATCTCATGCTACTCCCCCGAATGCACCAACATTAGCACATCTAAATCTTCCTACAATGGGATATCAACAAAATGTCACTTCTTTATCCAATCAATCTCTTTGGTCATTTGATTTGCTATCCTATCCTCTCAGTGGAGATTTCCATCAATCTCTTTGAGCACCCATCAGTGATTATTATTCATCATGAGGTCATACATCTAATATTTTTAATCTTGAGTTTACATCATTGGCGCTCATCAATCACGAAGTCAATCAAACTCATCCTATCAGATCATCAAATGTTGAGTTTATATCATTGACCCTCATCAATCATGAGGTCAATAAAACTCTATCAATCATCAATTCAAGCAAAACATCAGAGTAATCAGAGAACTGACACTTTCATCAACCAAAGTTGCAGGAATCAAGTAAATTTTATTGGGAAATCAATTTCGCACAAATCCAAACAATTCAATCGTCAATTCTCTCAATTGATCTTCTGAGGGGGCATCCTCGTATCATCATCTATCAATCAACATCAGGGGCATCCTCACATCATAATCTATCAATCAACATCTGGGGCATCATATCCGCATAAAATCAAGATTTTTCTTTAAATCAACGCGTCGTCACACATTGCTTCAAAGAGGGGCAAAATGTATACACCTAAAAATGATCTGAAGATAATTAATTAAATTCGCAAATAATTTGATTAATTTCCCCATTCAGTCTACTCATAAATAAATCTAAGGAATTATTCATTAAGTTCATTTCAATAATTCCCCTTTGATAATTAATCTAAATTAATTAATCCTCCTCCCATTTTAATTCACTCTTCTAATATCATAATTAGTTAAAACAAATCAAATCATGATTTTTTGAAATTAATTATCTTTTCCTAATATTTGAATTTCTAAATTCAAATATGAGCACATGGCTCCTAACTTCTAACCACCCAACCTAACCACCCCCTAACCTAACCCATTCTAACTAACCCTATCCTCTTGCACATCCTAACCTCTTATGGGTTGTGTAGCACATAAATTTGTCCACTTAATTAAATGAATATTTAGTATTTATTTGATTATTTAACCATCAATCAATAATTAATTAAATTAATATTTAATTAATTCATCTTAACCCTCTTTTCCTATTAATTAAATAAATTATTCAGTTTATTTGATTTAATTCACTTAACCAAATTCAAACCATTAATTAAATAAATTAATCATATTTGTTTAATTAAATCTTCTCTCACATTTAAATAAATTAATATTTATTTAAATCCCCCAAAATCCCATCTCTCACATTTAAATAAATTAACATTTATTTAAATCCCCTTTATCCTCCACCCACTTGCATTTTCCTACATATGCAAGTTGCACAACTATTTTAAATATTTAAAATCCTATTTATCCTCACCCACTTGAAACCTTTAATGGTTTCCCTTAAAGCCTTCAAACTTAATGGCTTCCTTCTAGAGTCTTCTCAAACCTTTAATGGTTTCCCTTAAAGTCTTCAAACTTAATGGCTTCCTTCTAGAGTCTTCTTAAGCCTTTAAAGGTTTCCCTTAAAATCTTCAAGCATTTAATGCTTTATCTTCCTTTTTCTCATGTAAATAAATCAAGATTTATTTAAATCCAAAATTCACATTCACATTTAAATAAATAAATATTTATTTAAATATCTATCCAAATACAAATTACACCATTTAATTGAAATAAATAATTTTATTTCAATTGAAAATCCCAAAATTCCTCCCACTGCACTCTCCTACAAAACCCACTTGCAATCCTAACCCCCTTCTAGATTCTTCTAACCCCTTCCTAATTAGCCTTATCCATCCCCTAAATATTGTCACATTCCTAAGCAACTTGGAGTCACTTCTCAAAGCCCTCAAAGTCTTTGAAAGGCATTTAAGGCTTTAAGTCTTCAAATGGTTAACCTCTAAAGTCTTCCAAACCATTAAACACTCTTACATAACCATTTATGGTTAACTCACCTTTTACCTTTGGTTAGAGACTTTCCTCTAACTTAACCATCTTTTTGACTCATGGGTCTCTTCAAATCATTTTTTTTTTTTAACTAAGGTAGCCATTTAACCCTTGCACATTCATTTATCCCTTAGATAAAAGGAATATCCATTAACATAACCCTAACCCAACCCCCTAGGGTAACCATCATGTCCCCTCAAGCATTCAATGCTCTTTATCTCTCATCTCAAGCCTCCTCATGGTGACACTTGTCAACATGAGATTGGGTTGAAAGTCTCACATGGATTGAATATCTTTCAATCCTAACCCTTGTTAAGATTGCTCAATCTTAACCCTTCATTTCCCCATTTCTTCTATAAATAGAACCCTTCTCCTCAAGCAAAGGAAGGAAGCATTAGAGTATTGTTGTTATACTGGTATTAGCATAGAGCTTTTTCATAGCATCACTATCTACACTTGCATAGCATTTGTTTAGCATTTTCAACCATCTTGAATCTCCATATGGCATCCATGGCTAGTGCTAAAAGCTAAGAGCTACACTCATGTGGAACTTGGAGAGGAGAGGAACAAGGGAGGAAAACCTATGAGCATCTTGATTAGCATTTGGAGGAGTATAGTTTATCTATTCTATATTTGTATGCTTTCTATTTCATGCTTAATATCTCTCTTGATATGCCTGTTTAGGATAATCTTTTGTTGCTAACACTAACGTTTGTTTCTTGTGCTCTTGTGTGTGTTGCCATCAAATAGATTTTCTAATCCTTTTTACAGAGCATCATTTGGTGAACCTGACGTGAATCAAAGAGCAACCATTTTGAAGACTACTAACTTTTGAATGTTTTAATTGACACACAGGTCATGCTCTTGCGCTTTTGTTCTCAGTTTAGCGCCTTCGCAAATTGATACTTTAGCGCTATTGTCTATACTATTGCTCTTTCATGTTAATAGCACTTATGTTTTCACACAGAGTAGAGCTATTGTAACAGAGAGTTGTAAGAAAATTCCTTGTAATCGAAAACCAAAATTTTTAGGCTTGTAGAAGCCCACCAAAACATGCGGATTTTTCTAACTAATTATCTTTTGTGCAGGTTTTAACTAACCCCTACAATAGGATTTTTTTTTAACAATTTTAGCTTAGGAAATAAATTTGTTCATATTTCTAACTTTGTCTTTCAAGTTAGGATAAAATAAATTCATTTTCCTTTTGGGTTAAAATCAACTACACTTTCATTTGGAGTTTTAAAAAGAACCACATCTTTCGTTTGGAGCTCTAAAAAAGAATCACACTTGTTCAAAGTTAAAAAGAATCACAAAAACAAACACACAAAATTATTTTTTTGCGAAGTTAGGAACAAATTATTTTGGTGCTTAAAATCAACAAGGCAAATTTTATTTCTTGCATCAAACTAAAATTCACAATCAACACTTCATTTTGTGCAAGTTAAAAAGAATCCCCAATTTGTCAAAGTTGTTCTCAAATCGATTTACTTCAAGCAAAATGTGCTCTTAATTCAGTTGACCAGGATTTCCAATTCCTAGATTACAACACATTTTGCCATTGAAGGATAAAAAGAACACCATGATTGTTGGAGCAACATCTCCAAATAGTTAGATCACATTGCAAATGATGAGTTAAAAAGAACAAGTATCTTTTGTGTTTGGCACGCTTGTGCAAAGTTTGTCGAGTGGTCCTACTTCTAACACACACTATCCTCTCCCTTGGCTTTCGTGGTCCTAGGCGCAAGAGAAAAGTGTTAGTAACACTCAAAGTTTATATTTTTAAAAAAGGCCTGCCAAGAGACACATCACTCTTGGGAATGACTTCGTGTAGTAAATCCTTCGAACCGCTATAGAATTCAGGTGAGAGCGAAAGCTGTAGCCTTGGGTATAGTTGTTCCTACAGTAAAACTTGTCGAAAGGACAAATGGGCCCCACCGCAAGTTACAAGGCTCTTAAGTGAGTCACTGCAGAATGAACTTATGTCCAAAAACATCAAACATTACTAAACAACTTTAAGTAGTAGCCCACCTGTTCTATTGATTGAGGATATTTGTGATAAATTCAATGCAAGAGCATAGAAGGTTTTGCTCCCAAGATACTCACCATACATATTTCCTTGAGTAGAAACATAGCTTTTTGAAAGGTTACTTGTAGCCCGATAAAAGTGGTGACTCCCCCATCACAGGGATCATCTATTTGTTATGCCCGTGCAAGACTTGGTATATCACATCCTTACCTACCACGTCGGGATTCATAAGGTATGTAGTACCAAAGTTGAAGAAATATCAAGATGTGGGCTGAACTTATCGCAACTGGCCACTTGACCTTAGGGATAAAGAGTGTTTGAAGTGTTTTCATTTTGAGTCAAGACCAGTACAAATTGAGCCGACTTTAGGCTTTGGAAAACACCTAAAATACATTTGAAGGAAAGGGTCATAAAAGTTCAAGGATTGGGTTGATCTAGACCCACACTTATTTGTGCCTTTTTTAGGCGACATTCTTGTATTTGTGTGCTTGCTTTGTTTTCTTGTCAAAGAAAAATAAAAAAAATCAATTCCAAAACAAGTATTCATCCAACACAAACATTTTTCAAAAACCAACAAAGGATCAAAATCAAACAGCAAAAGTATCAAATTATATGACCATTCTTCACATCTTGAGAAAGAAGAATCTTCATCAACACATAAACTTGAAGAAAAGACCATTGACCTCAAAGGCTCTTATCAAAAGGAGGAAATTCTTCTATCTTAATAGACAAATCTTTGTCTCTAATAGAGCTTTTCTACGTCACATGCGTGGTGCAGCTCAAAGTTGTTTTTTCTTGCATTTTAGAGTTCTTGTGTGATTTCAAATTATTTTATGTTGTAATAATGTGGAATAAATCCTATGACGCTTTTTAAAGCCATAGTTTAGTTGTCCACACTTTTGTTGTGCTCAGGATCCAAAATTGTCATTATCCTGAAATGATGTCAAAATGTCAATTTTTGGTTTGTACCAGGTGAATACCTGGAAAATTTCTAGAATGTTTGTAAATGGTTTAAATCCATTTTAGGATTCCATTTGAGTGATTTTTAAGGCCTTGAGAGCCTTGGAGTGTGTTTTTGCACTCATAGGTAAAAGTTGTCAAAATTGTCATGACAACTTTTGCATTTTTAGGCAAAAGTTTTCCATGAAGGAAATGGCGTTGGAAGTTGGTTTGAACCAACTTGAAATTGTGTATAAAACCTTCTAAATGTCTCCAATATGAGGTTAATCAAATTTTGGTTTGCATTCAATTCATTTGCCAAGGGTTTCCTATGCTTTTTCTCACATTTGAACTGTTTTCGCTTTGAATTTCTGATTTTGTACAACCTGTATGGTCTATTACGATGCTCATAGTAGCATAGGAAGTTAGTAATTTGTTTTAACTTTCCAACAAGTATAATATGAAGGTCTGAAGTGCTTTGAATCAAAAGTTATCACTGTTTTTGCAATAGTTGCTCACAAACCCTTGAAATTTGGGGTTTTAATTGTAAAATGCATTTTACCTGAGAATCCATGAATGGCACAAGTTTAAATCCATTGGATGGCTTGGGTAGGCTCTGTAAATAGTTCTAGAGTAGGCATTTTTTGTTTTTTTAGGCCACAAGGAGGAGAATGGGTGAGATGAACAACACACAAGCTTGTAGCTAGTGTGTGGGGGTAGTAGAGATTGCTCATTTTCAGAGCCATGGAGAACTGATACCTTAGCAACCCATAGTGTTTTGTAAATATCTATGGGTGTACCAAAAGTATCCAAGATTTTTCTGGTTGTATATTTTGACTGGTGAATAGTTTGGAGCACATCTTCCAAAATTGCCTGGAAGCCCTAAACCCCTTAAAAATAGCTCATTTTGAGTTACCCTAGTTGTACGACAAACCCATATGGGAAAATTTATGATCTTGTTTAACTTCCAAATGGGTATCTAAATATGTAAAAATATCTAGGGGTTGTTAGGAAATTTTGGGGGAAAATACCAAAAATAGTCCCAGAAGGGTTAGTCATTTAAGCCTAATAGCAATCGATAGAAGCAAGTTGAAATCCTAGGGCTTGGGAGGAAGGTGCAGACCTTTATAATGAATAAAATGACCTTTAAAATACCTACAAAACATAACCACAAACTTTAAACATGGTTAGAGTGAAGATCCTTGGTGGAGGTCTTTGGAGCCTAGCTGGAGCCTAGCTGGACTTTTGGGAAACTAGTAGGAGACCATCTCAAAATCAGAGATTTGGGTCAAAACCAACAAGAAACCTCAAGAGGATATACCTAGGAGGCAAGCCAATAGATTTTAGGCCTCAGAGGTCTAAGGAGTGTACCCTAAAAAGTTACCTTGGAGGAGCTTGAGTAGAAGGGTGAGTTGAGGAGTTGGGGTGAGTAAGGGTGAATTGGAGAGCTAGGCACAAGACCTCTACATCAGAGTGGTATCAGAGCCATTATTTGAAAGATTTGGTGTATGTCAGATTGTGAAGAATTAGAAGCAAGTTAAATGCCTCCAAAGGCAATGACTCCAGAAGCCATTCGATAGATGGTGGCAGAGATGATAGAAGGATTGAAGGATATAGAAGGAAGCAGAGGAACAAGAGAGGCAAAGAAGGAGAAGGGAAAGGTTAAGATAGAATGGGGTGATGAGATGGATGAAGAAGTAGAAGATGGAGAGGAAGCAGCAGTAGTAGCTATGTCTCAAGACCAAAAGTTATTCCTAGATGCAGTCAAATCCATTTCTAAGGACAATCTAGATGGATTACCCACATATGGAGGAAACTTCAATGGAGAAGAGTTGATAGATTGGATAGAAGCTCTCAATAATCACTTTGATTATAAAGAGGTAGAAGAAGAGAAAAGAGTTAATGTGGCCAAATCAAGAATGAGAGGATCAGCATTGGTTTGGTGGAATATGATGCAAGAAGAAAGGATACAAGAAGGCAAAAAGAAGATAACTTCATGGGAGTGTATAAAGATCAGACTTAAGGCACAATTCCTTCTAGGAGATTATGAAGTTCAAATTCATAAGAGACTGCAAAATCTAAAACAAAGGGAGCTAGATGTCAGTGCTTGCACGGAGGAATTCCATAAACTAAGCCTCAGAGCTAAGAAGCATGCGAATGAGGTGGAGAAATTGGCTAGATACATGAATGGATTGAGACAAAATATACAAGATGAAATCAATATCCTTACTCCTAGTACCGTTCATAAGTGTTTTCAGTTAGCATTAAGGGCAGAAGACAAAATCAAGAGGAGGAGTGAACAAAATCAAAAGTTTAGAGGTGGCAGATCCTTTAGAGGAAGGGGCACTTTTAGTAGAGGACAGGAAACATCAGGGAACGAAGAAAACTCCAGGAAAGAAGGTGGTGGAGACTCTTCAAGGGGGGCATTTAGAGGATCCTTCAAAGGAAGAAACAATTCTAGGTGCAGATTTGGAAGCTCAGGAAGAGGAAATTCAGTTTTCACTGGTAGATGTTACAATTGTAATCAAGTTGGTCACACAATGGGAAGGTGTCCGGAGAAGGAAACCAACTCTTCACACTCATACATGGGTGAGAGAAGAACACAATTAGTGCAGGAAGAAGACAATCAAAGTGTCTTCCCCTCTCAGCAAGGCAGGCCCAGTGACAGATGGTGAAAGTTTAATGCTAAGAAGGTCTTTGTTGAAGATTCCTCAAGCTCAAGAGCCACCACAAAGGAAGAGTTTGTTTAGAACAACTTGTAAGTCTCAAGGAAATATTTGCAAAGTGATTGTAGACTCAGGTTCAACTGAGAATATAGTTTCAACTGAAATGGTGGATAAACTCAAGTTAAAGAGGCTGCCACATCTCACTCCCTACAAGGTGTCATGGCTCAACTGGGGCCAACATGTCTTAGTTGATGAGCAAGCATGGGTAGACTATGAGATTGGTGAGTATAAGGATAAGATTTTATATGATATATTGCCTATGGATGCTTGCCATTTGTTGTTGGGACGTCCATGGCAATTTGATGTAAAGGCTCAGTATGATGGAGAAAAGAATAGCTATATCATTATCAAGAATGGTAAGAGGTATCAAATGGATCCATTACTTGATCCAAAAGAGGAAAAAAAAGTGGGATCAAGTGTGATGATGATGAGTGGAAAAGAGTTTCTTAAGGTGATGAAACAAGAAGGAGATCAAGAGTATGCTATTGTGCTCAAACCTAGTGAAGAAGGTAAGGCAAATCCAATGGAAGAAGTGCCACAAGAGGTGAAGGGTCTACTCAAACAATATGCATAATTAATAGGAGAAGATCTACTTGATTCTTTGCCACCAATGAGGGATGTAAATCACCAAATAGATCTGATTCAAGGGGCAAGTTTTCCTAACAAGGTTGCCTACAAAATGACACCTAGTCAAAATGAAGAAATTGCCAAACAAGTGCAGGAGCTCTTGGACAAAGGATTCATCATAAAGAGTTTGAGTCCATGTGTTGTACCTAATATCTTAGCACCCAAGAAAGGGGGAAAATGGAGAATGTGTACAGATTCCAGAGCAATCAATAAGATCACTATAAGGTGTCGGTTCCCTATGCCAAGGATAGAAGACTTGTTGGACAATCTTGGGGATGCAAGATACTTCGCAAAGGTGGATTTAAAATCAGGTTATCATTAGATAAGAATCAGACCAGGGGATGAATGGAAGATAGCCTTAAGGACCAATGTCAACCTCTATGAGTGGTTGGTCATGCCATTTGGCCTTACCAATGCACCTAGCACCTTTCAAAGGCTCATGAATGAAGTCTTGGTTGAGTTCATAGGTAAATTTGTGATTGTATATCTTGATGAAATTGTATCTTTAGCAGGTCCAAAGAAAAACATCTCAAGGATGTGGAGATGGTTTTGAAGAAGCTAAAAAAGGCACAACTCAAAATCAACCTTGAAAAGTGTGAGTTTCTCAAGACTGAACTTGTATATATTGGTTTTGTCATTTCACAAGGTTGTCTAAAAATGGATCCTAGTAAGGTTGAGGCAATCCTTAGTTGGCCTACACCTAAGAATATCAATGATGTTAGGATTTTTCAAGGGTTAGCATCCTTTTATAGGAAGTTTGTAAGAAACTTTAGTCATGTGTGTGCTCTCGCGCTCAATACTATCAAAGGGGGAGTCAAGTGTTAGTTTAGGTGGACAGAGGAGGCCCAAAAGTGATTATAGTTGTTGAAAAAGAAGATAATTGAGTTACCTACCCTTAGGCTACTTGATTTCAATCAATTATTTACAGTTGAGTGTGATGCTAGTCAAAGAGTAATAGGGGCTGTTTTGCGTAAAGAAGGTCTTCCCATAGCCTTTTTCTCTGAAAAGTTGAATGAAGCAAAATAAAAGTACTCTGTGTATGACTTGGAGTTGTATGCCATGGTGTAAGCCTTGAAGAAGTGGTGTCATTACTTTCTGCCCAAAGAGTTTGTGGTCTATACTGACAACCATGCCCTTAGTTTTCTCAATGGACAAGAGAAGTTGAATCAGAAGCACCTCAAGTGGGTAGAATACCTACAATATTACACCTTCACTATCAAGCATAAGAAGGGCACCTCAAATAAAGTTGTTGATGCACTCAGTAGGAGAGTCATGGCCATACAAGAGATTAAATTGCATAGTGTGGGGTTGGAGGAGTTGAGAGACCTCTACAAAGAAGACAAAGATTTTGCTGATATATATGCTACATGTTCTGATTTTTCTAGCACTTCTCATGTTTCCTACTCAGAGTATATGATACAGGAAGGTTTGTTGTTTAAAGGACATCTCCTTTGTATACCCCAATGCTCTATGAGACAAAACATCATTCAAGAGAAACATCAAGGGGGTCTAGGAGGTCATTTTGACAATGATAAAACAATGGAGCAGGTTAGTCGGTTCTACTATTGGCCCAAGTTGCAATCATAAGTAAGGATATTTGTTGAACAATGTGCCATATGTCAAAGAGCAAAAGGATCAGCAAGTAATGCAGGTTTATATCAACCCTTAGTCATACCCCAAAGGCCTTGGGAATGTTTGAGCATGGACTTTGTGCTAGGTTTACCAAGAACACCAAGAGGATTTGATAGTGTTTATGTGGTGGTAGATAGGTTTAGCAAAATGGCTCACTTAATTCCTTGTAAGAGTACCAATGATGCCACCTATATTGCAGGTATTTTCTTCAAAGAAATAGTAAGAATCCATGGACTTCCAGTTAGCATTGTGAGTGATAGGGATGTTAATTTTTTGAGTCACTTTTGGAGAACCTTATAGAAGAAGTTGGGTACTAGACTCTCATTTTCATCTGCCTACCATCCACAATCAGATGGTCAGACTGAGGTGGTTAATAGGTCCTTTGGTAATCTCCTAAGGTGTCTCACTAAGTAGCATAGTCAGACTTGGGACTTGGTGATCAGACAAGCAGAGTATGCATACAATGATTCAATCAACCAGAGTACATGTAGAAGTCCTTTTGAAATTGTTTATGGAATGCATCCTAGAGGTGTCTTAGAACTTAGTGATATTAGTACAATGACCCACAAGAGTGTTCAAGGAGAGAGTTTTGCTGAAGGTATTAAGGAAATTCATGACAAAGTATGACAGTCCTTACAACAAAAATCAGAAAAATATAAGGAACAAGATCAATCAAGGAGGAACTTGCAATTTAAGGTTGGAGACTTAGTTTTGGCTTATATCAAAAAGGAAAGACTTCCAAAAGGACAACCAACCAAGTTGATGATGAAGAAGATTCGACCACTCAAGATTGTGCATAAGTTTGGCCAAAATGCCTATGAGGTCGAACTACCTCCTTCTTTGGCCATATCTCCTATTTTCAATATTTGTGACTTGTATCCCCATAAAGGAGAATCTTAGACCTCTCACATGGATACCACATTGCAATCTGAAGAGGATTGGGTGAAGGATTTACCAGTTAGTCAACCGGTTCAGTTGGAAAGCATCTTGGATACCAAGGTGATCAAGAAGATAAGAAAGGGCATCTACAAACATTATCTTGTGAAGTGGGCAGGTCTACCTGATTCAGAGGCTATGTGGACTTTAGAAGCTAACATAAATCATCATGGAGGGCAACTAGCAGGCCTGGTAACTCAAGCTAACATAAATCATCACGGAGTGCAACTAGCAGACCCGATAATCATCATGGAGTATGGTGCAGGGCACCTAGCTCAAAGTTGTCTTTTCTTGCATTTTAGAGTTCTTGTGTGATTTCAAGTTATTTTATGTTGTAATAAGGTGGAATAAATCCTATGATGATTTTTAAAGCCATAGTTTGGTTGTCCACACTTTTGTTGTGCTCAGGACCCAAAATTGTCATTATCCTAAAATGATGTCAAAATGTCAATTTTTGGTTTGTACCAGGTGGAAGCCTAGAAACTTTCTAGAATGTTTGGAAATGGTTTAAATCCATTTTAGGATGCCATTTGAGTTATTTTTAAGGCCTTGAGAGCCTTGGAGTGTGTTTTTGCACTCATAGGTAAAAGTTGTCAAAATTGTCATAACAACTTTTGCATTTTTAGGCAAAAGTTGTCCATGAAGGAAATGGCATTGGAATTTGGTTGGAACCAAATTTAAATTGTGTATAAAACATTATAAACATCTCCAATACAAGGTTAATCAACTTTTGGTTTGCATTCAATTCATTTGTCAAGGGTTTCCTATACCTTTTCAAACTTTTGAACTGTTTTCGCTTTGAATTTCTGATTTTGTATGACCTGTATAGTTTGGTATGGTGCTCATAGTAGCATAGGAAGTTAGAAATTTTTTTTACCTTTCCAACAAGTATAATATGAAGGTCTGAAGTGCTTTGAATCAAAAGTTATCACTGTTTTTGTAATAGTTGCTCACAAACCCTTGAAATTTGGGGTTTTGATTGTAAAATGCATTTTACCTGAGCATCCATGAATGGCACAAGTTGAAATCCATTTGATGACTTGGGTAGGATATTTAAATATTTTTAGAGTAGGTATTTTTTGTTTTTGCAGGCCACAAGGAGGAGAATGGGTGAGATGAACAACACACAAGCTTGTAGCTAGTGTGTGGGGGCAGTAGAGATTGCTCATTTTCAGAGCCATGGAGAACTGATACCTTAGCAACCCATAGTTTTTTGGAAAGGTATATGGGTGTACCAAAATTATCCAAGATTTTCCTGGTTGTATATTTTGACCGGTGAAGAGTTTGGAGCACATCTTTCAAAATGTCTGGAAGCCCTAAACCCCTTAAAAATAGCTCATTTTGAGTTACCCTAGTTGTATGACAAACCCAGATGGGAAAATTTGTGATATTGTTTAAATTACAAATGGGTATCTGAATATGTAAAAATATATGGGTTTTTTTAAGGAAATTTTAGGGGAAAAGACCAAAAAATAGTCCCAAAAGGGCTAGTCATTTAGGCCTAATAGCAACCAGTAGAAGCAATTTGAAAGCCTAGCGCTTGGGAGAAAGGTGTAGACCTTTATAACGAATAAAATGACCTTGAAAATACCTTAAAAACATAATCACAAACTTTAAACATGGTTAGAGGAAGATCCTTGGTGGAGGTCTTTGGAGCCTAGCTGGAGTTTTGGGAAACTAGTAGGAGACCATCTCAAAATCAGAGATTTGGGTCAAAACCAACAAGAAACCTCAAGAGGCTATACCTAGGAGGCAAGCCAATAGATTTTAGGCCTCAGAGGTTTAAAGAGTGTACCCTAATAAGTTACCTTGGAGGACCTTGAGTAGAAGGGTGAGTTGAGGAGTTGGGGTGAGTAAGGGTGAACTGGAGAGCTAGGCACAAGACCTCTACATCAATGTGTCTCTATCTTCAAGGGAAATCAAACAAGTTTGATCAAGAGTCATTAAACCACCGAGCTTTTATGCAATATCATGCTTTGAGTTATCACAAAAACAAAGGAGGCAAGATCAATCTTGACTTCTTTCCAAATATTTGCATCATATATAACGTAGCTCGGGAAGGACCACCAACTCCCGAAAGAGAAGAAGAAGAATTTGTCCCATATGTGACACAAAGCTTTTATTGAAGTTAACATTTCACCCATTACTCCGTTCCAACTCTCAAAACATTAAGAGGTTCTTGTCCTAAGTTCTATTTTGACATTGCTTGAATCAAACACAAAAAAATCACTTTTTAGAGTGTATCTACATCTGGGATAAACTCATCCTCAGAGACATTTCTATGCAGGTTAAAATTAGTCTATGAGTGCAATCCTCTCATTACTAGGTAGTTGAGTCTGTAATACATCTCAAATTTCTCTAAACCTTATCGCATCAAACTTTGCCAATCAAACACAACAAGCAATTCAAGAAAGAACTTTGGTACCATCTACCTTTAGTGCTAGAGATTCATATGCGAAACACTTCGCCAAACATCAATCTTTCATTTCATCACCAACTCATCATCATTTTCATCAAACTTCAACAAAAACTTATAAACAAAATGGCTCATACCAGATCAAGATCTAGACAACAAGAAATTGAAGAGGAAGAGGAAGAAAATATCAATGAGTTCCAAGAAGTTGTAGGAGGAAATATAAATGATGAAAATCCAGGCACTCCTACTCTAGCGGCAATAGAAAGGGCACAACACAACCCTCTCTTTAATAGACTTTTTGATGAAATACTCAGGAGCAACGCCAATGCTCACTTTTTAAGACTTGCTCAAGAAGGGGCTAAACTACCCTCTGACTTTGATGTTGCACAACTAAGACAAGCATCAGAATGCCAAAGTCGTAATGAGGATGAAAGAGGTCGAGAACATATCAAATACAACCTTCATCAAGGTAATCCCCCACCTCCTCCTCCTCCAAATGAAATAGAAATGTTGCAGCAACAAGTTGAGAATCTCGGCCAACAACTTCATAGTGGTGTGAAAACTAATCAGTTTTCACTTAATGACATTTGTCCCTATCCCTTTGATAGGAATCTTCATATGCCACCTTTTTCGTGAGGGTTTGAAACACCCAAGTTTGAAAAGTACCGAGGAAAAGGAGATCCTCATGATCATGTTAGAGAATTCCATTCAGCTTGCCTCGAAGTGGCATACGAGGATACATACCTAATGCGACTTTTTCCCCAAAGCTTGGGAGGAACAACCACATCATGGTTTTCCCAATTACCAGGTGGCATTAGGACATTTGAAGAACTCATCCAGAAATTCCTGGCACATTACTCACACAACATTGAACGTGATATCACAATGGTTGATCTATGTAACACTAAACAAAAACCAAGTGAGCTATTTTTAGTCTTTCTGCAATGATGGCGTCAAATGTCTAGCAGACGTTCTCTTCAGTTACCTGAAAAAGAACTAGTGGAAATATTTATTTTCAACTTAAATGATGAAATGGAATTTCACCTAGACATAAAAGACATAGACTCTTTCAATGACATGATCATAAAAGGCTTAAAATGTGAGCGGGCTCTCATCAAAAAATGGCTTATCAAAATATATAATGAACCAAAGGATGGCCCTCGCCCATGCTTCAATAGTGACAAGCCTAACTTCTGGAACAAAAACAAAAACGTCGTCAATGATGGGGTTGTGGATGCAAGAACTATCAAAAGTGCACAACCTGTGGTACGATTTGCAGGATAGAACCCCCCACCCAAGAATAACACAGTTGCTCCTCCAAGTCAAGGACGCAATACATCTCAAGAGGAACCCAGACAAAGTCAACAAAATTTTAAACCTAAACGAACATACACTTCCTTAGGGGAACCCATTGAAACAGTGTTACGTCAGTTGGTTTCTCAAAATATGGTGACCTTACCCAAAACATCATATTATGAACCTCAAGTCAAACCTTCATGGTGGAGGGATACTGAGCATTGCGACTTCCATCAAGGGAAAGGACGTAAGACAAGCAATTGTCACAGATTGAAAGTTCTTATTCAGGATCTTATTGACTGAGGTGAAATCAAAATTGAAGGACATGACCCAAAGACAACAAACAATGATCATCTCATGTTTAAAAATCCACTTCCATCACAAGATCAAAGGGGTCCTTCCACTTTAGGGAGAAACACAAATACCACCGATTATACGCAAGCCGCATATAATTACACTGTGAATCACCTATATGATGCCAGTGAACAAATTGCAACTATTACCATCAAAAATCCCAGCTCCACTTGCAATGTTGTTACATGTCGCGACAAGATTACCATAAAAGCAGCTCCACGAGACATCACATCTATCCCAAAGCAGTATAACCTTGTGGACCAATTAGATAAAACGCTCGCACGGATATCTATCTTAGAGCTATTGCGCCTATCTCCATCTCATAAAACAATCCTTCTAGCAACCTCATAACGCCTCACTCCACATTGAAGGGTTTATCAACCAACATATGATCAAGCGAGTCTTGATCGATAATGGAGTAGGCCCGAATATTTGTACACTACAATTAGTCACTGCATTGGGATATGCAATTGAATCAGTGGATCCCCGCAAGAAGATCACAATCAAAGCTTATGATGATGCAGAGCGTTCATCAAAAGGAGTTGTTGTACTACCAATCCAAGTGGGCCCCGTGGTGAAACACATCATATGTCAGGTTCTGGACCTTCCTCTACCATACAATTTGTTGTTGGGAAGACCTTGGATACATGCCATGCAAGCTGTCCCATCCACTTACCATCAGTGTATCAAGTTCTCGCATACTGGTGTAGAAATCATGATCCTAGGCGATGCAAACCCCTTTGCATATTGTCATAACATAAGTCATCAACCAGAGATTACCATTCCCAACAATAGAGAAGCCATCTCCTCCACATCATACGTAAGTCCAATGTCTCTTTCCAGTTCAAACACAACTATACCCAAGCAAGAGAAGCTCAAGATGAAAATAGCAGAGGAAGGTCCTGGAGAATACAATCTAAGCCAATTCTATTGTGTTGGGCAAATTCCTACTTTTCCTAAAACACATGGCAAACCTCAACAGGTACTACAAATGTCACTGGTCCAACCAACATGTACTTTGATACCTTTCATCCTTGGAAAGAGTCAAGAAGAGGAAACCAAAGATGAAGACTTAGCAGAATGGATCTATAAAGATCCTATCACCACTGACATTCCGCAAGCTATGCTTCCCACATATCAATATGGCAAAGGTCTTCTTATTATGTAAAGAATGGGATATGATGGCCAAAGTGCTTTGGGGCATTGTAAGCAAGGGCGACATGAGCCGCTGCAGCCGAAATTAAAACCCAAAGATAACATAGGCTTAGGCTTTCAAAAGGAGACCCTTCCTGAGCTCAGATTTAAAGCGAAACCCAACAAACCACTATATCAACCTACTACAAAGAGGTCGCCTTTGATTATAAAAGCAGCACCCAAAAACATAGCAATTGCCCCTTTAAGGCTAAAAATCCTAGCAAAACCATCTACAATGCCAGTCATCCCATTAATCGAACCAACAACACTATCAACAGTGACAATAACATCAGTAGTCCCCTTAGCAGGAGCAACTATATCAGAATTCCCAACAGTATTGACAACACTGGCAGTTCCAACAGAAGCAGCAGATTCATCACTACCAATACTTCCTGTATCAGAGTCATTGATCCCCATAATTCTTCTTGTAGCACCGATCATTTCATCTACAAAAGTACATCAACCGATCACACTTGCAGTATTTAACTCAAAAGATATCCCAGTATGGTACAGTAATCGACTCCTGGAAAGTGACTCAGAAACTGACTCGCATGAGTGGGAATTTGATTTAGTGCAGCTTAACACTTCAGATGAGGAAGACACATCACCACCTCCACCCCACAAAGACATCCCTATTTATGGAGAAGCACAAATAAAGACCTCTTGGGTTGTTGAACCGGAAACTTCTTCCACAGACCCTACGTCACATCCTACGCCTGATTCTGACAGGGAGAGTACCATCAACGACCTTCACCACAATGTCTTAACCCTCACTGACACATCTAACAAACTCAACCTAATCAATGAGGCAATGCCCATTATCCATCCTAAACTCATCAAATGGAACCAACCTAATCTCCCATGTCTTGACCATTTCCAAAACGATGAGGCGCTCATTGACTTCTTGGAACTATGGGATAACATACCAAGTGGGGATCACAAAGCTGGATTCGCCATTGACCTTAATAGTGCAACATACTTTGGGGCGGATGCCAAACCTTTTAGCTACAAATATATAACAATAAAACATGGATCTTCCAGTGAAAACCACACTGTGGCACTGTTTGATCCCACAAAAATAAAAAGAAAGAGTGTATCCAATGGTGAAAACCTCTCTGAGGTACCTGAGGATGAAAGGTTTGACATCCTCCCCTCTCGTACACAGCAGGAATGATCAACGATTCTCATCGAAGAAACCAAAGAATACAATGTGGGGACTCCTGAAACTACTCACCACATACATCTGGCATCTCTTTTAACTTCAGAGGAAAAACCCAAGTTTGTCGAATTCTTCTAGAAGCACCAGATTAACTTTGCATGGTCATATGCAGACATGTCTGGTCTTGATCTGGATTTAGTCATGCATCACCTCACTGTAGCAGAAGGAGCCAAGCCTGTCAAGCAGAAGCTTCGCAAGATGCATCCTCATGTTGCAGTACTAGTCAAAGTAGAACTTGAGAAACTCCTAGATGTTGGTTTCATTTGACCAATTGATTATGCAGATTGGATCTCCAATATTGTGCCTGCCGGCAAACCAAATGGGGGCATTCGTATTTGTACTAACTTTAGAGATTTGAACAAGGCATGTCCTAAAGATGACTTCCCCCTACCAAATATCATCACAGTAGACCTAACAGCAAGACATGCCATGCTTTCACTCATGGATGGTTTTTCAGGATACAATCAGATAAAGATCGCACCAGAAGATCAACATAAGACAACCTTCACATGCCTATGAGGCACATACTATCGGAATGTAATGCCTTTCGGTCTAAAGAATGCAAGAGCGACCTATCAATGAGCAATGACCACTATCTTCCATGATATGATGCATACCACAATGGAAGATTGTGTTGATGACTTACTGGCAAAATCTCTCACAAGAGAAGGTCATCGGGAAATATTAGAGAAAATCTTTGATAGACTGGAACAATATCATGTTCGACTCAACCCAAAGAAATGTGTCTTTGGAGTAACCTTAGGGAAGCTTCTAGGGTACATTGTCTCGAGCAAAGGCATTGAGGTTGACCCAGCAAAGGTCAAAGCAATCATGGACATGCCACCTCCAAAGAACATTAGCCAGCTAAGGACACTACAAGGGCGGCTTCAATCTATCCACAGATTCATTGCACAACTGGCAGATAAATGTCACCCATTTACACACCTTCTACATAAAAATATCTGCTTTCAGTGGGATGTTAGATGCCAGCAAGCATTCCAGATGCTTAAAGATTATCTCATGAATACGCCATTGTTGATCCCACCAGATCCCAGTAAGCCTCTATTGCTCTATATTTCAGCAACAAGTACAACATTGGGTGTACTATTGGCACAACACAATGCAGAAGGGAAAGAGTGTGTTGTTTACTACATCTCTTGCACATTGGCTGGCTATGAACTCAATTACACCCCTATTGAGCGAGCTTGCCTAGCAGTAATCTTGGCAGCCACTAAACTAAGGCACTATCTATTAACACATAAAGTATAACTCATTGCAAAGATCGATCCACTCAAGTACTTACTCAACAAAGCAGCATTGACAAGCCACTTGGCCAAATGGGTAATGATTCTTAGTGAATTTGATATCGAGTATGTGGACCGTAAGACTATCAAAGGACAAGTCATTGCAGATCAGTTGGTCGATGCTCCCCTCATAGGCGATCATCCCCTCATTTCCAATTTTCCAGATGAAGAGATATTCATGATCACAACAACACAGCCATGGAAACTCTACTTTGATGGTTCATACACTAGGCTTGGCTCGGGGGTAGGCATTTTGTTTATCACACCTCAAGGTGACAACATCCTTAAGTATTACAGGCTCACATTTCCATGCACAAACAACATAGCTGAATATGAGGCCTTGATCACAGGACTCAGGCTAGCCATACAATGGAAGTTACAAGAACTACAAGTATATTGCGACTCCCAACTAGTCATTCGACAAGCCATTGATGAATATCAGACTAAAGATGACAAACTCATGTCGTACAAACAAATGGTGGAAAGTTTAAAGGCATCATTTACTACTATCACCTTTGAGCAGATACCAAGAGATCAGAATCAAGCTGCTAATGCTATGGCTACTATTGCATCTCTTATAGATCTTTCAAAAAATTCAACACGCTATGAGTTCTTGGTCGAACAGCTTTGGATTTCCGCTTATGATATCCCCGAATCCGAGATGATATATCATCTTGTCAGTTCTAAATTCCCATGGTACGGTGAGTTTTACACCTACCTCCACGATCACACACTTCCTCCTAATCAATAGAATAACCAACGTAAAACCTTCATCCGTCAAACCGCTCGATATACCATTATTGTTGAAACCCTATACTGACGCAGTCTTGATGGTACTCTCCTTCGATGTCTGGAACAGGATGAGATAACAAAGGCCTTGGAAGAAGTACATGAAGGAATTTGTGGAACTCATGCAAGTGGCCCGTCACTAGCTAAGAAGATCATACAAGCTGGATACTATTGTCCATCAATGGAAAAAGACTCCTACTACTTTGTCAGAAAGTGCAAAAAATGGCAAGTTCATGGAGACCTGATACATGCACCAGCACAGGAATTGCAACCAATCACAACACCATGGCCCTTTTGTCAATGGGGACTTGACCTTGTGGGTAAAATCCATCCATCTTCATCCAACGACCACAAATTCATTATTACTGCCACCAAATACTTCACAAAGTGGATCGAAGTTGTTCCACTTACTCAAGTTACCGACAAGCAGATCGCCTCATTCATCCTTAATTACATCATCTGCCGGTATGGTGTACCCATGTCCATCATCACAGATAATGGGCTTCCTTTCAAAAATCAGGATGTCTGTGAACTCTGTGAAAAATTTCACATCCAACACCACTTTTCCACTCCCTATTACCCACAAGGCAATGATCAGGCCGAAGCATCAAACAAGAACAAATTAAGAATCCTCAAGAAGACTGTCAATGATGTCGGTCGTGATTGACACGTTCAATTGAATCCAGCACTATGGGCGTATCAAACTAGCATTCGAACGCCTACAGGCGCAACTCCCTACTCACTAGTCTATGGCGTAGAAGCTATCTTACCTATCGAGGTTGAGATACCATCTCTACGGGTTTCCTTGCACTATCTCATCGATGATGAAGTATACAGAGTATCCCGTCTCCAAGACTTAAAGCTACTTGATGAGAAACGACAAGCTGCATATAATCACCTCAAGGCCTATCAACTGCGTATGAGCAGAAGCTATAATCATCAAGTTAGACCTTGCACATTCGAGGTAGGTGATCTTGTTCTTCGAGAGAATCCTCGTAACCAACTAAACAGAGAACATCAGGGAAAGTTTGAATCAAACTAGCTAGGTCCATATGTTATCACTATTTTATTTGGGTTCGAGGCATATCAGTTGGCTACTTCAAAAGGAGGACCGCTAGCAGATCCGATCAACAACATGCACCTCAAATGGTTTTATACCTAAAAAGCTATACAAAGCATCAGGCTCCCATACATACCAGAAAAAAAAACCAAAAACATTCAGAAAAATGTCCTGAAGAAAATACAAAAAAATCAAAATTGTAAAGAAAAATCATGCATCCAAACGGTGAACAACCACTCTGGTGGCACCTTGGGTAAGTGCGATGGTGAAAACATGGCAAATAGGTGCCACTCATAAAGGCTATCACTCCATTGTCTTTCAAGCTTGTTGCGATCACATTCATTTCATACATACATCCATCAGTCCAAAACCATGGCTTCTTATTGATCTGCAATCCAAGATAGTACTTCATGCGTCTTGCATCCCACTTTTTCATAGTCATGTCTAAACTGGGGGCAATGCCCTGAATCTATTGATGGAAGTGGATTCTACATTACTTGTGATTCGTTGGGTTCTTCATTCAAAACTGTCTCACAAAATACCAAAAACATTCAAAATCACAAAAATCCAAAAACATCAAAAAACATCAAACAAAAACATGGCAACACCTTGTACATACTCATCCGAGCTGATACCAAACAAACATTGTGAAATACTCAAAATGATGATCACTTATCAAATTGACCAAACAACCAACATCAACACACAAACTGTCTTAACAAGGATGCATCCTTCCTTACCAAAACAAAGACAAGATGACATTTTCTTTGACAATAAAATCATGTTTAAGATATCAAGTACTTGGTTGATTTGTAGGTTATTTATTCATTTATATCAGGTTCCGATGCTACTCTGGGATATCCACAAGTGATTAAGAGTAGCCGAGATGGTTCCGATGACATTGTTTGTATGTCTTCTGCAAATTATTCCGATGAAGTTCTGGGGCATGTACTAATGGTGTCTACGTGGGAAGTTCACTAAGTTACGTGATCTTATGCAAAAATACAGTCACAGATCACTACGGCTTGCTGACTACAACGTATACCTCAACCATATGAGCATGAACCATTATCGAGGATCCATATTCTTTATTCTTTATATATGTTGTTTGCTTACAGGTACAATGCTCCATCTTTGGTTCCTACTGCCTCATCCATGCTCGATAATGATTTATCTCTTACTACGGTATGAACTTGTCTTAGGATATGATCGACAAAAGATCAAGGAGGATGTTCCAAGTCATGCATGAAAGGAGATAATCCTTGTCTGTTCTGCAAGCAATACTCAGGTCAACTTGATCCATTATATCAAGTTGCTTGTATTAACTTGCTATATCAAAATCCATGTAAGAAATACTCAGGTCATCTTGAATCATTATGTCAAGTTGCTTGTATTTTTCTTATAACATTTTAAAGCTCAATGATGAAAAATAAAGCACTATGGATTGTTATTCCATCTCATCTGTATATATTGCATTTTGTTGCATTCCATCCATCCATACATTCATAATAGATGCATATCGTGCATACATAGTAATGACAATGGATACTCTATTTTCCTCTTCTTCCATAGGAATGCGTCATAGGTCCTCCATTTCTTCTATCTAACATCGAACCCCACCCTCACCCTCCACATATTGGTAATCAACATCACATACCCTACATCATCTCCCATCAACTTAATCAAGCCAATTACTTTGTCTACGCAGGCACATTAACTCACACACACCTAGACTATCAATAGATACTCTGATCAAGTATCTTCGGATCTCAACAGGTAATCGATTATGGCAAACCTAGACTACAACAAGCATTTAACATAATGACCTAGTCTCAACGGGGCTACTATGATTCACCACAACCATCCATCACACGCACACACTATCAATTGATCAACCAATCAAACACAATCATAATGGACAATTACATCAATTTTCTAAGTCTCAATGAGTATTTTGCTTCAAATACCTTGACTTCATCGGGCAATTACATCAATTGTCTAAGTCACCATCAAGTCACTTTAATTCACTTACTCAGACTTTATCCTGTCCAAGTGAACAACTAACATCAACTATCATGCTTTGACTCGACCGAGACAATTAAACCGATTGCACCAGATTGTCCAACCAATTTTGATCAATTGTACAGTATCAATCAAAAGCACAACACCACATTTGCACCGTATCTCCTGCATAACCTACGGGTACTCAATGGCTTGCCATTTCTCCATATTCACTCTGTTTTCTTCCATTCTTTCACCATTATTGCTAATTTCTTTTATTCTACCTCCCCTCCACTTCTTTCTCTTTTTTGAGAGATCACTCGATTTTTCAAAAAAATTTAGCCCATCTCTCGAGGGGGCATACCACCCACTAAATTAACATTTATGGGGCATATTTCTTCACACATATTTTTCTTTCTTTGAAACGACGCGATAAAAATGCACCGTCTCAAAGAGGGGCAAATGTAGTCACATAAATTTGTCCACTTAATTAAATGAATATTTAATATTTATTTGATTATTCAACCATCAACCAGTAATTAATTAAATTAATATTTAATTAATTCATCTTAACCCTCTTCTCATATTAATTAAATAAATTATTCAATTTATTTGATTTAATTCACTTAACCAAATTCAGACCATTAATTAAATAAATAAATCATATTTGTTTAATTAAATCTTCTCTCACATTTAAATAAATTAATATTTATTTAAATCCCCCAAAATTCCATCTCTCACATTTAAATAAATTAACATTTATTTAAATCACCTTTATCCTCCACCCACTTGCATTTTCCTACAAATGCAAGTTGCACAACTATTTTAAATAAATAAATTATTTATTTAAAATCCTATTTATCCTCATCCACTTGAAACCTTTAATGGTTGCCCTTAAAGTCTTCAAACTTAATGGCTTCCTTCTAGAGTCTTTCCCTTAAAGTCTTCAAACTTAATGGCTTCCTTCTAGAGTCATCTTAAGCCTTTAAAGGTTTCCCTTAAAGTCTTCAAGCATTTAATGCTTTATCTTCCTTTTTCTCATGTAAATAAATTAAGATTTATTTAAATCCAAAATTCACATTCACATTTAAATAAATAAATATTTATTTAAATATCTATCCAAATACAAATTATACCATTTAATTGAAATAAATGATTTTATTTCAATTGAAAATCCCAAAATTCCTCCCACTTGCATTCTCCTACAAAACCCACTTGCAATCCTAACCCCCTTCTAGATTCTTCTAACCCCTTCCTAATTAGCCTAATCCATCCCCTAAATATTGTCTCATTCCTAAGCAACTTGGAGTCACTTCTCAAAGCCCTCAAAGTCTTTGAAAGACATTTAAGGCTTTAAGTCTTCAAATGGTTAACCTCTAAAGTCTTCCAAACCATTAAACACTCTTACATAACCATTTATGGTTAACTCACCTTTTACCTTTGGTTAGAGACTTTCCTCTAACTTAACCATCCTTTTGACTCGTGTGTCTCTTCAAATCATTTATTTCTTTGACTAAGGTAACTATTTAACCCTTGCACATTCATTTATCCCTTGGATAAAAGGAATATCCATTAACCTAACCCTAACTCAACCCCCTAGGGTAACCATCATGTCCCCTCAAGCATTCAATGCTCCTTATCTCTCCTCTCAAGCCTCCTCATGGTGACACTTGTCAACATGGGATTGGGTTGAAAGTCTCACATGGATTGAATATCTTTCAATCCTAACCCTTGTTAAGATTGCTCAATCTTAACCCTTTATTTCCCCATTTCTTCTATAAATAGAACCCTTCTCCTCAAGCAAAGGAAGGAAGCATTAGAGTATTGTTGTTATAATGGTATTGGCATAGAGATTTTTCATAGCATCACTATCTACACTTGCATAGCTTTTGTTTATCATTTTCAACCATCTTGAATCTCCATATGGCATCCATGGCTAGTTCTAAAAGCTGAGAGCTACACTCGTGTGGAACTTGGAGAGGAGAGGAACAAGGGAGGAACAACTATGAGCATCTTGATTAGCATTTGGAGGAGTATAGTTTATCTATTCTATATTTGTATGCTTTCTATTTCATGCTTAATATCTCTCTTGATATGCCTGTTTAGGATAATCTTTTGTTGCTAACACTAAGGTTTGTTTCTTATGCTCTTGTGTGTGTTGTCATCAAACAAATTTTTTAATCTTTTTTGTATAGCATCAGGTTGGATATTCCCCCCTTGAGACACATGGCACTTTTGCCACATGTCTCCTCCCTTGGACACTTGCCCTCTCATGAACAAGGTTCCTTGACACTTATCACCACAGAGATGACAAATGTCCCTTCCTCCAACCTCTTCTCCAACTTCTCTAATCTTAGCCCTTCGTATCTTTTGATCAAATCTGGACCGTCGATTCCTGCCACCTCAGCTTTGGCCTTGTAATTCCTATAAATACCCCTCATTTTGGAGCAATTAAAATCCCTTGCATCCTAGATTTCAGCATCATTACTATAGTCATTTTTAATCTCAATCATCTAGCATAATTAGCATCTTAGATTAATCATGCATACAATCATGTGTCTCATATCATTTTAGATTAATCTAGCTTGATTTGTTAATCTTGCATTCATTTAGTTTTGCATTCATATAGATTAAATCCTCCGTCTTGGTGTAGTCAAGTCACTGGTATTGCTTAGACAAATCTGAGAGCAAATCTATACTCGCATCTTTTAGGAGGCAATAGATCGATTTGTTATGGTTTTACATTTATTGATTTTGATCAACTAACCATGCATGTAATGATTTATTGAGTGTTTGTATTGCAGATGCAGATTCCAGATTTCACGCAAACACCTAGTGTACCTCTTTTCTTAGAAATTATGGAAAAAGAGTGCCAAGAAGAAGAAGACAAACTTAGCAATCTCTCAAAGGGAAGTTGTCATAAGGTAGAACCCTTCTAGTCAAACACCCTCATAATCACTAATGTTCGATAATCCACAACTTAAATGTATGTTCACATCAAGAGATTAGATGCCTATGAATCCCAAAGTGCTCAAATAAATATTACCTTCATTGGCTCAAAGAATGTGACAGGGGAACAAAAACATTCCTACATCTCCTCAATTGCAAACACCATACAAAATGTATGTATGAGATAAAAGGAAAAGATAATGCCTTGTTTAACAACCAAGATAATATTATGTGGATCTTTCATGAATATTATAAATATCTATTTATTTTTAAGAATATAAGAAACAAACTAGGGTGTTGAACCTTAAACACAAAGGTCCCAAGGGCATATCAAAATAGGCTCATGGGACTTTAACAACACACTAACAGTGTAAAATTGTTCATAGTTTTTATCAAAAAAAAAAGCAGAGAAAAACATATAATTAACCAAACAACTACCTCCAATCTTTAATAAGGAACTTATAAATTTCTCCATGGTTGGTACTAGTGGTAGATTTCATATCACTCTCGTGGCATTCGAACTTCGTTGCCAACAAGACACGGAGTGTAGTCGTCAAACTATACATGACTTTCGAGTTGGATTGAGAGATGATTCTCATATTTCCTTCTAGTTTCTCGACTTTGGTAGAAGCTTCCATACTTTAGCAAAAGAAGACTCTTGATTTGCTTAAAATATTTGACATGGTAGATTGCAAGCATGCATCCACTCTATTGTATTAAGATATGACATTGTCTTCCAATTTAATTACAACCACAATTGATGTTACATTATATCAAGGTAGTTAGTTGGTGGTATTTTTACTTGAGACACAATTGATGGATGTTGTGTAATTCACCCAAATAAGTGGTGATAAAACTATGATAATATTTGTGTTTAGAATGTAAGAAATGCTTTGAAGGTTATACCTTATTTTATAGATGTTGGTAAAATAAATCTAGGGCGCATTATTATGATTTGGGATAAAATAAAGAACTAAATCTTAATTTGAATGAATATCAAGTTTTTTATAATTTTTTCGTAACCTATATCTTATTTTGATGAGCTTGTGAGATGTCTTGTCTCATCCCATTGATTATTTGGAGGAGTGAAATAGCTTGTTGGGATCTTAGGTAGGTATTAGAATTTTTTTAGTAGTGTACAAGGTTGATTTGAATGTGTGTATGTGTGTGTTCAAATCATTATATTTGAGTATGAGACTTGGGAAATATCATTCATTCAATTTATAGTTAGGACTACAATGCCATAATTAAACTTTAGCACTAGAACTAAACACTAGAAAAAAGCTCTAGTATCCTTCCTAGGTGTTAGCGTCCCTCTAGGGAGTTGTAGTCTAGTTATTTACTCAAATTTTTGTGAACCCTCAAACAACAAAACTTTCATCACCTTTTTATACTAAATATCCTAAGTAAAAATTGTCCCCCTCATTCTATTGTCTCACATGTTGTCACTTCATTGATAAGTGTCCAAATACATAGGTTATCTTATGTTTTGTATTAAGAAGCATTCCCTTACATAAAATAGATCAATTATCATTCTAATTGGTTGAGGGATCACACACCCAAGTTGTGTGAACTCTTGTGTATTTTTTCCCCTAATATTTAGGTTTTATTTGAGTTGTCATTGAATGAACCATTGGTATCTATCATCCTCATCCTATTCCATGTGTTTGTAAGAGAATGAGACCATGGACTTGTGTTCGATTATCATTGTGGAGTAAATACCATCCTATCATATGATCATTGTGGTGACTTTATCACATGATTAACAAAGTCTTTTTCTTGTGGCACCTTTTTTGGAGCAATTGTGATATCACAGTGTGTGTTATTGTGATTGGCATGACACTTTATGTGCACTTTAGCATGCATCATGGTATATAAATGTCGTATCGTAAATGCATAAAAAACAAATCATCTAGTTTTGTTTGTCAATGTCTTGAGCATATAATTGGAGGTTATATTTATGATGGATTTATTAAACATTATGATAATATAAGAGCATGTACCCTTATTAACACGTTGACTCATCATGTAGGGGGCTTTAGAATTTGGGCACCATATTTGGATCATGGAATTGGTCTATGATTGTTTATTATATTAGATTTCCTTAAACTTGGGTGTTGAATTGGATCCATGCACAAGTTGTATGATTGACTTGCAAGTATTGTTATGCTATCAAAATATAACAAGCTCATTGATAGCAAGTCAAAATTTCACAATTTTTTTCTTGTTTCAGAATTTTAACTAAATTAGATTATTTTGGTTGAGTTAATATTCAATAGTATTGAATAAATACTTAGGAATCAATAGTAGCCAATTTGGACTAACTTGTCCAATATGAGACAATAAATGAATATACAATTCAAGCTCTTCTATCCATTAGACGATCAAAACAACATGATTAATTCATACCATATCTCCATCCAATATGGGATGGGCACTCGAAGTAGCCGTATAGGCCTATAAGGATAATAATAAATATACTCTGGCTAGAGACTTTAACACATCAGGACCAATTGGGTCCTAAGTAACAAAAAATTACAACATGCCCATTATATTGTACTAAGGTTTTTTAATGTCTTGAAAATATATTGCACCCTTCCTTGGGTTTTTGGGAACTAGGCAAGTACAATACTAATCCACCATGAATATTCTCCTAGCTAGAAAAAATTATCATAATTTATTCTTATACCAATTAGGTTAAGAATTTTGTCTTTAGGAAATAAGTCATAAAACCTCACAATATCCTTTGTATTTGAGTATTGGAAACATCCATCATTTTCTAGACTACCTACATATCTTGTATCCAATGGTATCAAGATACTAGAGAATTAGGCATATGAAATATGTAGTTTTATTTGAAATTTTACACTTGACCTTTTCTAAGGTCTTATTTCCCTAGATAGTTCTTCGTCGGGTACCACTCACTCAAATGAATTAGAGACAAAAACCCAAAAAAGCATCTACTTATAAAAAATATTTTCATGTGTACATACCTAAAACATATCTTCAATTTTCTTATTCCACAAGGTTACTAGTTTTATGTATTGGATGAAATACCCAATACTTTAGAAGTATACTTTTCTAATATGCATCTTAAATTCAATGGTTTCATTATAACTTTACTCGAGTGCAAGAATCTAATCCTTATTATAGCTAACTATAAAATAATTCTATTTAACTATGAATGGTACATATACATGATAAAAAAATTAATTATACATATAATCATAACTATTTTATCAAAATTAATATAATTTTGGCAACACTTGTGAAATATTACCATTGATTGAAGTTATACGTAAAAATTCATTCTTTAGTGTAAATGAAAACATTTCCTTAAATCAAAACCACATCTCAAACTAATCATAAATAAATGTCCTGATTTCCAAAATGAAATGCAAAGACTTATTGATAATGGTACTATTAAAATGAGAGATGAATAACACTCCTTTCATCTATTATGTTGCTCCTCACTACGTGATCTTAGTAGCTTACCTTTTGGGGGCTCTTTGTCATTCTTAGTGGTACAATTTCATGTACAATCATACTTGGTTAGCAACATAATGACCTTTCTTATTCTTGTCACCATTCTTGGGCGACAAGAATATTGTTTCAATCTTCTATCTTTTTAAGGATCTCCTTCTCATTTTTTGAGTTGCATCTTTCATAACTTGATGTCCTTTCTTGCATAGAATTATCCTCCATGTGAGTACACATGTGTCCCTTGGTTAGGATCTATTCCTTTCTTGAAACATTTCATCTTTTATGATTAATCTCTCCTTAGAGAATGTGTGTAATCCTTCACTAAGAACCCACTTTTTCTAGCATTGGGGAAAGTGTGCATTCTTAGTTACCTTTCTCTTTTAAAGATGTCATCTTTACTAAAGATTTCCTCTATTTGTGGAGGTAGAAATGTTTAGGCAAATATCTCTCCTCCTTTCACTATGCATCCCTCAAAAGGATCCTTTTACACATGTTACAAGATATTCTTTTACAACCATCTCTTCAACGCTTCAAAAGAGTTATGCCTCTCCAGCTTGGAGTTATGTACATTACTACCTAAAGGACATCTCATTGGAATTGAAGGTGTTTATCCTTGTTGTTCTAACTTAATGTGTCAACATAAGGCTTCATTGACATCTTGGGGGGGGGGGGGGGGGATATACATGTGGCCTCCTTATTGCTTATGTTCAATTTATGATTGTGGATTTCCTTGCATACAATGCTTTGCTTGGTCATCCTTGTTCAATTCATGTTTCAAAAATTTCCTTGCATACAATTCTTTGCTTGGATATCCTTGTTTAATTCATGTGGTGCATTTCCTTGTATACAATGTTTTACACGGTTATCATTGTTCAATTCATGTGGCATATTTTATTGCATAAAATGCTTTGCTTGGTTATCCTTGTTCAATTCATGTGGTGGATTTATTTGCATATAATGCTTTGCTTGGTTATCCTTTTTCAATTCATGTTGTGAATTTCCTTGCATACAATGCTTTGCTTGGTTATCTTTTTTCAATTTATTATGTACAATTTCCTTACATACTATACTTTGTTCAGTTATCGTAGTTGCGGTGTCCCAATAACACCTTTGCAATTGCTTGCCTTGTGATTAGAAAGCTTCGCTTGGTAAAATATTTTCTTTCAATTTGTGCAAATCAATTGCTTTGCAATAAGAAAAATTTTCTTGGCACCCCTTTGTAGGATGAGTGGAACTAGCATAACACAACTTGCTAGACTATTTTGACTCTTTATTTCTCTTTCCACATGGATCACACAACATAATATAACTTGTTGTCTCGTAAGAATCCATGCTCCCATAGATAACCTAACATTACACAACTTGCTAGCTTGTGGAATCTATGTTTTCTTTCTTATTCCCCGTGAACCGATAACATAACATACTTTTCTAGTCTTTGGATCATGGTTCATCAATCGATGCATGCTATTGTTCTTTCCATGTGGCCACTTGTGGTCTTGCAATAACATTATGAGAATGACATTAGCAGTTGAGACATTTTGATTATCGAGGTCTCTTCAACCAGTTGACTTGGAGCCTTTGTTTTTAGTACTAACCCCTTTTGTGTGTCTTTTGTCTTTATTTGCCTTTTTGCCTTTTGTTTGTTTTGAATGTCCTTGTATGTGATTATGTGAGTTAAGATCTCAATATTGGGGGATTGTTCCTTCAAATTTAGTGATGTCTCATCTTCTTGTAATCTTGTTATTTGTTGCTCATATCTCTATATATCTCTTTCTTCTTCTTTCTCGTGA
The DNA here is from genome assembly GCF_030272615.1 of Cryptomeria japonica. Classification (NCBI taxonomy): domain Eukaryota; kingdom Viridiplantae; phylum Streptophyta; class Pinopsida; order Cupressales; family Cupressaceae; genus Cryptomeria; species Cryptomeria japonica. The sequence goes on along the minus strand of NC_081415.1, from coordinate 51,449,674 downwards.
GTATGCACGTAGGCTCATACTCCTAATAAAGTGGGGGCTAAATGTAGCATGGTAAATTGGAACCCTGTACGGATACACCATTTTTTGTGCCCTTCCTTAGTGTGACCCATTTTAGCTCCTAGCCAAGCCTGTTTATGGTCTTTTTACCTTGAAATTGATGTCATCTATTTGCACGATGATTTGAGTCCTTGTCTCGAGTTGAATGCACCCTATCCTTGGCTTGTTCACCCTATTTTGGGTGGACAAGGGTGATTGGGGCTTCCTTGTCCTCCTAATCAAGTCCCAAATTTGAACATGTTGGTGCCCACTTCCCACCAATTGGTTTTAGATCACAATGCCTCAATTTAATAGATGGAGGTCGATCTAATCAGAGAAATACCTTGAGAATCCTATATAAGAGCATTATTCTAATTTATTTTGATATCCACAATTCACTATCCACTACATTCAATTCAAATCCACCTTCAAGCATCCATTCATATGGCATCAAGGCAACATTTTGTCCTAGACCATATTCTTCAAGTATTCTCTAGGATCTAGACATCACGGAGAAACAAATTACATTGATTTTCATGCAAGCATATGTTCATGTTTGAGTTCCTTTAGGTCTTGTCATGTCACGTCATTGTATCAAAACTTGTGATCTCACATTCAAAGAGCATTACATCATCAACCTCCAATCATCTCAACAGATATGAGGTATAATAATTAGTATTTACTTCAATATTTTAATTCAATTCAAGGGTTAATTCAGAATTAGGCAAAGTGGACAGAGATAATCAGATCTAGCTTTTGCAGGTGTAAAAAGTGGAGGATAGGGTCACCCCACACACCTATGTATGACAAATTTCTAATGAAACTTTTGGGGTAGATATAGTGCATCATTTTGATTTTGGAACAATTACTTTCGTTCGTAGATGACATTTCGAGGACAGGTTTGCCTAGAGCATCCTTGTCCCATATTTTAGGCCTAGATTCCAATCATAGATTCTACTAATCTTCCTCACTCTAGATATGTGTTTACAACTACACATCAAATCTGAAACTATTTGTTCATGTCAATTTATGTCAATTTTCCATCTTTAGCCCTTGATCTAGCATTTAATTTACATCTTTGCAATATCTATTTCAACTCAAACAAAAGAGGAATGAAATCCAATCATTATTCAGCCCTTTTCATCCATTAGGAGTGAATCTATTGATTCTATCTCCTCCTTATGCAATGTTACCTGGAAATAGGTCAATTCCTCATTTACATAACTAAGCTAGTGAATCCCATTTCCACATCATTACAATTGTTTCTATCATTTTGTTTTCTATTTTAGTTGAAAAAGATTGACATGCAGGTTTTTAATCATTATATAACTAATAGGTTTTTGTTATGTAGAGACAATGTATTCAATTTTATGTTGAGTTACTAAACTATTATGATTCTCTAAAAATAAGAAATATAAACTTTATTACATTTTCGATGTTACAAATAAGCTATTATTTCTTTGGGATATAATTGGTTTAAGTTATCTCTTATAATCACCACTAGTTTTAATTCCCTAAATTATTCTTTACTTTCTTATTCGTTTCCATATTGAAATTTGGCATTCCCAAATATAAATAAACTTTAAAAGCAATAAATTATTAAGAAATCTACTTCAAATTTATGAAGTCGATTAATGATGAATGCAACAAATGATCACTGTCAATATCGAGCCAACAAAAAGCCTCAAAATGAATTATATCACTACCCTTATATTGTAGAGAACTAGACATCTTCTATTTGCTCCTTGAGGGTTTTCCTCAAGCCAAAAAGAATATAATGAATGCTAAATTTTTGCTAAACACCTAGAATACTTTTTTGTTCTTAATCTTCTTGCATGCCCTCCTGCAAATGTCTTCTATGTATATACTATAATGAATCTTGAAACATGTTTATTCTTTTTGCTTGCCCTTTCTTGGATGTTTTCATGTTAAGATCACTCATTTCAAAAATGATTACAAAGGTTTCCTTGTATTTTCTACCACCTAAGGAAGGCATTTTCTAATTCTTTAGAAACAACTATGTAATGGTTACTTTCCATCTTGCATATTGGTTGTTTCCAATTAAGTTGAGGTATACGTTATCTTTCTATCAATCCAATTATACCAACATTTAGTAAATTATTATTATTATCATGTTTTGCTATCCTTATATTTGGTATTTTATAATATTGTATTCAAAAGTGAATATATATATATATATAAGGTCTTGGCTACTTCCTTTAACGCTTGCAAGCATTAATCCTTATGCCATCTTTTATATTGGTTCATACTTGATGTCGAGCTACAATACTAATCTCTTAAATGGTAACCACTATACATATGTGTGTACATGCAAGTTACATCATATATATACTTATATATTTATAAGTTATTTATCATGTTGCAACCAATTATTACAAATGTGCATAAAATAAACATATATATTAGAAACTATATGTTTTCATGAGTATACATGTGTCCATGTTATCATACATGTATGCAACATATATTTGCATTTGGGTTAATGTGATTAACTTCCAACCATATGTGCATATATTAAGTATGTGTTCATGATAGTATGGATACATGTTCATTACAAAAATACATTCATAAATTAATATGATATAAAGACAATATCCAAAAGTAGAAGATTGACATCCACCTTTCATGGAAGTAGAACATTCAAGTTAGAATACAATGATTAAGGGCATGGTAAGTAATCTTTCATATTATATTTTAAGTTATAAAAAGTCCATGTTTTTTGATTGGTAATTGCTTTTGACTGGAGCTATTTACTAGTGAGGCCCCATTTTTTAGGAACCTCATCCTCAGAGATGTTCGACATTAAAACCCTTATATCTCCTTTGCTGTCCTAGTGCTTTCTACTGCTTTAAGTTATAAAAAGTCCATGTTTTTTTTGATTGGTAATCGCTTTTGACTAGAGCTATTTACTAGTGAGGCCCCATTTTTTAGGAACCTCATCCTCAGAGATGTTCGACATTAAAACCCTTATATCTCCCGTGCCGTCCTAGTGCTTTCTACTCCTTCTATGCTCCTTATCACTCAGATACCCCTTAGCAACTCCTTATCTCTCTGTTGTGTTGGGCATCACCTTATCACTCTATTACACAACATCTCCTTATCTCTTTGTTTCATGTTGGCATCTCCCTTATCTCTCTACTAGGCATCACCTCACGACTCCGTTGTGTGGCATCGCCTTATCTCTCCAGTGCATGTTGACATCTCCCTTATCTCTTCAGAGCTCGCTGCCTTTTTTTTCTTCCTTATCTCTCCAATGTGTGATTTGGAATCTCCTCCTTAACCCTCCATCACACACAATCCTCCATCTTCCTTCAACGTATGAAGAGGCTTCAACACCTCCATCTAGTCATCATCGCGACAACGTGGTAGTTTTGTTAGTCAACACCCGCATGTCCTTCTTTTAATTCCATTTAGAACAAGCAACACAATCTCCAACACGGTGACTTCACAACTTCATGGTGGGAGAGCAACAAGTGGTAGAGTCATGAATGCCGAGGCACCAAACTATGTCAAATCTACTATGGAGCAAACAACTTAGGGGGGTTTGAACATAAGACCTAGTATGAACACTGGGGCGCAACTACCGTTGTGCTGCAAGGTCAACCTTGTAAAACGTCCATGTTACATAAGCATATCGATCACTCTAAAAACACTTGTTATCTTTTAATGCATTTACTACATGACCTATGTGGTGCACAAGAGTGTTCCTTATTGATCATATTTTACCTGATTGCTAAGCATTTCCTACCCTAGCCATGCTCTCATATTTGGTTTCAGTTGCATAATTTTGTTCTTTTTATTTCCTATCACACTTGAATGGAACTATTAACAACTCAATCATGATAAGAATTGAAATCAGAAATGCTTTAAGTAACTATCTAATTATCATGCTATTTTATATTAAATACAATTCATCATGTCACTAAATACAAATCCAATATCTAATATCATACTTTTTATTTACAAAATCATTTGTTTAAGTTTTTAATTTCATTCAAAAATTTAATTTACCTAGCAAAATGATTATTAATGCTTTATTCAATAGTAAAAAATAGGGGGATATTAAATTTCCTTGGTCTACATTCAATCACCTTTTGAGGAGAATGTCGAAGACAATGCACTTATTGGTTGGGAATGCATTGATGACTCCACCCCCAATGATGTTTGAGGGAAGCCGAATGATAATGATCCTCCTCCACTAATAGTTGCCTTAACTGCTTAATTTTTGTTGGGCTTGACCCACATTTTTTATTTATATGTTCTTAAAACTAGACCTTTGTACATAGAGCGGTGGGCATACCTTTTAACCACCCTCCTTTTTTTATAGATATTGTACTATTTTACTTTTATTAATGCAAATTTAAATAAGATTATTCATTAAAAAAAATTAGAAAAAATTTATCTTCTTTTATCATCATTTTACTAGAATTTCAATATCAAACTCATAAAAATCTTTTCACAAGACAAGTTAAGTTCTTTAGGAGTAGTGCATGAACCATCTTGCCTTCTATGCATAAAAATCAAAACATGAGAAAAATGATATTTTCAAAACAAAAATAGAACAAATGTATTACCAAAAACTAGCTCTAAAAAAAAATAAAAATAATAAATATAGATAAAATAATTTCAAAATAAAAATCAAAAGTCTATAAAGGAGGGAACATTTTAGAAATATATATACAGATACGAACCGCACAGATTATATTTGTGTTCAGAGGACAATATAGTCGAGGAAATACTTATTCTGGTGTGGAGAAACCATGGTTTCTATACTGGCTCAGGTGCTCAATTCAGTGCACTCTTTTTTCTTTTTTTTTCATCTGATTGGATTCATTCTACGGTATAGTTTTGTTCTCATAATATATTGATTAAGCAACTTATGTGTATGCATTGTAGGAACGCATTCTGGGAGCCTCCTTGGGAGCTGGATTTGCAGCAGCCATGGTTCTGTATGAACAGAAACTCATTTACAGGTCAGCTGCTCATTCACTTGAATCAATCTCTGGGCACCCAGTAGCTCCATCTGCTCCCAAGGTAACAACAAATCTAATATATAATGATAGTCTTTAAAACAATAGTGATACTAAAGAAAAAAAGAAAAGGAATGTAAGACGTCTGATCAAAGTTGGACTTGTGCGTATTTTTGAAAGGCATTTATTTTGGGCTTCTGAATTGAGGTTTTTACATTTCAATTACACCCATTTAGGACTAGGAACAGTTGTCTGTAGGATATCTGATCAGATTATCGACTCCTGGGTATTCATCACAGGGCTTCTTTTATGAATGTGAATTGAAATTTATGTAATTGCATTATACCCATTTACGGTTTGGATCAAATGTTGGCATTTTTCTTTATGATGTTTATTCGTTATAGTCGATTGATTGAAATGCATATAAACCTAGGTGGGCATTCGTTATTTGATTGCAGTTGCAGAGAAATCAAAGGTTCATCATTCTTGAATGTAAATTCGGATGTTCATGGAGGATAATATTTGGGCGGCGGTATGAATTGATATCGAAATGGAATTTGATTGCATTTTTGTTACCGGTTGGACATTTAAACAAATGAAGATCAAACCCTAGGAAATTCGTCCACCAGTTTAGGGGTTTTGGGTAAACTTTTGGATCCAATTTTTTCCGTTTTTTTTATTTATGATGTTGGGATGCACCATTGCATTTTTTGAACAAATAATGGAACTACCAACTTAAAAAATTTCAGCGAAAACTTCTACCACTAATTTTTCTAATAAAATTTATTTAACCATCTAATAATAAAAAGACTCATAAATTTTATTAACAGCTCCACTAATTTTTTTTTAGATAAACTCCCTTCCATAGAATCATATTCTTATTGACCTCTTAGTTGTATCGTTGACGCATGATACATATCAATTAACCCTTGATTATATAGAATTTGTTTTAATTGCAGTCCTATTTTTTATGAGATCTCACAGTAGTTTGAGAATGTTGGTTTAAATGATTGTTTTTTGTTTGGGCTGAATATAAAAGCATTATATCGGAAATATGGACTATCAGGAGTACGGGCAATGTTAAGAATAATATAATTGATTCCTTCCTCAGATGGGGAACGTCTCTCCCCTTTTAAGGTTTCCATTAAGATAAAAAGGAAGTCTCTAGTAACTATGCATTGGATTTCAAGTTGGTGATGAGAGGTGCCAAGATCAGATTAGATGTCCCAGGCCTAGTTGATATCTGGGACAACTCAAAACACTGTATATTAGGAGGCTGTTGAAGAACAAGAACCAAGATAAAGGGACAATAGCAGCTGCAAGACTGTCATCGAAGAGGAAATGAATGTTCTCCAGCTCTAAGATATAGTACTCACAAAACAGAGACTCTAGATTTGTTAGATACTCATCTTAACGAACCACATCAAGGAAACAATGGAGTTATTGCACCCAATCACTAGAAGCCCTGTCGGAAGCAACACTAAACTTGGTGAAAGCAGGAGATTGTGGTGACATAATCTGAGTGCATGTCATCAAACTACACTGCTTATCCTCTGATATTGTGTCCACACTAGATGGCTTACTATGAACAGCATATATATTTGTGAATGGTGAAATAGATGTATGATGTATCTATAGGAGGGAGAATGAGAAATAGGAACAATAAGTACAAGACTCTTCAAGTTAGGAACAACTGGGATTGGAGGATTGCTAGGAACTCCATACATCTCCCAAATCTTGCTGTGAAGAGTGCAGGGACACTCAATTTGCTATATGGACCATCCTATGTACTCATTGAAATGCTAGCCTATATATATATATATATATATATGTTTCAGGATCTCAACTTGCCAGATCTTATAGTTCTTTTTATTCAATTTGATAACAGAAGGATGATTTTTACCCATGATTTACTCCTCACCATAGACCAAACAAGAAAAGAAAAGTAAGAAATCATGAGCACCCAGCCAATGGAACTTTATATTAGTTCATGATTACATAAAATGTCCATGTGCACCAAAACCTCCATGACAATTCCAAGTAATAGCATTTTATTATTAGTGCAGGCATATGTTTGTGAGCAATATGTAGTTCAAATTGCAATTACAATCACCTTGATCAAAGTTAGACAAAACAAAGTACATCGGATTGTACAGCTTTTTGACACCTTTAAGAAGTTGAAAATCTAATATTACAACAAAAGTTATGCTCATTTCTGTGCAAGGTGCTTGAAGAGGGATGAGGAGCCTTAGCCAAATGTGGAACCACAACCAAAATCTCCACGAATTTAGCAAAATCTGCCAGCCTTAGCAATTTTGCCATAATCTTCTCCAAATGTAGAAGTCTACTTGACTTAGAAGATCTCCGGATTTGAAGGAACTGCCAAAAATAGGGGGAACAACTGATTTTCTTCCAAAATTTAGTTATGTTTCCAAGCCTACTACATTTATGGATTTACCAAATATACTACCTGTTAAAGGTGCTTTTACGCACTATGCAACACAGAATAAAATACTAAGTATTCTATCCTCTCTTGAACAAAGACTCCCAAATGCTAGGCCACGTTAAAGTGGGACAACTCCAAGGTTCTCAAATGCCAGGTCTTGATGTGCTCTTGGATAGACTCAGTTGTATATGCTGTGATATTGCTGGAATCACAAGGTGGACTTATGTTGAATGCCTTGAATGCTTTGAGTATCGCTGGAACGTGGGTATTCACTTGGTTAAAGAAAAAGGAAAAAAGGATGAGGGTTGAGGAAGCCAATCTAACTCTAGAAATGTAAGAGCAATGGACAATCTTTGATGAAATTCAACTAAGCTTTGCTTTGACATGCAGCGAACATCTCCACAAGGCTAGTGCGATCTTCTAAGGATAGCTTGATGATTTTCAAATCATCACCACAAGCATAGACACCATCAAGTTGATGCATATCAATGACGGAGCGATAATTGAAGTTAGGCTTGGCTAAGATGGATCTGGTTGACTACGCAAGGCACTTTACCATCAGCAAGGTGTTTGTAGTATGGATGTACGAATTTCACCATTGATCATACACACAGTCTTCCATTCATCTAAACAACATGAAAATCAAATGAGAAATAGAGATCATGCAAATTGTTGAATCAACATATCAATTTCACCATATCTTCAATGAAGTTTACATGCCTTTTTCAACAATGTATTGGCAACAGTCTTTGCCTTCTCTTCCTACTCTACTTTAACTATTTTTTACTCTACTATCTATTAACTCTTAACCTTTACAAATGAAGAAGTTGAGCCTTATATAGTACTCTCATTATGATTGAGTGGCTCAAATTGATTGACAATCAACAACCAAGATTGAAAGATAGAAACCCTAACTATGGTTTGCTACGCCCATTGCATGGCATTTAATGCTTGACCAATTACAAAATTACATTTGATGGGACACATGTCCTTCATTGAACTATTCACCAATAGATGATGATGGTAGGTGCATCGAACTTTGTGCCCATGTGTGGTAGTTATCTCTTGTTGGATGAGCTAGTTACATTGAATTTAGACACCTTATCATAGAATAATATGATTGGATGAATGATGACTAGGCGCCACCTCAATTTGCTTGATCTTTGTAACTCATCATAAGTTGTAGATGAATGAGGCATATCTCTTGATAATCAACATTATGAATCGCCTGATGTGATGATGACTTTGCTCAAATCGATCCTCCAACTTGATTAACTCTTCTGAAACTATCTCTTGTCTTGATCACTTCTGCCTTAGAGCTTTCGTCTGGCTATACTGGCAATGATTCTTGTATTTCCGAAGGAAATTCAAGATTATGAAAATTCCTTCCTTGAATGCTTGATGTTGATGCTTATGCTTGATAAGGTTGGTGTGATAGAAGCCTTCTTTATTCGAACCTTGAGCCTTTCCTCCTAGATGTTGTTGAGCTCCATTTGATATGTTCCTTCGAATGTAGATCTTTATGTTGAGGTCTCAAGTACCCTGGAATGTGAATGCTGTCCATCTTCACATCGTTGTTCTCTTGTATCCATTTCCTTGAATCACCATGAGCTGATCCCTTGCATGTATTAAATCACTTTCAAGTTGTGAAGCTCCTCCTTTATGCCTTATGACTGCTTGCATCAAACTTCATGTCAAATTTGATCAATTTGCTGATGTGGGAAGTCAGCTCGCTATGCTTTAAAGACTTTGCCTTAACTTCCAATCAAATTCATCTCACTTATGAGAGGGAATTTGCTGTAACAGAGATCAGTTCGCTGTGAAAAGTGATCAAGTTTGATGCCTCCAATGACCTCGCCTTTATCCCAATCTAAGTTGCCTTCAATTAAGGGAAAGAATTCGATGTCTTCAAATCAGAATCGCTTTTCACTGACCTTGCTTTTGCTTTGATGGAAATCGCTGTGTATGGAGGATGAATTCACTTTTACAAAACATCAATAAACCTGACTGAAAACGCAGTCCTCAGTCAAAGGATGCATGATTGCCTTAAGTCGCCCATATGCTTAGGCAAAGGATATAATATCCTTAGGCTAGGAAGGTCCGCCAAGGCAAGGTTGTCGATATCCATAGTCGAGGGATGTAATATCCTTAGACAAGGAAGGCGTGAATTGCTTAATGCACTGATATCCTTAGCTCAAGGATGCTTGGACAAGGGATGTAATCGGTCATTAGCAAGGAAGGATGTTGGTCATCTCTTAATTCGCTCTTTGTCATTGTCTCAGCTGACTTGGCATAGCAATGGAAATGATTTAATCCTCAGCTCATGTTTTGAAATCATCAAAGAAAAATGGCAAGCCTTAATTGACTTTTTCCAAGGGTGATGATGATTGGGCTTGTGAGGCTGCATTGTTAATGCCTTAAATATTTCACTCTCCATTCTTAGTTTTGGTGGGGTCCAAACATTGTAGTGTGACAGTGAAGGGGAGTTGAAGGTGGTGAGGTGAAGGGATGCCATGAAAGTAAGGAAGGGATGTGGAGTAGGGTGAGTGTTGCGGTAGGTAGGAGGTGAATGGTAAAGAAGGCGGTAGGAAGGTAGGCTAAGGGGAGTAGAAGGGTAAAGGAGTGGTGAAGAAGGTGTCGAGAAATAGGGAGGCATAAGGGTTGAAAGGATGCCGTGGCAAGGAGGGGTATAGGCTAGGATAGCAAGGAAGGTGGGTTAGGGTAGGATAGAGGAAGAAAGGAGGTAGGGTGGTAAAGGCTTGTGGGTAATGGATGGGTAGGTTAAAGGGAGTAAGGGGGTAAAGAGTATGAGGTGTTGGTTAGATGATGTAGGGAATGGAAGGTATGAGAGGTAGTAAGAAAGGTAGGAAGTGGGGTGATGGAAGGTAGGAAGGTGAGAGATAAAGGAAAGAAAGGGTGTAGGGATGGGGAAGGATGAAAGATGGAGAGGTAGTGAAAGGAGATGAGAGTGAATGGTAGAATGGTGAGGTAGGAAGTAAGGATAGAAAGAAAGAAGGTGAAGGAGAATGGGAGGAGGTGAGGGAAGTGGAAATGGAAAGAATGAAATGAAGGATGTAAGGATGTACGGAAGGAAGTGGAGATGGTAGGATAGGAGAATGTGGTGAAGGCATAGAGGGGTGGAAGGTAGAGAAGATGGAAGGGCTGTGGACTGAGATGGAAATGGGTTGATCGGGCTTGAGCATCCACTAGTAGTGCGGGGAGAGGCAGGTCAATCATCTGGTGGTTTGAACATCTTCCACTGCTTCTTTGACTTCCTTGGATACAAGGTAGGCAAAGCTATTACTCACTGTATCAAATTGACCCATGCTATCAGCTGGCCATTATTCTAATAATGCTTCGGGAGGTCGGAGTTGATGATGAATCATGCCACTTGTAGCAACTCGCTTGTCTTGGAACGTGGGCGATGACTCCTCTTGTGCTTCTTCTATGAGGTCTTTCAACGCCCCCTCGAAAGGTTCTTCATAATTGAGCTTGCTTTCAATAACTTGTAGTTCTTCCTTCAATACTTCTATTTGATTGTTTCTCCTTCAAAGTTGCTACATAAAACTTCTTGCAATTCCTTCTCAAGGATCTCCTTTTCTAGGATTAACAAAAACTCTTCAAGGAATTCCTCCTCTTGCAATAGATGCAAATCATTATCTTCCTTGACTGTCAGACTGACATCTTGATCATCACCTGTCACTGCCTTTGTTTCAATCGGCCCACTTACACTATTTTCTTGTGATTCTTCCTCTTGGGATGAAGTTGTAGGGTACTCCTCTTTAGGTGCAAGGTCTACAATGCATTAATTATCATGTGGACTTGTGTTATTGACTTGCAACTGGCTCCCTTCAGTATCAAATGATTTAGCAATGCCTTGTTTTTGTACTCTTCTATGATTAGTAGCTGCAAGGTAGGCATTCCAAGCTCTATCCCTGTTATACTCGTCCCAAGATAGGATTGGCAATCTGAATTGGCATTTGATTCCATTGATAACCTCTTGGCATAGGAGGCAAGTGAATTCGGAGTGGGGTTCATTGTGAATTCTACACCATGACGGTAGCAATATCTTCTCTAAGCGCAGTCTACCTTTCACAGCTAGCTGACTTTCGATCATTCCTATGAATCTTGAAAGAGGATCATTGCTCATCGGGGCATTGAGCCTTCTTCTACCTATGGCCTAAGAACACCCCGAAAGAAGATCTTTCCTTGTGTTGCCGATTCCATCTGTCAAGCAATTCCTTTCATCGTGTTAATTCGTCTCATGGATTCTATATTGTCTTGGCGATGCAAAGTCAGACAAACTATGTGGATGAAGTTGTGCATTCAATTTACACCAAAGTTGAAGGATATCAACTTCTTGCTCATCTTGGTGGTGGTGCTGCTCCATTGAGAAAGCTTTCTTTTTGAATTTTCTTATATTTGATTTTTGAATTTTTTTCACTTTTTTGGATTTTTGGAATAAAAGAGATCTTGTAAATCTCAAATTTGGCTTGAAAGTTCAACTAGTTCCAATGGCGTAAAGTGCTTATTCTTTTGCAAGTCCAGTTCATAGTCTAACGTTCTTTTCTTTCCACTGAATTCGCATGCTCAAGAGTTTGCATTCATGCATTTGCTATTAGCTAATTCTGTTGAGCATAGAGGAGTAGAAAAGTTTGAGATAACTTCCGCAAATATGAATTGATAAGATTTATAGTTCAGTTATTCAGGCATTCACAATGATCATGCCCTCCTAGCGCCAATTTTGTTGATGGTGTTTTTACGCACTATGCAACACAAAATAAAATACTAAGTATTCTATCCTCTCTTGAACAAAGACTCCCAAATGCTAAGCTCCATGATCAAGTGGGATGACTTGAAGATTCTCGAATGTCAGGTCTTGATGTGCTCTTGGATAGACTCAGTTGTATATGATGTGATATTGCTGGAGTCACAAGGTGGACTTAAGTTGAATGCCTTGAATGCTTTGAATATTGCTGGAACGTGGGATTGCACTAGGTTAAATAAAAAAGGAAAAAAGGATGAGGGTTGAGGAAGCCATTTTAACTCTAGGAATGTAAGAGCAATGGACAATCTTTGATGAAATTCAACGAAGCTTTGCTTTGACATGCAACGAACATCTCCACAAGGCTAGTGCAATCTTCTAAGGATAGCTTGATAATTTTCAAATCATCACCACAAGCATAGACACCATCAAGTTGATGCATATCAATGAAGGAGCGATAATTGAAGTTAAGCTTGGCTAAGATGGATCTAGTTGACTACGCAAGGCACTTTACCATCAACAAGGTGTTAGTAGTATGGATGTACGAATTTCACCATTGATCATACACAAAGTCTTCCATTCATCTAAACAACATGAAAATCAAATGAGAAGTAGAGATCATGCAAATTGTTGAATCAACATATCAATTTCACCATATCTTCAATGAAGTTTACATGCCTTTCACAACAATGTCTTGGCAACAGTTTTTGCCTTCTCTTCCTACTCTACTTTAACTATCTTCTACTCTATTATCTATTAACTCTTAACCTTTACAAATGAATAAGTTGAGCCTTATATAGCGCTCTCATTACAATTGAGTGGCTCAAATTGATTGACAATCAATGGCCAAGATTGAAAGATAGAAACCCTAATTAGGGTTTGTTACACCCATTGCAAGGCATTTAATGCTTGACCAATGACAAAATTACATTTGATGGGACACATCCTTCATTGAATTATTCACCAATAGATGATGATGGTTGCATCAAACTTTGTGCCCATGTGTGGTAGTTATCTCTTGTTGGATGAGCTAGGTACATTGAATCTGGATACCTTATCATAGAATGATATGATTGGATAAATGGTGACTAGGTGCTACCTCAATTTGCTTGATCCTTGTAACTCATCATAAGTTGTAGATAAATGAGGCATATCTCTTGATACTCAACATTATCAAGTGACTAATGTAATGATGACTTTGCTCAAATTGATCCTCTAACTTGATTAAGTCTTTTGAAACTATCTCTTGTCTTGATCACTTTTGCCTTAGAGCTTCCGTTTAGCTATACTGGCAATGATTCTTGGATTTTCGAAGGAAATTCAAGATTGTGAAAATTCCTTCCTTGAATGCTTGATGTTGATGGTGCGATAGAAGCCTTCTTTATTCGAAACCTTGAGCCTTTCCTCTTGTTGTGACGTTTTCACACATTGCCCCATTGCAAATGGGACCCCCCTGCTTTTTTGGTCCTCTTGGTCTTTTGGTTGTGGTTCTTTGGGTCTTTTCGTGGCAATCCCTTCGATTATCCTGATTTGCAAGTGTTTTGATAAATTTTGATCAATTTTGCAAGTCGTTTGAGCAAATTTGGCTAAGTCTGAAACTTGTTTTGTCTATTTTAGGGTTTTTCCCTTCAGACTTAGATTTGAGGTCATTTCTTTAGGGTTTTGGGAAATCTGAATGCTGCAATGAAGTGTGAGCCCGAAGCTCCTATTGAAATTTGAGCGAATTTTGAGCACTTACTATTTTTAGTAAATTTCACTACGTCCCGGATAGGCCTAATTTTGTCAAAATAAACTTATTATTTATAGCAGTTTCTATTTTTAGTATGTTTCACTGCATCCTAGATTGGCCTAATTTTACTAAAAATCAAACTTACTATTTTTAGCAGTTTTTATTTTTAGTGTCATCTTGCCCCAGTTTGCCCTAATTTTGATGTTTTTAAGTATTTACTATTTTTAGTAAGTCTATTTTTGGCATGTCCACCTTAGGTAGTGGTCATGACATTGAAGGCCGAAAATCGAAAAAGCATACAGTTGATCAAAAATGGCTAAGTGCAAAGTTCGTGAAGTAAAAAAAAGCACGAAAAATCTCCTAAGACAGAGGAATCCACTTCAAAATCCAAAAATGGCATCCAAATCTGGAAAGGTGAAAAATGGCTAAGTCAGGGAAGAAAATCAAGAAAAATCCTTTACCTTGGTAAAAATGGATTGCAAAAGAAGAATGGATGCCAAATTTGGGTTGTGGAGGAATTTTCCTCCAAGTCAAAATTTCTTCCATCACATGAAAGATTTACCCAATCCAGGTATGGAGCGCCAAAATGGCCTTGTGGGGGAATTTTCCTCCAAAGGCCAAATTCCTGTAGCATGTGTTTTTAGTGCCCAAGTTTGGGATAGAGTGCTAGATGAGGGGTGTGGAGGAATATTTCCTAAGGCAAAGGGTTCTTGCATGGGGTGGTTTTAGTGCCCAAGGTTGGATGGATAGCGCCAAACAAAGGTCAAGGAGGAACTCCATCCTCCAAGTCATTTTCCTCCACAACATCAAAATGCCACCCAAACATGAAGGAGAGCGCTAAATCAAGGGCATGGAGTAATTTTCCTGCAAAGCATTCATTCCTCCACATCATGGTTTCAATGCCCAAGCAAGGGGTCAGAGCGCTAGAATTGAGTGGTGGAGGAATTTCCTCCCAAACATGCTTTTCCTCCACAGCATGGATTTAGCACCCAGGATTGGATGGTGAGCGCTAAAATGGTGTCATGGAGGAATTTTTCTCCATGACATGAATTCCTCCAGAGCATCAAAATTCCATCCATGCATGGAAGTTGGGCACCAAATTAAGCCAGAGAAGGAAAATTTCCTCCAAGGCAAAATTCTTGTGAGGTATGAAATCCACACCCAGTTGGAGATAGGGCACCAAAACAAGGCAGAGGAAGAAAATTCCAAAGGTTTAAAAATTTCTTCCCAAGGATAAAATTGAGAATGGAATTCCAAGCAAAGGGAAAGAATTCAAGACAAGGAAGAAAATCAAAATTCCTTACTCAAGAAGAAGAATTCCGTCAGAAATGAAGAAATTCCAAGGCACTGAAAAATTGAGCAAGTGAGAGAATTTTCTCTCTTGAATTTCGGAGCTCAAAATGGAAAAAAATAGGAAAAGTGATTGATTGATGAGAAATCTCCCTCCGAACAAGATGAACTCAAAAACACGAAAAAAGTTCTTTCAGGATAAAAATCTCTCTAGGAATTTTCTCTCTCAAAAATCCACAGGATCAAGATTTTCTTCCATGAGGAAAAATCAGCAAAATTCTTCTAGGAAAGGAAAATCTTTCAAAATATCCTTTTGAATCCAAAATGGAAAGATTTTCACAATTAGCAACTTGGCAACACAAGTAAAGGGAATATTCCGCATTTATAACATAACTTGAGGAATTATGGAAATTTCCATTTTGAACTGAACTTTGATTGTGGGACTTGTTTGAATGGCAATTTGTCAAGGGAAACATGACGCATTTTAAATGTAGCTGCCAATTTTAACCTTTCGCCAACTTAGTAGTTTTGTAAGGAAATTCTACTTAAACGACGGATTGGAATTCATTTCTCACGTAGGTTTTTAGAGAAGTTGAAGTTAGAAAGAGGTATAGAAAAGTTAGAAGTGAAGAATTTATTTATTTCTAAGAAGTTCTTGTTCGTGGAGGTTCCATTTTATTCCAGATTGGGAATTTATACGTTGGAAATTCCTTCTTCATTATTTTATTAAATTCTTTATGATGATTTTAATGTTAATTTACTTTGTTTTTAAGGAATGGCGGAATCCAGCAAAGCTGTGGCTACTTCTTGGTAGGCACAAATGAAGAACGAGCTCAAAGGATTCCTTCCAGAGTCCAAGATCATTTCGAAGGGGAAGGAAATCAGCGACACCAACTTAAGAACTTTCCAGTTGGGAGGGTTCCGAAACAGAATTTTTGGAACTGCAGGACGTGCTCCGTCAGACCTTTCCATCAAGTTTGTCAAGAGCGGAATTGTTTCAGCTGCTGGCTTCCCTCCAACCATTCTATTCCCAGAGCTGATTTTAGAGTGCGTGTAGCATTATAATCTTGAAAGAAGAGCAATTTTGACATTAGATGGCAAACTTCTAGCTAACTTGACAGCTGAAGCTATTGGAGAGACATTCAGGATTCCAGCATACCAATCCTTGACTTACAAAACCAAGGATAGAGCTGCGATGATATATGATGCTGGCTTGGAAAGATGTGCTGAAATTATTAACAAAGTTTGGATGCAGAAGTCAAGGCCACATATTTCCAAGATGTCCAAACAAATCACTAACTTTGACCTTAAGCAGGAGTATGCTGACCTCGTGATGATGCTGAGTAGAATTGTGGGATGTCCACATGCCTTCATGTTTGAGACATGGATGTTTTTCTTCATTAGTGAAGTGATGGACGACAATGGGATAGTAGATTGGGCAAGATTGATCAACCACTATGTGCATGAGCAGCTGAGAAATTTGAAGAAGCGGACCCAATCTTTTTACATGAGTATATACACCATTTACCGACTGGCAAGAAAGGGGCTTGTTGATGTGTTTTTAACGCACATGCGAACATAGAATAAAATACCCGAGAGTATCTTATCCTCTCTTGAACAAAATCTCTCAAATGCTAAAGATTGGCTTAAGGATCACTTGAGAAGACTCCAAGGTTCATGAATGTAGGGTCATTACGTGTGGATAAGCACAGTTGATTGATGTGATTGTTGGTATCACAAGGGGACTTACGTTGAATTGTCGAATGCTTGAATGCTTGATTTGCTAGAACTTAGGTCCTATCTACTCAATTGGAAGATGAAAAAGAGCAAAAGAGATGGGGTTTGAGAAGTCTTTGCTACTCCTAAAGCTCAAAATGTAAGAAGATGAGTGATTGACTATGTGGAATCCTACCGGGCAAGGTCTCACCATCAACTTGAACAATTTGGCACAAGCTCAGTGCAATCTTTTGAGGACGTTTCAAAGATGTTCGAATCAATACCATCAAGCATTGATCACCATTCAAGTTAATGCATAAGCAATGAGTGTAGAATGATTCGAAGTTAAGCTCATATCATTCCAATTGACCACACAAGGCGCACTTACAAGCAGCAAGAGGCTAGTGGTATGGACTAAACGGATTACACATAATTACATTCAACAAGTTCCTCCATCGAATCTAATCAACATGAAAACAAAATGAGAAGTAGAACCATGAGGCTTGTTGAAATAACAAATTTCACCATAACTTCAATGAAAAGAGTATCTCATTTACAAGTCATATCAACAATTCTTCCTTCTCCTAATCTATTTCTGTTCTATTCTCTATTCTATTCTTATTCACTAATCATTAGCTATTCTCTATTAGCTATTAACCTTTGCAAATGAGAAACTTGAGCCTATTATAGTGCTCTCAATACAATTCAATGGCTCAGATCAATTTGAGATCAATGGCCGAGATTTTACAATGAAAACCCTAATTAGGGTTTGTTACATCAAACTCAATTTGGCCAAAGAAATAATTACAACACTTTGTCATGACCAATAGATGACAAGAGTAGGTGCCTCGAAGTCTGTGCCATCATTGGTGAGTTAGGTACATTGCATCTAGATATCCTGATGTGGAACTTCTCTGATTGGTAGAGATAGCGATTGGGATGATGATTGGGATGTGACATCTTGCACTTGTAGGCTTGATAGATCATCATGAAGGAATATTTCTTGATACTCAACATTATCCAACTTTTGTGATGATGATGATGATGATCTTCTAACTTTGATTAACTCTTTTGAAACTGTCTTCTCAAATGCCTTGATCATGGAAGTGCAAGGTGTAGATCTTAGCTTTGAAGTATTGATGAACTTTTGATGTCACCATTGTCTCTCTCCTTCGGAATTTCTTCTCGTGACTCCCTTCATGTCATTGATGTTGTAGATCATGTCTTTGTGTAAGTGAATGCTTCTTGTGTGATCTCCTTATTTCATTCTTCGTCACCTGCAAAACAAACAAGCAAGTATTAAATACACTTGATATATAGATTTAATAAGAGCACATAAAGATAATTCGCCCTTATGAAGAGACACTTGAAGTTGTTTTTTTGGTCTTAGAGAGGAGCTCTTGAAGTTCACTCCACCCTTGATGTTCATTAGGTTGCCCTTGTCTTTTGAACTTGCTCTCCTTCATTTTCCCTCAACTCAAAATGGCTTTTCCAAATCTTGCAACTTCGCCTTCTTTTAAGAATACATGGAGTAGAGTTCGCTCATTTGAAATTCGTTCTTGAAGCTTAATTTGTGGAATTCACTCATATCCTTCAAATTGTGAAGTTCGCTCATGTAGGTCAAATCATGAAGTTCACTCATGTCTTAATTCTTGAAGTTCATTCGTATCCCTTGGTTTGTAAAGTTGGAATTCACCCTTGAAGCCCCCTACATGAAGTTCGCCTATCTTTCTCAACTCATGAAATTCACTTGTATAAAATTCGCTCCATTTTGGTAACTCATGAAGTATACTTGTCTTTGCTCCATTTTTTTGACTTGCAAAGTTCGCTCCAAATGTCTCAAACATGAAATTCGCTCCAATTTGTAAACTCATGAAGTTCACCTTGTATGAAATTTGCTCCAAATCTCTCAAACATGAAATTCGCTCCAATTTATCAACTCATGAAGTTTGCTTGTGTTATTGAGTTCATGAAGTTTATTTTCAAATTGAATCTATTCAAGGGTAAATGCTATCAATCATCCTTCACTCTTCTACTCTCAATTTTTCTCATTTAGGCTTGGTCATGTGTGCTCATTGATGAAGTTCACCCCAAATTGTGAAGTCATGAAGTTCGCTCCAAAAGTGCAACTCATGAAGTTCACTCCAAAAGTGTAACTCATGAAGTTTGCTCCAATTTCTCAACTCATGAAGTGCATTTGAAATCCGCTCTAAGGGGTGTGCACATGAAGCATTATTTTAATCACCTTGCTTGTCTCTTCCAAACATGAAGTTCGCTCCAATTCCTTAACTCATGAAGTTTGCTCCAAATGTGGGATTCATGAAGTTCACTCCAAAATGCTGTCATGAAGTTCACTCCAAAAGGTGAAGTCATGAAGTTCTTGTTCTCAAATGTGCTTCATCACTTTATTTCCAATTTCGCTCATGAAGGCTTGAAGGCAAAGTTCGCTTGAAATCCCCAACTTATGAAGTTCGCTCCAAAAGCTCAACTCATGAAGTTGAAATTCATTCATGTGTGCTTATTCATGAAATTCGCTCCAATCTTCCAACTCGTGAAGTTTGCCCTTGAACATTTGAACATGAAGTAAGTGCTCTCAAATTTCCCTCATTCTTTCACTTTCAACATGAAGAAGTTTGCTCCAAATCTCTCAAGCATGAAGTTCGCTCCAATTCTCTCAAGTGTGAAGTTTGCTCCAAATCCTGAGTTCATGAAGTTCGCTTCAATTTGCCAGTTCATGAAGTTCGCTCCAATTTGCTAGTTCATGAAGTTCGCTCCAATTTGCCGATTCATGAAGTTCACTCCTGAGGTTAAGCTCATGAAGTGGATTTCAAACCAAGACCAAACTCCTCTTTGCTCATTTTCACTTACGCTCTCAAGTTCAATACATGATAACTTGCTCAACATGAGATCTTTTAGGGTGAATTTTCACTATGTAGGTAAAAGAAATTCGCTACTACACAAGGAGTGTTCATGAAGTGAAGTTCATTCCTTTAAGAGGAGCACTTGAAGTGACTTTCAAATTGTCAATCCTTCCTTACTCATGGTTGAACTCATGATATCCAGACTTTGCAAGCTTACATCACACTCATGCAAGACTATCCACCTAACTCCTAGCCATTTTAAGCGCCTATACCTCCCTAATGCAAAGGCTAATAACCGAGGACTCAACACTATCCTAGAAAGCGGGAAAAAAGTGGGGGTCCCCATTTTCAATGGGGCGATGTGCGAATACCTCACAACAGGGCCCATGGGCTATGGACCAGATCAATTGAAGGTTCACGAATGCTATCCAGAGTTACATCTATACAACATTGCATCTTTCAAGTTAGTTAGCAACACCTTCATCATGCATTTAACCAGATTATTACAAGGTGAACCCCATATAAGGTTGTCACAGGCAGCCAAAGTGCTGATACAAAAGTATGGAGCGTGGTATATTCAATTCTCGAAGTTTACCTATATCTCGGTCCAATGATTCTCTTTTCTGCCGCATAAGCTACTGAGGTATCCGACGGACAAAATGGTGCTGTTGGAGCTCACCAGATAATTGACCACCTATGACAAAATTCAGAAGAAGAAGAAGAAGCTGTCCGTTGAATTTCCTATTGTCGTAGGTGATTATATTGAAATGTGTTCGACATTGGTGGCAGCTGAGAATTCTATAGAGGAATTGGCATTTTATCACTTGACATCTCACACGGCTAGATCCTACTTTGATCTGTACAACAAAATAAGGATGGTTGCTGGAGTGAATTTCAAGCACAAATTCCACCTGGAGGACTACTGGGCTAATGCCAGAGATGATCTTGAAATCAGGTGAAGAATGTTTTCGAGATTGCCCCTTGACATGATCAGAGTTGGTGAAATTATTCAGGTTCCAGATCAAGTTAAGGAGGACAGAAATGTGGTCCAACTAGAATATGAAAATTTGAAAAATAGACCTATTTAGGCCCTGGATTGGTTGGAACCATAAGTTGATGATCTGGATGTTTTGACTAGACTAGTCCTAAAATTCACCAGACATTGGGTTGATCAACACATCGCAAGGTTGAAGGCAGTAAATGTTCGCCTAAGTTAACAATCGATGGGAAACTTGGATTCCCATAGTGAAGCCACAAAGGGATCATCACAAGCACAAGCTGAAGAAGGAGAAATTCCGTAGGAGGGAGTTGGGCAAAGTAAAGAGAAGAATGTTCCTAAGAAGGCATGAACAAAGAAGAGAAAGGAAGCTCAACCGGAAGAGCTTCGACAGAAAAGGCCAAGGATGGAGGAAGCATAATCACTAGCTAGTTCCTCTAGTGTGCATGAAGTTGAGATGTTTGCACAAGAAGTTCCAAGGAGTCAACTTCAAGACGATGTTCTTGATAATGTGCAAGCACAGGACATGCTTAGCTTCAATGCTTCTCACAAACCTGTTCAACAAAAGAATCAAAGGCAGGAACTTCCTCCCAATCCAGAGCAGCAGGAGCATAGAGATGATTTTTGGAAGACTTGGAGGAATTTTCGTAGGAGCAAGTGCCCATGGAAGTTTAGGATTAGCCAACAATCACTCCAGATTGGTTGAGGGAAAGAATGAGGAGAGAGCCGAAAGAAGAAATGGATCTAGCACAGGAGTTGGAGAATCTTCTCAGCGGAATGGACAGACCAACAGAGAAGAAGGCGGCCAGGAAGTTCTCAAAGATTACAAGGGACGAGTTAGGATCCAGAACATTGCATTTGGCTGAACCTAGAGTTGATAAAGATGGAATTGAAATCATGCCTTATGAGTATGTAATTAGAGAAGTCAATTTAGGGCATGCATCCACAACACAGGTGGTGGAAGATTTTGATGAATCCTCCTTGACGATGAAAGAGCAAATGAAAAAGATGAAAGAAAAGATTAAGAGGCTGAAGGGCGAAAATAGGGCCTTGTGTGAATATGTGTGGAGTTTTAAACATCCACTCAGAGAGGAATATCCGTTCTTTGTACTTCCCTCCTCTCTTCCTAAGGAATCTATTGATGACACTGAAGAAGTCAGGAAAAGTGCTCAATGCTCTAAGGAGTGGGTGGAAGATGTCTTCACCTCAGCTGGAAAACTTATCAAAGACTTGGCTCAAATACAATGGAGGATTCGGGCTATCTTGAACAAGTTGGAAATTGCTCATGGGAGGATGTGCACATTTACCAAAACCTGACTATTCCGTGACTTAGAGAGCATTAATGAGAATTTCCAGGCAGACATTAATTGATGGGAAGGTTGTCCAGGAAAGTGAAGTTTATGACTTCCCGCGGTGGTTTTATGCCGTCTACACTGGAAAGGAGTCTTTTGAAAAATTCAACAAGGAGTCTACATCTTTGAAGGATTCAGTTAGGAAAATACAAGAAGTCCTCAACGCAGTTGAGGCATTATTTGTTAGAAGGTTGACTGAGGATGAATTAGCAATTGACTTCTTGAAGGGCAGATGTTTGCCCTCTCGGGTGAATACTTAAAGCATAAAGTACGTAATGCAGAATAATGCCATAGATATCAGACAAGTATCAGATATGTTATTCCATTCATAATTCGTGTGTTGCAAGTTACATTCTGAAGTATATAAAGATACCGAGGGGGTGCGAGCACCAACCGTCGCACTGCAACTACCACCCCTTGGTTGCCAACTAACCACAACGATTACACATAATTAACTAGTCCTATTTCCATGTACAATAATGCGGCTAACATCATCCCCCCCAAAAAGAAAAGTCGTCTCCAGGCGACTTACAACAAAATGGAGAATACATGGAGCTTGCAAAACCCAGAATAAAAAACTAAGGGGGTGCAGAAGGCGTCCCTGATGAAGAAGGCGCCAGTGGTGGTGTAGCGGTGGACGCCAAGCACCCACAGAGCTCATATACCTACTCCGTCCTCCTCTTTAGATCCCGTTCCGCGACCAACTGCAGCTCCATAGCGGTCTTTACCATATAGGCTGCCTCCAGCACCTCCTTATCCTTCTTGTCGACACTCTCCAGGGCACTAACCAATCGAGCCTCCAACAGCTCTCTGGATGCCCTCTCCTCTTCCAACTGTATCAGCAAGGCAGACTTCTCTGCTACTAAGTGTCCATAGCTGTCTGGGTCTGTGCCATCGTAGCCTCGAGCTCTCGAAACCTGGTAGTCAGCTCCTCCTGAGTAGTTATTGCTGCCACCCGTAAAGCCTCGACTATGGTTGCCGTCTGTTGTGTCCTCCGAAGCTCCAGATAACCTTCACGAAAGCCCTGCTCTACCTCTCTCACCAACGACTGCATCTGGGTCTCGTCAACCCCCTCAGTGAGGCGCCAAGTCTCCAGCATCGCCAGGCTCTCCGTGTCAGGCCACCCGGCACACTCAAAACACCTCTCAAACTCAGCTCGACATCTGATGCGGGCAAAGGTCAGTAATCCCTCCATCCGCTCAACCATGGTCGCATCGGCCTGGAGCGTGGCAGATGACACAAGCCGCTGTGCTCCCAGAGTCATCTCGGTAATAAACTGCTCCAACTCTGCACCTTGCTGACTTCCCACAGACACCCCCACAGGCACCCCCTCTGCTCTGTACTGACTGGTTACTACCACTGCAGGGGGTGAGACAACCCTCTGAACTGCCCTGCTGCTCGGGGAACTCCCTTCCTTGAGATCAATGACATCCAAGGAATACATGGTCCGCCCTGGAGATAGAGTGGCCTCTCTCGCAGTTGCCACGGGTGCCATCTGGTAACGGCTCAACCAGGCAGTGAGGTCATCATGAAGAGTGCCTGCTTCCTTTATTGCCTCCTGCATATATCCGGGCAACCCTGGCACATCCTGTCCTGTCACATCCGACACATCGTGCACCATGGAAGCCTCTGGCACATTGTGGGCCATGGAAGTCTCTGCACTCGCCAAGGTCTCCACTCGTGGTGGTGTCATCGCTATCGTCACTCGACGTTGCCCAAAGCTAGGAACTGGTACCGTGGTGACGACACTCACTGTCTCGACGGACCGCGACACCGCCAACTGACAAGTCTCCGGTAAGTGGGCTGGTGTAAAGTGGACCTGCACCTGTGATGCTAAAGTAGACCCTACTATACCTGCCGACTCCACTACCCCCTCTTCAGGCAACTGGTCGCCTCTTCTCCCTGTAAGTCGAAAGCTCCCTCCGCTTACCTGGGAGGTGTCTGCGGATTCCTCCCTGCCACTTTCTGCATCCTCAGCCTCGAACTCTTCTGTGTCGGATTCCATATCGGACATGGCGGCCTTATTTCTTTTTGTGCCCAAACGTGCCTCCGTGCCATGTGCCAAGACGTCCAAGTGTGACCAATAGAATATGGGCAGTTGGTCTGGTGCAACACGCCCCTGCGGCTCCAATGGCTGTGAGCCCGGGGTGATCTGCATGCGGACTGTGTCGAGGAATAATCTGATGGCGTGATGCAGCATGTAGAACTTTTTGTATTGCAGCGTCATGAACTCGTCCATCCTATCCGCCAATAGTGATGCCCAATCGTATACCACTCCATTGTGCAGCCCGTTCATCAACACTATCTGTGCAATGGCTATGTCCGACGCGCGGCTAGCACTTGTGAGGCGACTCTTCACCACGGACAACAGGCATCGCCATACTCCCTTGGCGAAGAATTGTTTCTTCACCCCTTGACTCTTGCTTGCACTCTTGAGGCTATCTTTTTCTCCCTGGGTAAGGTTATCGCGCAACATCAACTGCAACAGTGTGGCATGATTTTCTGGGGATATTTTCTGTGAAGTGTCTATTTTTTTCCCTTTCACCCCCTGTATGCCAAATACCCTAGTGAACTCGCCTGCCGTGAATGACACTGTTATCCTCTGGTGTTGATAATCAAATACCGACTGGTGGCGATGTCTGTCATAGCTACCAATCATGGCACGCAAAACCACCTCAAAGTCCTTTATAGAAAAAACTGGCATCTGGATGGCCCAGTGTACCTGTGCCTGGCGAAGGCTTTTCTTTATTAGATCATCCTGAGGTGTCTTCGCCCACTAGTTCCGACAGTCTATTCCATTCAAACCCTCGAACACAATATTATCTGCTGTTACCTCATCTTTGTCTTTTGTCGCCAAGGGTTTTGGCCGATGCTTCTTATTTTTCTGATCGCTGCTCATGGGTTTTGGCCGATGCTTCTTATTTTTCTAATCGCTACTCATGGCGAGGCTGCCTGCAATACGCACCCCAGATGGCAACACTTGTTTGCCTGTTTGCCCTCCCTGCAATTTGTCTTCTAATGGCTACAACCGTTTTCGCCAATCTGCCTTGTTCTTATTTGTGTCCATTAGTCCCGGATTAATTCTTTAATCCTGCTTTAAAAACCAAATCCGTCCGCCACTTTTCTAAAAAGAATAGGGTTAAATTAATAACCTCGTGCCTCTTCTCGGATTATTGTAGGCGTACGTTGTTTCCTTGTGCGGTTGGCTGCTAGGTGGTGCGACATGTGCGGGCTTGTGCGGGGGCTGGCATGTGCGGGTGTGGGCATGTGCGGGCTGCGCTACGTGTGTGGGCATGTGCGTGCTGCGCGTTGTGTGCGGGCTGCGCATCGTTTTTGTTTTATTTTTTCGCTGTGCGGGGGTTTTATTTGTGCGGTGTGCGGTGACCACCTTTGGTGGCATCCACCGCCGGTGGCCCCACCGTCGATGTGACCACCGCACAATGGGACCACCTCCCACCATATATATATATTTTTTAATCCATACGGTACGGTCAGCGTACGATTTTTTTTTTTGTAGATTTAGTCTATCATGCATCCTGACTGGATGGTCCAGGCTCCCTCCGTTCGTGGTAAACTTTTAATTTTGACTCGTTGACGGTGTCTGGTATCTCTTCCCCGTCCAGCATCCACAACTTAATCGCCTCGTTGGTATTGACCTCGCGTACCTTGAAGGGCCCTAGCCAACGCACTTTGAATTTCCCAGGTTTGATTTCGTTCCTTTCGTTGAATTTCAACACCAACTGCCCAGGAGTAAACTTCATTCGCTGGCGATGCTTGTCGTGCCAAACCTTCCGTCTTTGCTGGGCTGTCTCTGTCGCCCACTGAGCCATCATTCTTCGTTCATCCAATTTGTTCAAAGCGTACAGTCTCTCTCTCTCAGGCTTTCCATGTCACCAAGTCGATTATTGATGGCGATCCAGAGACTCGGCTCCATGAATTCAACTGGCACCACAGCTTCTTGTCCATACATTAGCTGGAAGGGAGTCTATCTAGTAGTTACCTTGTAAGTTGTTCGGTATGCCCAAAGTATTGACGGTAGGCGCTCCTCCCAGTCATCCTTCGCCACTTCGCAAGACTTATAAATCACTGACATGATTATTTTATTGGTTGCCTCAGCCTGCCCGTTCACCCGCGTATAGTAGGGGCTTGATAAGGAGTGGAAGATTTTGAACTCTGTTGTTAGCAATCGAATTATGTGATTTACAAAATGTCCTCCTTTGTCACTTGGATTGGAATCCCATACCGCGTAATGATGTGTTCATAGATGAATTTTGCTCTATTGATCGCCGAATTGTCCGGTAAGGCCCGTGCCTCCACCCACTTGGTCAAGTATTCTGTTGCCACTACAATGTATCTGCATCGTCGGGCTCTACTTGGTTTTAATGGTCCGATGAAATCCAATCCCCATCTCTTAAACAGTTCCTGGGCATTCGATGGGTTGAGGGGCATAAAATCCCTCTTTAATGGCCGTTCGACCCCTTGGCATGTATCACAGCTCGTCACCCACTCTCTGGCATCATTATGTAGTGTCGGCCACCACAGTCCTGCCAACAGAACTTTCCTGGCCGTGGTGTCGGGCTCCATGTGTCCACCTACGGGCCCTTCATGTGATTCCCTTAGGACGCTCTGAATTTCCTCTTCTAGGACGCATCGTCGTAGGATCTGGTCGGGTCCCATTTTGTACAAGAGGCCATTAATGAGTTGGAATGTCCTGCTCCTCAGTATCAGTTTCCTTCTTTCTCTTGGTGGCATCTCCCTCGGAAACCGTGATGTCGACAAGTATTCCCCCATGCTTGCGTACCAGGCGGGGAGAACCCCGATGCGAAATAAGTGAGTGTCTGGAAAATCTTCATTCACTCCTTCGGCTGGTTCTCCTGACTGGATTCTCGACAACTGGTTAGCTATCACATGGCTCTTCTTAGGTCTTACGATAATGTTGAATGTAAATTCCTGCAGCAATAGTAGCCATCGGCTAATTTGTCCTTGGATAATTGGCTTGTTTACCAGGCACATTAACGCCTGGTGCTCCACATAAAATGTGAACGGGGTGGCTAGCAAGTAATGTTGAAATTTCTGGACGGAGTACACCATCCCGAGGGCTTCCCTTTTTGTGGTGCTATAATTTTTCTTTGCCTTCGACAGGAGTTTGCTTGCAAAGTAGACTGGGTGATCTAGCCCGCGGTCGCCAACCTGCGCCAGTGTGGCCCTTATGGCAAAATTGGATGCGTCAACGTGTACGTGGAACTCTGTCCCGGTTAGGATATGTTAGGATTGGTGCACCCACCAACCGTGACTTCAGTTCTTGGAAGGCCTCTTCCTGAGCTGTCCCCCATGTATACCGTTCACCTTTCCTTGTCAGCTTGTCCAGAGGGCAGGATACTCGAGCAAAATTTTTGATAAATCGCCTGTAATACCCTATGTGTCCTAGGAAGGATTTGACTCCCGTGACATCTGTCGATGCCTCCATTTCCACTATCACCCGAATCTTGTTTGGGTTAGTCTTGAGTCCAGCCTTACACACTATGTGTCCTAACAGCTTCCCTTGAGGCACCATGAATCTGCATTTTTTGGGATTGAGTACTAGGCGAGCTCGCCTGCATCTCTCCATGCATTCGCCAAGTGCGGCCAGATGTGTATCTTGGTTATTGTAGATGGACCAGTCGTCAAGGAACGCCCTGAAGTTCCCTACTGACATCTTTTCAAATATGTGAAGGATTATCCGTTGAAATGTCGCTGGCGCATTGCATAATCCGAACGACATTCGATTATACGCGTACATGCCATCCTCCACTATGAAGGTGGTTTTTAATTTGTCCTCTTCGGTAATGGATATCGGGTTATACCCAGAAAATCCATCCATAAATGAATAAATTTCATGACCGGCCACTTCCTCCAAGATGCTATTCGTAAATGGTATTGGAAACGGGTCTTTTATGGTGATCGCGTTAAGGCATCTGAAATCCATGCAGATTCGGATCTGGTTTGCCTCCTTTTTAAGGGATATCACTATGGGCGACACCCACTCGTTGGTCTGCACTTTAAAAATGATCCCGGCTTCGAGCATACGTTCAATTTCATCATTCACTCTCGCTGCATAGTTTTTATTCATTCTGTATGGCCTCTTCCTTATAGGTACGGCCCCAGGTACGAGTGAAATTTGGTGTACGCACAATTCTGGTGGCACCCCTTTGAGGTCCTTATACGTCCAAGCGAATACATCCTTGCATTCCATGAACATTTTAAATGTGGCGGCTTTCAAGACTGGATTCCAGTCGTCGCCAACCAGGATGTTCCTTGGCTCTGCTTCCATGCCGAGGTTTGTAGGTTTTACGGACTCTTCGTACCGGATTGGTTTCGTCATGTCAAACTTGTGCGCTGGTACTTCGTTGACCGGGGCATCCCCTAAGGTGTATTCCTCGTATGTTGGTGGAAATTCGTTCTCGTCCGGTTCCTCGTCAACCTGCAACATGTTGCACCCATATAGCAGCTTGTAGTCCTCCATTTGCCAGTGGAAGAGCCCATTAAGGGAATTGGTCTCGTCCTCGAAACATCCTTGGATTCCCAGGATGCTTCCTCGTTCTGTTCCCTTCCGTACTTTCCTTCGTCAAATCCGCCCTCGCTGTCTGATTCCGATTCTGACGCGAGTTCTTCACTCACAAGTTGTGTTTTTAGGTCGATAATAAATTTTCTCCCGACTTTCTCCATTGACAATGTGTTACGCTTCCAGTTGTGATTCACTTTGGTTGCCATCAACCACCCTCTGCCCAGAATGGCGTCGTATCCTTTCTTGGCGAGCGGAATCACCACAAAGTTGAGGACAAATGGTTGTGTCTCGATGGTCACTTGTTGCACCATGAGCGTTCCAAGGGGTTTGATACCATGTTGATCCGCTCCCAGTAAGTTGAAGGTTGACGACCATAGTGTCGGCTTGCCAAGCTGCTTCCAGGTTTCTTCCGGAAGCACATTCACTCCCGACCCGCCGTCGACAATAGTGTCAGTCAAAATGGTGCCAAGTATTCCCATTTCTACCATCGCTGGGTGCCGGCCTCCGTATAGTGTCAGGACCAATGGGTCTGTAGGTGTTCTGTCGGAAACATCCGTATTTCGGGTCGCCTGACTGTGTGGAGTTACTTGTACCGTACGTAGGAGTGCCGTACGTAATTGCGACATCGTTTCCAGGAGGTCCTTCATTTTCACAGGTACTTCAATTTGCAGCATTTGCTTCAGGATATTTTCCTCGGCCTCAGAGCGGAAAGTACTTGCCGCTTCCTGGGTGTTCCCTTGTGCCAACATTTCCTTCGCTACTTCAGCCTTTGCCTCTAGCGCCCGCTGCTTCTCCATGCGGGGGTTCGGGTATGTAGCCTTCTTTGCCTGTGACCGTGTGATTGCCAATACCCGTTCCTCCGTCCTGTCAATGTTGAGCAGGTTCACTCCAGACTTTGGGCAAGTTCCATCATCGTGGTCTCCAGGCCCACACCACTTGCATAGTTTTTGTGAAGTTTCTTTTGAGGTGCATTCCCTGGCGAAGTGGCCCCATTGATTGCAGGCTCGGCACTGGATCATTGGCCGTCCCTTTGCATCATATTGGATCCGGCTCCTATTATTATTATTGGTCTTCCCCCCTCGCCGGTTGTTCCGGTATCCGCCCGATGATGCACTATTGTTGGTGGTTTGCGAAGTTCCGATGACCGACTACTCTTGCGTGAAGAGAACTTGTTGGCTCCTGGTTTTCATATTGTAGGGACATTCCTTTGTCAAATGTCCCGCAATCTGACAAATGTCGCAGAAAGCCTTCTTGGGGTAGGACCCCTTGGTGTGTCCGACACTCCTACAGTCGGTACACCACACGTCGTTTTCTTCAGTCTTACTTGTACTCCTCTTCATGGCTTTGAATTCTTTCAGCATTTGTTCCATGTCCTTTTGGAGAGCGTGCACCTTTTTACTGGATTCGCCACTGCTGCTGCTATCCCCGTTAGAGTCTTCATCGTCAGATGAATATTTATTACTTTTCTTCTTCTTTGATGTTTTGTATTCGCTCTCTAGGTCCATCGCCCTATTATAGGCGTCGTCATATGATGTCGGGGGTACAATTTTCATCTTTTTTCGTAGGGAGAATTTCAATCCTTCAACGAACCATCGTTTCTTCAATCCCTCTGTTGGTTGGCTTTCCATTTTACCCAGCAATTCCTTCAGCCTCCTGCTGTATGCCCGTACTGTCTCCTTGGTACCTTGTTTGGTACTGTATATCTCCATTACAATTTCATTGTCATCACGGAGCAACCGAAACTCCTTCGTGAATTCCTTCTGTAGATTGGCGCACGTGGCCACTTTTTGCTTGTCCACATCGGAGTACCAATCTATGGCAACTTCACGTAATGTGGCTGGGAACTACTGTACCTAGTCATCCTGGTTTGTCACTCTGTTGGCGGACCAAATGGTTTCACATGTACGACAGTGCCGTAAGGGGTCTTCCTTGCCGTCCCCTGTGAACTTTGGCAATTTTTGTTTACTTGCCATCCCGGGTTGTCTTCCTGGGGGTGGCTGTGCTTGTGTTTGAGACCCTGCACTGCTTCCGTAGGTGGTGTGTCTTGCGTGGGCGACTGGAGGTACGGTGTTTTGCCTGTCATGTGTGGCACCTACACTCGTACGGTTGCCCTCCCCTTCGCTCTCACCCGTGCCCACTCCTGATTCCTGTTGGTGGTCTTCACTCCGTGGTGTAAGGGATAAGTTTCTAAACTGATCCCGAGTCTCTTCGACTAGATTTCACCGTAACCTTGTTTCTTCTAGAAACTCTTCGTGGCTCCACGTCCTACGATGCTCTGGCGACGCATAGAAATTTTCGTCGGCTTCTGCACCCTCTGTGACACCTCCTTGGTTCCCCTCGGGCCACCCTTCGGCAGGTCGTCCTTCGGCAAGTTGCCTCAGCCTCCGTCTACGTTCTACACATTGCTCTAGAATCAAGGCCCTCTGCGCGGCCTCCCACTCATCCGTTTCTGCTTTCTTATTTCTATCTTTATTCAAAAGGTTGGGCATTAATTGCCATACATTTCCATACTTCGCAATACAAAAATACGTCTTTATTAATTCATTTGTTGGATACAATCTTGTGTCAATGACACTTTTATTTAAATATATAAAGTTCAAGTTTCAATTCCCTCCTAGCCTGGCGCCATCCCGTTCCGCTTCCCGTCGATTGCTGTCTTCGTATTGTTGCAGGATTTGTTGGCGTCGCTCTTCCTGGGCAGTCTCCTCCAGGGGAGCTTGTTGTGCCAGCGATGCTTGTGCAAGTAACCAGGGAAGATGGTTCATCAGCCGATTTACTGCCGGGCTCACCTCCAACGCTGTCCACATGGCACTGGGTGGGATTTCCGCCTCCGTCGCCTCTCGTCGGATGTAGATCTGGATGGCTTCCTGGAGCAAAATTGAAAATTCTCTTGTTGTCGTATCTTCTCCTGTGTAAAGTTCTGTTCGCGCGTCGTTGGCCTCTGGGTTTATTTCACCAATGGGTAGGCCCATCGAGTCCTTGCACCATCCGCATCTTTCGTTCCCGAGTACGTCTAGGCAACGGAGCCAAATGTTTGCCCTCTCGGGTGAATACTTAAAGCATAAAGTACGTAATGCAGAATAATGCCATAGATATCAGACAAGTATCAGATATGTTATTCCATTCATAATTCGTGTGTTGCAAGTTACATTCTGAAGTATATAAAGATACCGAGGGGGTGCGAGCCCTCTCAGGTGAATACTTAAAGCATAAAGTACGTAATGCAGAATAATGCCATAGATATCAGACAAGTATCAGATATGTTATTCCATTCATAATTCGTGTGTTGCAAGTTACATTCTGAAGTATATAAAGATACCGAGGGGGTGCGAGCGCCAACCGTCGCACCGCAACTACCACCCCTCGGTTGCCAACTAACCACAACAATTACACATAATTAACTAGTCCTATTTCCGTGTACAATAATGCGGCTAACAGCAGATTCCATGAATATTTCTTTGTGGAATCATTTTCCAAGGCACATCTGGAAAATGTTTCCTTGTTTTCCAGCACTACGTGGAAGACTCAGGAGGCCGTGACAGATTGGGAGAAGTTTTTCTCCAAGTGCGAAGAAGATATTTCCTTGCTGGAATTTCAAATGGAAAATGTGCCAAGCGTCTCCGTAGGAGAATTGGACGTAGTTATTGCTAGATTCATCGCAGTTGCCATTAATGAGCGAGATAATGGTCGTCCATTTTTGGACGAGAATCTTTTGACTGCATGAGGTAGTGGTGCATTCATTGCTGGAATATTTGACCAAGTGGCAGTTGAGTCAATGCATGGTGAAGGTAATGAAGCATTTATTGCATATGGCCAAGCATTCAGGGCATAATGGGCGGTTTATTGCATGATGGAGCATTTATCACATTGGGTGAATTTGAAAGAAATTGTGCATTTAATGCATAGTGGACGCCATTTTTGGTAGGAATATAATTAATTGATAATGTGCATAATGGGTCGTTAATGTTTATTCCCACCTTGTTGCATCGTGTGTGGAATCTTTTGGGTTAAACCCTAATTAGGGTTTGCATGTCATCAAGGATGGAGGCCTATATAAGGGGGTGACCCCTTCATTTGTAAACAAAGGAGATTGTTGCAATAAGCTATTGATGTGATAAATTGTAATACATTGTTCTTTGATGGTGTATACTTGTCTCATTTCATAGCTTGCATGGTTTCACTTTCCTCATAGTAGATTTATTTCAAGTACTTAGGCGAACGAAGTTGATTGCAGTGTTATAAGGAGAAGATCATATGCTCATACCTTTTGTTGATAGCTGATTGTTATCAACAGTGAAAGGTTGGACTGAGCCATTTTATGTGTGCATTTAATCCAAATTATTGAATGGATATTGTTCTCTGATGGTATTCGTTGATGATTTGAAATGTTTCAATCACAACCCATGAAGATTGCACACGCTTCATGTAGTTGTCTCAATGTGGCGAAGTGAAGTGTGCTTGATCCTATCCCAAACATTGCTATTTATTGAGTTCTTAGTTTGAGAGTAGTTTTCTAAACCCTCTCATTTACTTTCAGCATTATTCAATCGAAAAAGTCCACCCCCGCTGAAAAAAGAGCCATTCATAGCTAAATCATTCACGTAAACTCTCCTTGAAAGTCATAAATTTGTCTTAATCTTCTTCAAGTGTGCGTAAGTCCCCTTGGATTACCAGCTACATCACCGCACGAGCCTATATCCACATAAAGTTGCTAGTACGCAGTCGGAACCTTGGAGTCATTGTATGATCTTCTTGCAATCTTAGCATACATTTGACTTGATCAAGAGAGGATAAGGTAGAAGTTGGGAAACTTTATTCAGTGTTGGGCATGGTCACAAAACGCATGTCAACGCCTCCTAGATGTTGTTGAGTTCCATTTGATATCTTCATTCAAATGTAGATCTTCATGTTGAGGTCTCAAGTACCTTGGAATGTGAATGCTGTCCATCTTCACATCGTTGTTCTCTTGTATCCATTTCCTTGAATCACCATGAGCTGATCCCTTGCATGTATTAAATCACTTTCAAGTGGTGAAGCTCCTCCTTTATACCTTATGACTGCTTGCATCAAACTTCATGTCAAATTTGATCAATTCACTGATGTGGGAAGTCAATTCGCTATGTTCTAAAGACTTTGCCTTGACTTCCAATCAAAATTATCTTTCACTTATGAGAGGGAATTTGCTGTAACAGAGATCAGTTCGCTGTGAAAAGTGATCAAGTTTGATGCCTCCAATGACCTCGCCTTTATTCCAATCTTAGTCGCATTCAATTAAGGGAAAGAATTCACTGTGTCTTCAAATCAGAATCCCTTTTTGTTGACCTCCCTTTTGCTCTGATGGAAATCGTTGTGTATGGAGGATGAATTCGCTTTTACAAAACATCAACAAACCTGACTGAAAACGCAGTCCTCAGTCAAAGGATGCATGATTGCCTTAAGTCGCCCATATGCTTAGGCAAAGGATATAATATCCTTAGGCTAGACATGCTGTACCTCACTTCATCCTAAAGACTGGGATGAAGTGAGGTACAAGAATCCAAAACCGGATCAAGGAACCTAGTCTTTGATTACCCATGCTGTACCTCACTTCATCCTAAAGAGATAGCCTTGTCTTGATTACGTCTTGGCCACCTGAGATACTACACTTCTTCCAAATGAAAGGCTAATAGCGAAAAGACTTTATAACTATACTAGAAAGCAGAACAAAGTGGGGGTCCCTATTTGCAATGGGGCAATGTGTGAAAACGTCATAACACTACCCAAAGTGGTGATATGCCACCAAGTATATACTGCTCAAAATGAGATCTTCCGTCAATTATTGACATTTCATATGTAAGGGGTCACCATGGTAGGAGGGGCCAATGCAAATAACAAAAAACAATGATTAAAAAAAATAGAACGAGAAATTGTTTTTTTTTGGGGGGGGGGGGCATGGTTTTAAGGTGTCACGAAGGCCATGAATAATGGAGGCCGCTTTTATAAAGGCCACCATGTAAATGGGCCATTACTTAAACAAAGCTGCTATGCCAAAGGCATTAGTAGTGCATTATGTGGCCCCTAATGGTTTCATAGAGGTTGTGGCTATGAATGTGGGGCCCATGCGATATAGTGCCAGCCAAAAAAAATTTGCAGGTATACATAGGTGAAGTATATATCAAAGTTTCATGGACATGGATACGGATATGGATACAGATATGGCCTTTTTTGAAGACCCCTAATATGGATATGGCTGGAAATGACGTTCATAAGAAACCCATACACATATTTAACACAATTTTCCAAGTTATTAGAGGATATTTTCATTACTTTAAAAGTAATATAGATAAATAACTGCTACATACATAATTGTAAGTTGTTTTAACAATTTAATGGGTCGCTGAAATAAAAATAAAATTCATTTGTCTTCCTCATTTGGTGTCGGTTTCATTTATGCCAAAAAAATTTAAAAATTGCATGAGTGAAGTTCTTTAAAATTAAGTTTAGGAAGATTTACGTCAAATTAAAAAAAATAAAATCATACTGTATCCAGCACAGCTGGAAAATCAAGGTTTTTTGGGCACGTGTGGGTACAGCATCTGATTTGTATCGACGTCATATCGGATATGGATACGGGGATACATGTGCCCAAGGAGGGGCATATGTGAATTCGGCTACTCTGGTGTATATACACACACACACATTGATTGATTGCTATATATACAAAAAATAGGATCTGAAGAAGAAGTCAGACTTTTACAATTTATGTATGGTCTTAGACATTATGTTTGGGAGCCAATTTTTTTGCCTCTGGAGATAGAGCTAGACATAGAATTGTTTATAGTTGATCCTAGCAGATTTGAGCCTTTCAGAACAATGGCATGGTCCATTTTGAAGAGCAGTTTGCTTCCTACAAAAGATTTCTGCAACAATCAATCTTCAATTGGTCAGCTTCACATTGTCCAATTGAGACAAAAATTGCTGACCAATTGAAGATTGATTTTTGGATACAATGATTAGTTCATGATAGCTCCACCATTCACCAAATCTTCCATAAACTTATCTAAATCATAAATGCTTTCATAACCTAGAAAAAGACTAGCCGTATGACATTTTAGCTTTCATACCATGTTAGAATTTATCATATATAGCAAATCTTCTCAGGCCCTAATGCATATGAACTAATCGCAAAATGAAAATAAAATGATTAAAGATAACTCTATTCAAAATAATGTAACTAATTACAAAGAGTATTATACAAATATGAAATATATAGACAGGGTGTTAAGTCAAACTAGTATGATAAACAGAGTCTAACTCATCCTAGACTAGATAAGTGTTGATCAGGTGCACAAATCAAGGCACGTGGCAGATTGACACAATTACCTAAGTGTGCTTAAATAGAGTAAATAAATAAAATATAAATAGTAATCATCTAGTCTTGTGAATTAACATGAACCTAGCCTAGTGAGATAATGTTGTATTACTCTTAACAATAGCAATAAGTTTAGGATGTAGAATTTTAGTGGGGAAACTCGCTTGCACATGACATTGACCATTTAGTTTTGTGCATATTTTGAGGGGAGTGCTTTGATACATTAACAGACATACTGACAAATTGTGTAATCTTCTGTAAGTTGGGTTCCTGCCAACCACCTAGCTTATTACTCATCTTTCTATACACTTACCACTTATCCCGTTTTGCCATATTCACATACCCTTATACTATTGCTTTATTTAGTTACTTATTACTCCTATGCTTACATTCGTTCCTATGCATATGCTATCCATTTCAATCTAACCCTTTCTTTGCCTTGGGACTTGTTCGTTATTGTGAGGTTGTCCTTGCAGATGCAAACTCTTCCTGTGCTGATTTAAAATTTTAAATTCAAATCTGACCAGCTTCCTACTTTACCTTGCCCACCTAGAGCTGTCTAAACACAAATTTTGAATATGTTGGTGTTTGTTTATAAAGGTATTCAATGCAGTAATTGTAATCAATTAAAAATCATCGAAAGAAAAGAATAAACAATTGCATCAACACACTTCGGTTGGTGTACTAATATGAATCTATCATTTTATAATCATTCTAGGAGCATTTACATGATTGAAGAGTGAAGCCCTTAGTTTGTCTACTCTCAAGGGGTTTATCACAGTGAACAATCCTC
Source organism: Cryptomeria japonica (assembly GCF_030272615.1). Classification (NCBI taxonomy): domain Eukaryota; kingdom Viridiplantae; phylum Streptophyta; class Pinopsida; order Cupressales; family Cupressaceae; genus Cryptomeria; species Cryptomeria japonica. The sequence continues at coordinate 51,412,803 of NC_081415.1, read as the reverse complement.
ATGATTTGGTTGTATGACAACCTAGCAAAGGTAATTATCAACACTGTTGGCCCTTGCAAATATCAAGAAAATATTGAAAAAATCAATGTACCTCAAACGGAATGAAGAAAAGCAGTCTACAGATCACATAGGGTGAGTTTGTAGTACATGAGAAATTTGCAGTCACAGATTTGACCTTTCATCCCTAGACTGAATCTTGATCCCAAGGTAATTATCTATCTAATATTAACTGTTCCTAATCCTGAGACTTTTTAGATCCAAATCGTATTCCTTCTTTATTCTTTCATCCATTATTAAGCTTAATACATTTATTTTCTATTTATATTTTCCACATTCAGTTAATACAAATTATCCATGTTCAGCTTTCATTTCTTTACCTAGGCTGAGTTGTCTTGGAAATCAAGTAGGTAGTGGTTTTCACAATGTGTCAAATTATGTGATGTTCTATCCATTCACACTCACGGGAGATGGGCTCTTGTGAACACTCATAACATATGGTCAATGAGTTGACTCACAAACTACACTGTTGAATTTTGATAAAACATCACATAATGTGACACTACAAAAAAATATCACCTACTTGATAATGAATAAGCTGAGAAGCTCTATAATGAACAAATTAATGTTTCATAAGGCACGACACTAGCTGAAGGTTTTACAAGTGAGGTGACAAATTAATTGGGCTTGATCTTGGGGGAAAATCCATGGTTAAGTGTGCTTGAGTTGGAGTAGGACTAGGACTAGGCTTGGTATTTTCAAAGAATATGTTAAAATTGACTTGAAATTTTTTTTCAAATACAAAACAAATGTAGTATGGTTTCAATTGGCTTCTAACAACAAATTATAAAACATTATTGTAAATGACCACTGCACTCATCATCATATTTTCAAAAAATCCAAACCAATGCTACCTTCAAGGGGTTAAAAACATAAAGCAAGTTGTCATTGAATCCAATCTTGATCACTGCAAACTTTGCCACTAGTTTCATTCTGGAATTTAATGCTTTGGGCATAACCAATAGAGTTTTTGATTGTAAACATCAATCTACACATTTCTCTTGAAAAGCAACATAAATCTCTAAATGACAAAAAAGTGCTTGCAATCATGTATGCTATATACTGACAAGGAGGTAATACTATTTGCATGGTACAATTTTTCACATTCAACAAAATTTATCCAATTCATTGTAATGTTTGCTTCAACTTGGAGAGCGGGCCCTAATCCTATTTGCCTCCATGTTAAAATTTTGTTTTTTGTGTATTTTTAGCAATGCCCCTGTGCTTTGAAGAGGCATAGTTTCTAGGAAAATATGGCTAAATCCCTCCGTCGGTTTATTGAGGGTCGATTCCATTTGTAAGGTTTTGCCTAATCTTCACACTGGTGTCTTTGCTTCAGCTTTTGGGAAGCACTTTTGGACTTATTGTTGTGATGACAGCCTGACAGGCTTTGTGCCATCATAGATATCTAAAATTTCTGCAATACTTTTCTGAGGCCTTAGGCTCATATTATGGAACATAATATTTGCATATGATGGAAGGGTAATTAATAACATCAAGTACATGAACATTAATTATCCGTGTAACTGCTGAGAAAATTGCACAGAAAAGAATTAGATCGATGTTTTGCCACTATTTGTTGTAAATAGACTTATCTATATAAGGAGCTCCCAAATTGAATCCTTACTCAGCATCCTAGATAAGTAATTCTTTTCTACACAATTTTATAGCTAGCATGGATTGCAGAGTTTGAAGTGTCTGATTTTCCAGTTGCTGTCAAATTACACGGTTGTCATTATATTCTGATAGGTCTTTTGTGAATTAAGCAGTCTCTCTCCAACCAATTATTAGGTTTTCTACATGCATATTGATGTACTATAACATTCTACATTGGAAATTTGGAAATGTTACATTTAAAAGTAAGCCAAGTGGCAGTGAGTGCCTCTTCAAAGGACTCCAGTTTGGATTTACATTTTACATGTAAAAGAACCTTTAACCTTATGCCCTCTTGTTCAAAATTATAAACATTGGAATCACAAAGAAGTAAAAGAATTGTAACTCACCGTACTTGTCTGTACGTTAATGGAAATAACCAGGTTTTAATAACAAAGAGGATTCACCCGTCCCGGTTTCCAAGATTCTAATACTACATTCATAATAATTTCATATCTCATCTGGTCAGCAATATAATGTCAGCATCTTAAGCCATGCCATTTTTTAAAAACTCATTTTACTTGGTTATATCTCTGTAAAGGTAACCATTTTGTTTGCATGGAGGATTTGCCAAGTATGTAATTTGCTTCAGCTATCAAGATTTCATCAAGGTTCTTATTTGATGAAATTTCCCTTGTATAATTCATACAAGGAGCAAGGGATGAAGTGCATAGCATGGAGACTTGGACTTTGTGAAAATCAGCAGCTCATCTTTGATTCATAGTCAGACTCAGTGCCAAACCCCGGCAAATATGCTAAAATCCATTGAAAAATAAGGAAAAACTTATTATTTTGCATCTCATATCAAAATAACTTCAAAAGTCATAGTAGCATTACTTGGAATCAAGATTTACTGGGCCTACCAAAAGTGTAAGTTAATGCTCTTTTAATTGATGCAGCCCAAAAGATTTTTTTTATGTATTTGGAATCAAGATTTATTGGGCCTACCAAAAGTATAAATGGAATCCAATTACTCAGGAAAAAAGTTAATGCTCTTTTATTTGGTGCAGCCCAAAAGATTTCTTTTATGTATTTTAAACTAGAGTGGGGGTTTGGGGGTGGCTTCCCCCAGTGGGGCCAAGGAGCAGCACCCCCGGTGCATTTGAGGCCACAGGGACCTTAACTAAAATTTAAAAAAAAAAAATAAAAAAAATATATATATATATATAAAATATATTTATTATGTCCTATACATGTATAAATGATTGAATATATGCTTTTTTATAATTGCTAAATCTGGTTAAATTTGTCGAGGGAATCTTGAAAATGTGCCCCATCTGCATCCACTACTGTATCTGTTTCCATTCAACTCTGGTGAAAACAGTTTGAAAGCAAATGGGTAAGTGAAAATTAGCTCAAAATGGGCTTGTGAGTGGTTTAAAGTGTTGGGGCCAAGGAGCAGCATCCCCGGTGAATTTGAGGCCACAGGGACCTTAACTAAAATAAAAAACAAAAAATATATGTAAAAGATATGTATAAATGATTGAATATATTTACTTTTTTATAATTGCCAAATCTGGTTAAATTTGGTTGAGGAGATCTTGAAAATTTGTCCCATCTGCATCCACTATTGTATCTGTTTCCATGCAACTCTGGTGAAAACAGTTCGAAAGCAAATGAGCAATTGAAAATAAGCTCAAAAATGGGTTGGTGAGTGGTTTAAAGTGTTAAGCCAATTTAAGGGTTGAGAATGATTGTTCTTTTTACTGAGTGGTGGCCCTGCATACTCACCAAGTCCAGGCTCAGGACTGAGAGACCTGCGAATTTAATCCATAGACTTGACTAGGGTGCCTCAGACTCAAACTCAGATTCACAAGTCTGGGCAAGTCCTTGGCAAGTCTCAACACTATGGATGAACATAATTTGGTTATTTTGTCAAGCTTGTCAATTGGATGTTGATGGCCACCAATTTTATTTTGACCAACTTTCTCTAGATTGAGATTTTGGAAGGGTATAAAGATGTCAGTTATTTCAATTAAACGTTTTACTTGTACATGATACACATCTATGCATATGGATAAATATACATGGATGTGTGTGTATTTTTCTGTGTTTGGTTGCTTGGATTTAAACAAACACCATATGGTTCAAATGTAATAGGTTCATTTTAGGAAAAATCTTGTGTTGCAATAATCTTTTGTTTAATTTGTTATTTGTCTTGGAAACAGAATATGGTTCTGATATTTACAAACTGCATCTTGTGTAGATTCCAGAACCATTATTTAGTAAGAAGATTTGTTCAGAACTCGGACATGCCTGGAATATTGCCATTGACAAAAGCTTGGGTTCTGTGATTGCATATCTTAGTTCTCGTGGATGGTGATGACTGATTTTTTTTTCCATATGAGGATACTTGAGAGCATGCATTTTCATGGCTCTCTGATTTTAACATGCAAAAGAACTAACAAGAAAACTGTCATTGAAGCAAACATTTTTATATGATTTCTTGGTCTCTTGGATATCTTTGCACAGACAGCTTTTACATTAGCATAGCTTTAACATGTCTGCATCATATTTAATGTTTGAATATCTGTCACTAAAAGAAATTGGCAATGCTTATTTTTCATGTGCAATTTGACAAGCAATTCTTTCTTGTTTCTATCAAGGGAGGGGCAATAGCTGGGCAAGGTCTTATTGTTGGTATAGTACTTGTGATTATGGGATTTAGTCTTGTAACATATTTATTCTATAAATTGTTAACAACTTTTCTCAATGTCAATCAACAAATGACCAATGTTTGTCAAGATGGACACTTAAAAGAACACATGGGAACTTATGAATGACATTAAAAAATTATAAATACATTCATTAACAAGCGTAATAAATATGTTTTTGCTTTACACAAAATATCATAACTATCTAATTTAAGTTTGTTAGTTATAAAATAAGGAGTTCATGTGAACAAGATCTGTTATGTGAGCAAGTAGTGGTGTGGCAATTCACATGCATTGGAGTACTTAATATTATATGTTTGTCCCATAATAAATAATTTAATTTTGAATATAAGTATCTTAAATAAAAATATGATGTTTTTTTTATTATAAAAAATAAGTAGTATTTTGTGTTAAACTATTGATTCATGTATGTTGGATATGAAGGTTAAAGATAATGAGATTCATGATTATCAAAGGATGTTGAGATCATTTAAGTTGCATAGAAGTTATATTTAAAATAAGAATATGATGACTTCAGAACAAATGATATATTTGGTTTTTGATTCAAAAAGCAGCGACATCTAGGGCGTTGACCCTTAACATAGTCTATGACTATCAACAAACACAACAACAAATGGGAGCAAGCCCTAAACGAACAACTTTCAGACCTTCAACAACCCAAACCCAGCCCAAGGGGGGAATGAACACTCGAGCCTTGACAAGGGAGCGTTTGGGGGGGTGGTGGGGAAGGCTTCCCCTTCCGCCTGCGACAAACAACCATCTAGATGATACTATCATTGGTACCATCAAAAGAATGCTCAAGTGGTAAGGATCTTGCTTGGAAACCATCAGAGCCAAAATTATGTTGTTGTGGGGCAGCAACTTGCTGTAGCGAAGCAGTAGGGGGCTGCAAGGGAACAACAACAGGCTGTTGCAAAGGAGCGGCATTAGGAGCAGAACCAATAGGTGAAGAGCGGAGCTGCGAGTCAAGGGTGATAGTAGGTGAGTCCATGAGGGTGGGAGGGGCCACAGTTTAATCAACAGTAGTAAGAGGCACCTCAACCTCTCGAGAGAGGTCATTTGAATCCGTATTAGCAACATGGATGGTCAAATGATTGACAATAGCGTCCATCCACCAGGTAGCGGCACCTTTGTGGTGTGAAATGGAGTAGTTCGAAGCAAGGTGACCTGTAGAGAAACATTTTCGACAACGAAAGGGGAGGCCCTCAAAATCCAGCGGTTGAGTCCAATGTCAATCCTCAACCATGAGAACCACATCTCTTGGAAGAGGCGAGGAGATGTCAATATCAACTAAGATGTGGGCAAAGGTAGTGTGGTCCATTGAAGATGTAGTATCATTAGCCTTTAAGAAACGACAAATAGAGTTGTTGATAGCCTCATAGCAAGAATGCTCCAAAAAATGAAGAGGGAGATTAGGGAGGTGAACCCACACTGAATGCACATTGAGCAGTTTAGTGAGAGGGTTGAAAGAAGTTGTCCAAGGCTTGCAAGAGAGAGAATGCACTCCCTAGGCCCACAACTTACCCAAAACCATATCCTGATCAGCCAGTGAAGTAAAGAAGTAATGAAAAAGCCTTTAGCACAAGGAAAAAGCTCAATATTGTGAGTCACCAAAGGCTTCAAAGAGTTGTTCACCCAGTGATGGAGGTCTAGTAGTGAAGGCCAGAGCCCATAGAATTTGCACACTAAAGCATAACATTGGTAGAACCTAATGTTGTACACCACATCTTGTCCACAAATCACCACAGGGGAGGATTTGGCATAGGAGGGGATGAACCCCCTTAGAGGGTTGGGCAATAGATCTGGCAACAAAAGCAAAGTTGTGCCTACCAACAACAAAAGGTCTGGGTGGAACCATAGCACCTGTAGCTACCAACTAAGAAGCATTACGCAAAGAGTCAACACCAACAACACCATACAGAATGGAATCCACAGGTAGGGGAGGGCACAGACCAACCACAACCCCCACGACAGTTGAGTCCACACAAGGGGGAGTAGAACCATCAACAAGCATCAAGGGCACAATTGAACCAGCACCAACCAGGTTGTTAGCAACCCCCACACGAGAAGGAAGAGGGGGGAAATCTGATGAAGAGGACATGACAAACAAGACAAAGAACTATGTAGTGCCATTGGCAGCTGCAACAATGTCACAAATCACCACGACAAAGGCATACGACAGGGAGAACGCGGACGGGAAAACACCATGGACGCCACCAACACACACCTCCATACCAAACGACATAGGTGCACAACAAACCAGAGTACAAGGTGTAGTGGCAGAGGGTGAGAAGCAGACGAGGGAAGTTGCAATAATAGTCAAGTTGCAACGGAGAGCGGGAGAGGCCATTTCAAAATCATTACTATGATATATTTTGTTTTTGATTAAGGGAGGACTTCCTCTTCCGCTTGCAACAAACAACCATCCAGGTGATACTATCATTGGGACCATCAAAAGAATGCTCAAGCAATGAGGATCCAGCTTGGAAACATCACTAGGGCCAAAGTTATGATATATTTTGTTAAGTATTAGGGGTTCCATAATTAAATTTTGATTGAATCTTTAAAGGACACTTCTCACTAGACATGTTGTGGTGAGTTGTGTAATGACTCACACATCCAAACTTTAGTTGTAGACACCCAAGCCTTGACCATGGCGGGTGGGAAGGACTTCCCCTTCCACCCGCGACAAACAATCGTCCTGGCAATACTATCATTGGGACCATCAAAAGAATTCTCAAGCAGTGAGGATCCAGCTTGGAAACCATCACTAGACCCAAAGTTATGCTGCTGCAGGGCAACAGCCTGCTGTCACGACGCAACAAGGGGGGCTGCAGGGGATCAACAAGTTGATGCAGAGGAGTGGCATCAGGAGCAGAACCAATAGGTGGAGAGCAGAGGCACGAGTCAACAACGACAATAGGTGAGTCCACGGGGGTGGGAGGGGCCATGGTGGAATCAACTGCAACATCATTAGTAGTATGAGGCACCTCAACCTCTCGAGAGAAGTCATCCGAATCTGGATCAATAGCATGGATGGTCAAATGATCGACAATAGCGTCCTTCCACCAGGTAGCAACACCTTTATGACGTGAAATAGAGTAGTCTAAAGCAAAATGGCCCGTAGAGAAACATTTTCGATAGTGAAAGGGGAGACCCTCAAAATCCAGTAGTTGAGTCCAAGGTCGATCCCCAACCATGAAAACCACATCTCCCCGAATAGGTGAGGAGATGTCAATATCAACTAAGATGCAGGCAAAGGTAGTGTGGTCCATTGAAGACGTAGCATCATCAACCTTTAAGAAATGACCAATAGAGTTGCCGATAGCCTCATAGCAAGAATGCTCCCAAAAATGAAGAGGGAGATTAGGGAGGCGAACCCACACTGGACGCACGCTGAGCGGTTCAGTGAGAGGATTGAAGGAATTTGTCCAAGGTTTGCAAGAGAGAGAATGCACTCCCCAAGTCCACAACTTACCCAAAACCAAATCTCGATCAACCGGAGTAGTAAATGAAGCAATGAAAAAGCCTTTAGCACAAGGAAAAAGCTCAATATTGTGAGTCACCAAGGGCTTCCAAGAGTTACTCACAACGTTGGTAGAACCCAATGTTGTCCACCACATCTTGTCCACAAACCACCACAGGGGAGGATTTGGCACAGGGAAGCGGGCAAACCCCCTTAGAGGACCAGCAATAGATTTGGCAACACGAGCAAAGCTGCGCTTGCCAGCAACAAAAGGTCTGGACGAAACCATAACACTCGTAGCAATCGGCTGAGAAACATTACGCAAAGAGTCAGTAGAAGCAACACCCTCCATAAGGGAATCCACAGGTGGGGGAGGGCACCCAATCACAACCCACACAAGAGCCGAGTCCACACAGGGGAGAGCAGAACCATCAGCAAGCGTCAAGGGAACAGATGAACCAACACCAACCAGGTTCTCAGCAACCCCCACACTAGAAGGAAGAGGGGGGAATCAGATGGAGGGGGCATGCCAGAGAAGATAGAGGACCAAGTAGTGTCATTGGCAGTTGCAACAACGCCACAAGCCACCACGACAGAGGCAAAGGACAGGGAGGTCGTGGAGGGGAAAAGACCATGGCCACCACCAACGCACACCTCCACCCCAGACACCACAGGTGCACAACCAACACGATCGCCAGCCGAAGGAGCAGTGGCAAAGGGGGAGAAGCATCCGGGGGAAGTAGCGGCAAACGGTTGAGTTGCAGCGGAGAGCGGGAGAGACCATTTTGAAAAATGTCCACATGACTATTGTTCCCTCTCCCTTAGTACAATTGTAAAAATGATTGCAACATTATATTGGATTATTGTAAAATTATTAGTTCCATAGTTACTAAGAGTTGAGGATAAGTATTGGCATGTCATTTTTCAAAAAATGGAATGAGAATTCTAATAGACGACAAATATAAAATATTATTAAATATTTAAATTAAAAAAATAATAGAATCATGTTGAGAGGCACAACTACAATGACAACAAGGGGAGAAATGTAATGGAGTGAGTGTGTTAGCAAAAATACTTAATTTTGAAACTTACATATCGATTAATAATTTTTTAATAATATCAAATGCATATCATATCAAATAGATATAATATTTATTTTCTAAGGAGACTTTTAAGAGATTTTAAGATATAAGAATAAACTTCATTTAAAGTTCACAAAGAAATAGAGGTGTTCCTAATGGGAATTGCCTATGCAACAAACTAAAAAGCAATGACATTTATTAAATGGATTAAAAATCAAAATACGTTATATTTTGATTTTTAATTTATTTAATAAATGTCAAAAAAATGTCTTGTTATTGCTTTTTAGTTTGTTGCATAGACATTGCCTTCATAATAAAACGACATATTTCTAATTGAGTTGAATATCAATTATGGTACAAATTTCTATTTAATTACATTTTTTTTCAATGAAAGCGTAACTTAAAAAAATTATTTATAACACTTGCTATAAAATTTTGTAACAGTTTCAAAATGGAATTGTCATCCAAGCCTAATGACTCTCCCGCCTTGTCTGTGTTGAATGCCCCTTTGTGCTCTATGGCCGTTGTAGGGCATCCTGTTGGTTCCGCTTTTGCCACTGCATTTGGGAATTCTATGTTGCCCTCAATGTTTTCTGTGGCCGTGGGTGGTCTCTTCCTATTGTTGGATCCGCCTTTGCCTCTACGTTTGGGGCTTTTGTGCTGCCCTCAATAGTTTCTATGACTGTGGATGGGTTGGGTGCTCCCTTGTGGGTGTTACTATGGATGCTCAATCTGGTGATGTTGTACTTGCCTCCGTTGCTATTGGTGACCTTGTCGTGGGTGCTAAGGTCCCCCCATAACCACCTTTTGTTGGTAAGTGTAGCTTTGCTTGTGTGGCTAGGGGCATTCGTCCTCTTCCTTGTGCCAAGACCTCTCTTGTGGTGGTTTGTGGCAAGGATGTTGTGGATAATATTTGATTTCTACCAACGTTGTGTGTTGGTGTGCAGATTTGTTGAGTTTTGGCTTTCTCTCCCAGACCTGCAGCATTGGGTGAGTGATTCTTGGAAGCTTTTGGTTGCTCATAGCATTGAGCTTTTTCTTTGTGCTAAAGTCTGTTTCATTGCTTCCTTTGCTTCATCTTATAATCATGACTTGGTGTTGGGCAAGTTGTGGGCTTGGGGAGCTCACTCTCTCTGTGTCAAGCCTTGGACAACTTCTTTTAAACCTCTCATTGAACCACTTATTGTGTGTTTGATATGGGTCCACCTTCCTAATCTCCCCCTTCATTTCTGGGAGCATTCTTGTTAGGAGGCCATTGGTAACTTTATAGGCCGATTCTTGAAGGTTGATGATTCCACATCTTCCATGGGTCATTCTACCTTTGCTCGCATTTTAATCAATATTGACATCTCCTTGCCTCTCCTTGGGGATGTGATCCTTATGGTTGGGGAAAGGCCATGGACTCGATCATTGGATTGCGAGGACCTTCCTTTTTGCTACTAGAGATGCTTCTCAATGGGTCACCTAGCTTCGGGTTGTTCTCTCTCATGCCACTGAGGTGTTGCTACTTGGTGGAAGGATGGTACTGCTGATCACTTGACCGTCAATGCTTCTGATTCTAATTTTGATGCCTCCTTTCAAGAAGATGATGTCTCCTCTCAAGAGGATGATGTCTCCTCTCGGGATGAGGTTGTGCCTCTTACTACCATTGAAGCCTCTATTGACCCTCTCGTTACTACTACTGTGGCCTCTTTTGTCCTTGAGGTTCCCACACCCGTTGCTCCTGGTCTATAGTTTCAATCTACTTCTGGTGAATGTGCTCCTGATGTTGTTCTGCAACAATAATCTATTGTTGTTCTACAACAACCATTTGCTATCGTTGTTGACATAAACTTTGCAGGATGCTCCCCACTTGATCCTTCTTTTGATGTTCCTAATAGTAGTATTGCCTCGATTGGTGTTTGTTACAAGCAGAAGGAGAAGTCTTCCCACCTCCCCCAAACCCCTCTTTGTCATGTTTCAGGTGTTTCTCCCCATTTTTGAGCTGGGTTTTGGGTTGTTGCAGGTTTGGCAAGTTTTTTATAATGTTGTTGTCTATGGCATGTCTAACCTTGTTTTGTATTGGGTCCATGTCCCTGTTTTGTTGTCTTTTGCCTCACATGGGTGGTTGTATAAAAGGCCAACGCCCTTGTTTGGTTGCTTATTTGAATAAAAAATATTTACTTTGCAACATTTTTTTTAACGTAATTGCTAAAACAATCGTTATAATTATTACATTTTAAATTAAGTTTTTATTAAAGTTTATTGAAGTTTGTATTAAGCTTTTCTACACAAGTTATTTAGATAATAAGTTTTGCGAGCAAAAATTTCTTTAGTTATTAAAGTTTTCTTTTAAAAGGCAAATCATTTTTTTCAATATTAAAGTTTTTTTTCTTACTAGTGAAGTTCAAATATTAATGTTTTTTTAAATAGTTTAATTTTATTTTTATTTTTTCAAGAAAAAGATCAATCTTGTCAACTTTAGTTCCAAAAATTAAGTTAAATACCTCAAATTATCATTCTTGATAAACACATATTTCACTTTAAGCATATTTTAGATGTTGCAACGGATCCGTTGTGAGAGTCAGTTTCAATTGCACCTCTTGTCAATTATGTAAAATGGAAGGCTCAAAATGAGGAAGCTCTTAGTCTTATAGGCATTTTCATGGTTTTTGAACTTTATGTTCTTATTGGGAATTGCACAAAAGCTTATGAAGTGTGGGCAATTCTCAAATCCATCTATGATAGTTCAAATGAGCCGAGGAAGATACGACTTCAATATCAACTTGAAGATTTAAGCTATATAAATTTTAAAACTATAGATAATTTCTTGTATCTAAATAGTCAATTAAATGGTTTAGGAGTTCAACTTGCAAATCTTAGATTAAATCTTATTATTCTTAAAAAGTCTTCTTAGACAATTTTAACAGTTTATTAAGTAAATTTGACTAGCCAATTTGCTTATGATATTTTTTGTAATTTGGAAGGTAAGTTGATTCAATTTGGTAATCTTAAAAATTGTGAGCATGCTTTTATGTCTAAGAATCATAATTAGAGTTTCAAGTTTCATAATAAACAATGTTCAAGGTTTATATGTTCATGAATTAAAAACTAATTTAATTTTCATAGCTAAGCTTTGCCAATATTACATAATATTTTTTTTTAAAGATACGTGCTATGGGATTGATCCAAATAAAATAAAGTCATTGCTAATGCTAAATTGGACAATGACAATTTGTTGAAGTTTTATGAGTTTGCTCATAAGTGGCTTTCCCTAGCTGGTAAATTCCAACTGATTAAAGTTGTCTTGGCAAGGGTCCCTATCTACATCATGTCATGTTTAAGAGTCACTAATAAGGCGACAAGGATCATGGAAGGAATTATGAAAAAATTCGTGGGTTGGTGCTAAGGAGGGAGAGAAGAAGAAAATTCATCTTGTAGGATGGGACCAAGTTTGCAAATCAAAAGACGATGGAGGCATTGGACTACATAGGATGATCAAACTGAATAGAGCATTAGGGGCCAAATTGATTTGGATAGTTTACAAGGAGCTGGACAAGTTATGGACGAAGTTAATTAGACAAAAATATTTGGACATAGAGGAAAAAGAGAGAATATTGACCAGCGAATCCAATTGGAGGATCTGTAATGTGTAAATTCATTTGTGATTGTAGACTGATCATCACATATCATGTGTCGTGGAAGGTGGGCAATGGCAAGAAGGCCAAAATGTGGCATGATTCATGGAATCGAGAGGAGAGCCTATCTAACTTGCTAGGTAATCCAGACTGGATTCAAGGTCTAGAGGATACAATTGGTACTCAGGTTGGGGATGACGTAAAGTGTGACCCAGGGAATGTGTTTGATGGCTGGATAGACTTGGGGGATAGGATTCCTCTTCAAGATTAGGAGATGGTCAGGGAGTTTCTCAATTGTAGGCGAATCAAGCTTTCAGATTCAGAGGATGAGGTTTTCTGGACGACGACAAAATCTGAGAAGTACTCTGCGAAAATTGGCTACTGGATATAGAATGCTCTTCCAATTGGTGGGGATTGGTCGAGAAGATTGTGTTGGCACAAGTCTATATTGCCAAAAGATGGAGCCTTCTTGTGGGTGGTATTGCATGATGATGAGTTGAGACATTGTCATATTTTTATCCTTAGAATTTTTGTCGTATTTTGATTTACATAGTAGTAATGATGTTTCAGAAGTTTACTATATGTATTTCAGATGTTAGTCTGAGCCTATTAAAAACATATTTTGTCTTTGCCAAGTTTATTCCTGCAGCCATGCCATTTATTCCTGTTGCCATGCAAATTGTTTAGGGCAATATCATATGTGAAATTAATAGATGTCTTGATTAAATAAAATACGCATGTATGCTCTTGTATGTTATTTCTTTTTGAAATGCAGGGAATAAATGATGTTGTGGTGGAAGCTAGCCTATCACGCCATTTGGAGGAAGAGATACTCATGAAGATGACTGAAAGATCGAACAACAATAATGTTGAGAAGCGCAAGGAACGACACAAGAGGAGCAATCAAGCGATGCTACTGATGTTTAACTTAGGTGGACATTGAAGTTGCAAATACCGCCACAGTATTTTATGGCTGTGGTTCGGTTTAGATCCGCATTTCCTGTAGCATAACTCCAACTATCTCCTTTCTTGATTAGTTATCTGCCTCTTCTTTTCGACGTGATTTGTGTTGTCTGCAGTAGATGATTTCTTTTTAATAATAAGCTCTTTATCTTCTCAGAGGATAGATAGAAAGAGGAGAGAAAAAGAAGCAGAGCAGAAGATTTTGCATAAGTGTTTTTGAGTTTCTTTTCTTATTGAATCATGTAATGACTTCCAAAGAACGATGAATAAAAATATGTTATTCTGAGCATTTAGAGTTGTTTTTGGGAAGCCTGGAATCACTCGCCCAAGGGGGCCCACTTGCTGAGTGTTCCTGAGCAGTTGTTAAGATTAGTTTTCTTTTCCTAGCTACAGTAAACGTTCTTGCATTGACTGTTACTGCAACCATTGTGTTAGGGTTTCAACCAAGTCCGAAGCAAATATGAACTAACAATTATATGCAGATTTAAATACAAAAGATAAAGGAATAAAATAGGACACAGATAACATAGAGATTTAACGTGGTTCATTACGTCCACCATACACAGCCGTCCAATCTTTCTTATTATCCAACAAAATAGTACATCAACTTTACAATGCCTTAAGCATCCTAGCCGCTTATAACATGTGTTTTTAGGGCAACAAACAAAGTCGACCTTTTTAGGGTTTTATTACAATGTCGGTTTTCATCAACAAAAAAAAAACGACAAATTTTTTTTATTGGTCCACAGGATATTATTGGCCCACATTATATAAGAATGCAACACAATATACAAGAAAATGTGACAGATGCCAGCGCATGGGGAGACCTACTAAATCTGATGAGATGCCATTATATCCACAAATATTAGTTACACCGTTTGATAAGTAGGGATTAGATTTTGTTGGCCCAGTTGATCCTCCTTCTAATGACAAATCTTACATTTTGGTATGTACAAATTATGTAACAAAATGGGTGGAAGCTCGTGCCATGACTCATGCAAGAGATAATAAGGTAGCTGAGTTTCTTTATGAAGAGATATTTACAAGATATGGAGTACCAAGGGAAATTGTATCAGACCAAGACCCATAATTTACTTCAACATTGATTGCAGCCTTGGTCAATGAATATAATATAAGACACAGGAAATCTACTCCATATCATCCACAAGCTAATGGACAGGTGGAGGTTACAAATAGAGAGCTTGAGGCTATTCTTACCAAAACAATATATGTTCATAAAAAAGACTGGTCTCATAGGCTTTCAGAAGCAATCTGAGCATACAAAACAACTTGGAAAACACCAATTGGCTTTACACCTTTTGAGATGGTTTATGGCAAAGCAACAATGATGCCTATTGAATTTGAGCATAGAACTTTGAGGACAACTTTGCAATTAAATATGACACTTTCTGAAGCACAAAAGGAACGCATTCAACAATTGAATGCTTTGGATGAAATGAGAAAAATGGTCGTCCAACAGATAAAATTGATACAAAATCAAAGAGCAAAATGGCATGATAAATATATCAAAGAGAAAAAGTTCAAAGCTGGTGACTAGGCACTATTGTATGACTCCAAATATAAAGATAGTATGAGAAAGCTGCAAACCAGATGGTTAGGTCCATATGAGATTGAGGAAGTTTTCCATAATGGAGCTGTTCGTTTGACTACAATTGACCTAGTTCGGTTTAAGCTTTTGGTGGTTGGTCACAGATTGCGTCTTTATCATAAGCCAACCAGTAAAGAAGAGTTCCTGCAACAATTTGCTAAGAAAGATCAAACATAGGTTCCTATAGCAACTGATCAGGTTCATGCAGTCACTGATCCAGTTCCTTCAACAATTGACCAAAGTAACAGAGGTAAGGTTCCTACAACCACTGCAGTGAACATGCTTGCCGCTTCATAATTCTTCTCGCGTATTCACAAAAATACTTCCATGTCTTATGAAAACATTCTTCTTCATAAATAAAATTTCCATCCACGTCATCCCATCTCATTTTCTTATCTGTCATTTCATTTCATTTCGCCTTCTTCTCATACGACTGTAGGTATGTACATATTGTATTTTATTTTAGTTATGCATTTATGATTTCATTATGATTATTGCCTTTCTTAAATCTGCGTACACTCCCCTAAATCTTGTAAGCTTGTGTGAACACGTGCTAAGTTAAGTTGGGGGGGTGAGGGGGTGTTTTATGGTTCGGTTTCCAAAATTGGTAATTATTCGTCCTTTTCGGTACCTTGAATTGATTGCTTGCTATCATTGTTTTTAACAAGATATTCTTTCACACAAGGGAGTAATAAAATCTGCCGCCAAATTTGGAGACATGTATGGAATTTACAATTTTTAGTTTGTTGGATATTTTGGTTCTCCGTTTCTCAGCTGTAGAGTGTGCTATACTAACAGAGTAAGGAATGGGTGGAGATCCAATCCGCCATGAACCAAGGGTCCATGATGTGTTGCTGCATGATGCTCTTTGTGAGCATTATTTTAGGCAACATGGATGGATTGTTTACTTTCTAAAAATCAAGGATTATAATGAAGAAATTGCCGCAGAGTTTATGCATTCATTCAACGAAGGAGAGACTGCTGTTAAAGGATTAAGGGTCATTGCTACGGAGCAACGTATAGCTAAATTTATAGGGCTGCCGCAGTAAGGAGAATTGTTTCCAGAATAAAAAAACGCCAGAAGCGCCAGAGCAGAGTTTACACTTCCTGCAAATGGACCTCTAATGGTGGACAAGCAAGGAACCAAGAGGGTTTCACTACCAATAGAGTGGCCCCAGGTGGCTTTATATGTAATGAAATACATTACTTGCAAAGGGAGGTAATCAAATCTACATTCAACACATTTTAAATTACTTAGTCATCTATGACATGGCCGGAGAGTGAATGTCCCTAATTTTCTATACCACCTCATTTCCATAAGTGCCAAAGAAACGCGGAAAAATGGAAATCGTTCTGTCAGCCATCACGTTTTGATTAAATTGCTTGTAGAATGTTCTCTTAGAGATGTTTCACAGATGGAATGAGGGGTATTTGAAGATATATCGCAATTTAGGGTTGAAAATGCTCTTGTTGCAGATAACCCACCAGAGGAAGAAGAAATTATTGAAGAACCCTCTTCTCTTGTAGTGTTTGCAGAGAATGAATTGCTCATCGTTGAAGGAGCTGTGGTTATTATGGAAGAAGAGATGGTTGAGGCAAATGTGGAGCAACCCTCCACTTCTCTTCAAAGAGAATCACCATTTTCTAAAAGAAAAGGGAAGGAAAATGAAATAATCGATGTAGATGAAGAACCTATGGTTCAGCCGCATGCAACTCAAGTTTCTCCTTTGGCCAAGAGACATAGGTCAAAAAGAAAAACTCTTGCAGCAAAGCCACAGGTAGAAACCATTCCTACAGCCACTCCAAAGGTTTATGTGAGAAGAACTCGGAGTAGGACCCAGAAGGCTCGTCTAGTAGGTGATCCGACACAGGTTATTTCAATGGAAACATCAGAAGAAAGGAGCCCTACAGATGTTGAAAACTAGAAGGAAGATGATGTAGATAGACTATCAAATCTTGCATATGTGGTAGAGCATCTCGAGGAGCATGTTGAAGAAATTCCACGGCCTAAGGTAACACCTATTAGACCTCCATCATCCCTAAGCAGTTTATCCATTGCGTTAACATTTTATAGACAATGGAAAATAGAGAGGGCTAGGTTGCAAGGGGTTATTGACAAACAACAAAGAGATTGAAAAGAGGGATAACAAAATTGAAGAATTAGAGACTAAAATTGATACAATCACTAGTATGGTCCCCAAATTGATGCAATGTAGAGCACCACCAAGGGTTTATGCTATGCATTTAAGAGAGCGGTATTTGAATTTCAAATTGAACCGCATTATCAGGGACCTTAGCCCCTCTTTAGAAACCCTTGAGGAATTTTATGATGCTTACCTGACTTCTCCAGCAGCTGTGAAAAACTTGTTATGTGAATTTAATTTACATAACTATGTTGTAGCTTCAGATAGTGAGTGGAATCCTTTGCTATATATTGGTGATATCCATATAAAAGCTTTAATGTCATGGATTCAAAATGAGATCAGCATGGGGGCACAAGCCAGAGCATACATGGATTTTGAATTTGATTGTCCATTGCCATTGAGGAAGGAAGCAAAAGAACCAAGAGTTCTTTATTATGAATGACAAAAATTACTGGTAAGAAATGATGCTAGGAATCTATTGTTGCCGATGAGGGAAGAAATAGACCAGGCATATGAGCATTTAGTTCAGACTGACAGTGCAGCTGCAATGGATGGTTTAATTCAGAGCTGGAATAACTTGCCAGAAGAATTGAAGCAGGGAGATCCTCATTCACTGCCAAATTTCCAAGCAGCTATGCAAAGAGCCCCCAAATATATACAACTGGGCAGAGAGAAGACCAATAACTGGTTACCATTGATCTTTCAACCTCCTATTCTTATGTGGCCACTATTGAGATGTAAGACTACATATAAGCCCTATGAAGCAGTTACAAAAGAAGTCAGATGGTCCAGGTTGGAAAAGATGAAAGGATTTTACTGGAATTTAGCTTCAGGAGAAACAGGTCAAGAAACCATTGGCGACCTAAGAGTTAGTGCAAGAATCAGAAATTTTCCTCTTGCTGGAGGATCAACAAGATCTTAAAGTTGGGGGGCATGATGAGTTGAGACATTGTCATATTTTTATCCTTAGAACTCTTGAGTTTTTGTCGTATTTTGATTTACATAGTAGTAATGATGTTTCATAAGTTTACTATATGCATTTCAGATGTTAGTCTGAACCTATTAAAAGCATGTTTTGTCTTTGTCAAGTTTATTCCTGCAGCCATGCCATTTATTCCTACAACCATCTCATTTATTCCTGTTGCCATGCAAATTGTTTAGGGCAATATCATATGTGAAATTAATAGATGTCATGATCAAATAAAATACGTATGTATGTTCTTGTATGTTATTTCTTTTTGAAATGCAGGGAATAAATGATGCTGCGGTGGAAGCTAGCCTATCGCACTAGTTGTAGGAAGAGATACTCATAAAGATGACTGAAAGATCGAACAACATAAATGCTGAGAAGTGTAAGGAACGACACAAGAGGAGCAATCAAGTGATACTACCGATGTTTAACTTAGGTGGACATTGAAGTTGCAAATATCGCCATAGTATGTTATGACTGTGGTTTGGTTTAGATTCGCATTTCCTGTAGCATAACTCCAACTATCTCCTTTCTCAATCAGTTATCCGCCTCTTCTTTTTGGCGTGATTTGTGTTGTCTGCGGTAGATGATTTCTTTTTAATAATAAGCTCTTTATCTTCTTAGAGGTTAGATAGAAAGAGGAGAGAAAAAGAAGCAGAGCAGAAGATTTTGCATAAGTGTTTTTGAGTTTCTTTTCTTATTGAATCATGTAATGACTTCCAAAGAACGATGAATAAAAATATGTTATTATGAGAATTTAGAGTTGTTTTTGGGAAGCCTGGAATCACTCCCTAAGGGGGTCCACTTGGTGAGTGGTCTTGAGCAGTTGTTAATATTAGTTATCTTTTCCTAGCTGCAGTAAACGTTCTTGCATTGACTGTTCCTGCAACCACTGGAAATAGATCCACTGTTTGTTCTTGCAGCCAAAACAAAACAGAGTAATTCCTGTTTATTAGCATTGAACTTAGCCAATATTGTTTTATGAATTTATGCAGAAGTTTTCCTGTAGCCTTTCATTAGTTTCAATTCTTGCTTATCTTTTCCGCACAATGTTAGTTGCTGCAATAATGCATAATAGCTGTTGTAGGAACTTAGTGCATATATAGTGCAGACCCATTTCAAGTATTACGTCCCTGGGTTGACAATCAAATGAACACTAGCTATGGAAATAGTGATTTTACCAAGTGAATGTCCAAATTTCGGGTTGAGACTTCAACTAGAGTTATTATTCTTATTGTTGGGTTGAACACATGGCAAGATTCTAATAGGGGATGGGCTTTGCAAGATAGGCATTGCAGGGCCCACTAGAAGTCCATTATGCAAAGTCAAGGAAGAGTCAACAAATCACATTCTTTATGTGTGTGATTATGCATATGGGGTATGGAGCTGGTTGTTTGACGCACTAGGTTGTTTTGATGTAAGACAGGAATCTCTACGAGATTTTCTGTCAAGTTGGCGGAACAAAGATGGTAATCACACATGGAGTGACATTTGGATCTTTGCACCATCATTGTTAGTTTGACATTTATGGAAAGAGTAGGATAGGAGGATTTTTGAAGAAAAAGAGGAACAATTCCGAATTAATAAACAAGATCCTAATAGCAATGTGTGAAGTTGACAATTCAAATCAGAGGGATAAGAAGGATTTATTTTATAACTCGTGGGATGAGGAGAGTCAGAGTAAATGGAAATATCTAATCTGACCTTCAGGGGCGATCCTGAACAAAGGGATTGTGAGGAGGGAGGCCAAATGGAAGCGCCCGATAGATGGGTATCATGTCAAACTTAATTTCGACGGGGCCTCAAGAGGAAACCTGGGTCTGGATGGGGCAAGGTGTATCACTAGAGATGGGGAAGAGAAAGCTTTATGGGCGTTGTCGAGGAGTATTGATAGAGCCTCGAATAATGAGGCAGAAATGGAAGCATTGGCTAGTGTTATTCTTTTATGTATTAAGAAGAAACATTTCAGAGTGGAAATAGAAGGGGATTCACTTTTTTGTGTGAATGCCATCAACAAAGGTCAAGTTCAAAATTGGAGACTCGAAAAATGGGTGGGAACTATTAGAAATCTGCTCTCCCAACTAGAGATTTTCTTGATGTCACATGTTTATAGGGCAGCGAAAAGTGTTGTAGATGCTTTGGTGAATATGAGAGTGTGTCAGAGTAACAGAGAGATTGTCTGGTTTGGGTTAGATGTGCCAGACGAAGTGAAAGATTTGCTAGAACAAGACATGAAAGACTGGCAACCTTCAGACTGGATGGGACGAGTTTCGTCTAGGAAGGATGAAGGTATAGAGGTGAGGACGGAGGCTTTCAACGGATCAATTAAGTGCGACAAATTTGGCTGGATTTGATTCTATTTTTGGACCAAGAGCTTGTTGTTGGGATTCTTGTATGTTCTGTTCTAGAAGGTTCTCTCTTATTTAAGGGAAGTTAGAGTCCAAATTTCAGAAGTTGAGTAGAAACAGAGATGGCTGCGAAGGTATGTTTTGGAGTGACGTGCGTCTGCTTGGACGAGGAAGTGGACGAGCAAATCTAGAGGTTCTTCATGTTGGAGGAGGAATATCTCCTTGTAGTGGTGAAAAATGTTATTGGGGAGGAGTTTTTGGTAGAAGGGCACAAGCATGATGATGAGATATTGGAGAGATTTTACAGGATGGCATTGGAGGCAACGAACTGAAGATATAAGACAACGAGGGTGAAAACCAAGTTTCCTCTGGAAATATACAAGGTGGCACTGGATGCAACTCTATGCTTTGTGTCACCCAATCCGATGGAAGGGTTAGTGGTGGATGTGTTTGATGCAGAGGCAGTGGGAGAAGGAAAGAAGATGGCCGAAGCCTTGGGGATCTTCAAGGAAGGGATTTTGGATTTTGAAAAGGTGTCCTTCGCCAACTTCCTAAGCATCAATGGAGATATTTTGTCCGCCGACAAAGTAGCTAGGTCCAATATGCTGAGCAAAGGGCTTATAGAGATTCTTCGTTGGATGTATTAGATCGGTAGATGATACTTTGTGATGTACTCTTGTTTTGGTTATCAATGAAAGGGACTACCCCCATAATGGTAGATGCTTATCTAAAAAAAATCAAAAAGTTTTATGAGTTTGCTCATTCTAAATATTCTTTACTATTTACCATTGTTTTCAATGTTTGTTATGAAAATTTGGTCATGTCCATGCTAACAATGTTGTCTTGATGCAAAAATCTAATTTGGTAGAAGGATTGCCTAGTGTGTATGGTGAAAATGGATACATGAAAACAATAATATTGAAAGACTAATGAGGATCAACCACAAAAAACCCTAGCCTAACAACAAACAAAGATCCACCATAACATATGAAGATTACCTAAGATCATGTAAATGACAAACAAAATCAGAAAGATTATACCATCACATGTCCACTAGGGCTTGAATCTCCATTGATCTTGCTTGATGGTTTTGCTCTAAGATTTTGTATGTGCACAAGAGCTCAACAAAGAACGAAAATGTGGTTGATAGCTTGATCGCAAAAATGCTTGATTGCATAAGACTGATAAAAACGCTTGGGAGAATTAGGAGGATTGATAATGAAAGATGCATCCTCCTATATAGAAGACACTTAAGGAAATGAAGGGATAAGATTAAGAGGTATAAAAGATAAATGGTCGGCTAGGATTAAAGGGTAGGTAGAGGAAATAAGAAAATAATGAGAGGGTATGTAGTGTAGGAATTAAGAGATAAATGACATGTGTCATAGGTAGAAAAGACTAATGAATTAATTAAATAAATAAAGATTTATTTAATTAATAGAAGAAGTGAGATCAATTAAATAAATAAAAGTATTTATTTAAATGAGGAAAAAAGCTAGAAATGATAAATGAATTAATTAAATAAATAAAGATTTATTTATTTAATTAATAGAAGAAGTGAGATCAATTAAATAAATAAAAGTATTTATTTAATTTAGGAAAAAAACAATTTAAATAAATAAAAGTATTTATTTAAATGAGGAAAAAGGCTAGAAAATGATAAATGAATTAATTAATTAAATAAAGATTTATTTAACTAATAGACGAATTAGGCTTAAATAATTAAATAAATAAAAATATTTATTTAATTAGACATGACAATTTTAGGTGTCTACACCTAGTATTGTTCCATCTTAAATTGTATGCACAAGATGTATAAGTGGTAAGATGCATAGGGAGCCCTTTCCACAAGGTCAAGCATAGAGGGCATATCATAAGTTGTACCTTGTACATAGTGACTTTTTGGGACACATGGAAAATACCTCCATCCAAGGATCAAGGTATGAAATTATTTTTGTTGATGATTATCCTAGAACTTGGATCTATTTCTTTTCACAATAAGAATCAAGTTCTTCATATTTTTGTTGAATTTCATAATTTTTTTGAGAGACAATCTAGTTTTAAACTCAAAATTCTTAAAATTGATAATTGTAAGGAATATGTGAATAATGCTTTCAATAGTTATTTAAAGTCATATGGTTTTAAACATGAGCTAACCATTCCCTATACACCTCAACCAAATGGTGTTGTAGAAAAGAAGTATAAAACTATTTTTGAAATGGCTAGATGTATGTCACATGCAAAAAATACGTTTACAATTTTTGGGTTGAAACAATGTTTTGTGCTACTTATATTCTTAATAGTACTCCTACCAAAGCTTTAAAGAATATAACCCTTAAAGAGGCTTGGTTCGGTAGGAAGCCTAATCTTAAGCATTTAAGATTTTTTGGCCGAATTGTTTATGTTAAATAACACATACAAAAAGTATGAAAAATGGATTCTAAATCTTCTTATCATATTTTTGTTGGGTATGATGAACACTCTAAAGCTTATAGGGTTTATAATCTTATCATTAACATTTTTAAAGTTGTTAGAGATGATTATTCTAAAGTACATGATAATAAATTCTCTCAAAGTGTAGTTGTGGTTGTTGAGGATAATCTTCTTTCTCTAAACCCTTCTAATGCATCTCTTAGTTGTAGTGATAGCGAAGATGATAATGATCTCTTCTCCTCATGATTCTTTTTCAAGTGATGATAATCCTACATCTAAAAGAAAACCTAAATGGTTGAAAAAATTTAGTTCAAGAAAGCAAGGATATTATAGCTAGAATGAATCAATCTAAAGTTTGAAAGATAAACTATTGCAATTACGTTTTGATGTCTAATGTTATGAATACAAATTATCCTTATCTTTTGAGCAAGCTAAACAATGGGAAAAGGCAATGCAAGAGGAATATGATACTTTGCTAGCAAATCAAATTTGGGATTTAGTTCCTTTACGTCAAGGTAAGAATCTTGTTTCTTATAAATGGTTGTATAAAACCGAGTTTAATGAAAATAATGAAGTGGGCAAGTTTAAAGCTAGATTGGTTGCTTGAGGCTTCTCTCAAATGGAAGGCCTAGATTATAATAAAATTTACCAACTATTAAATGAGTTCTTTCTTTAGCTTCTCATATGCATTGGCCTATTCATCAAATGGGTCCTAAGTGTGCATTTTCGAACGATGATTTACATGAAGAAATTTACATGTCTTAAATTATTGGTTTTATTAAGGAAGGTAATGAACACCTTGTTTGGAAATTAAAGAAATCTATTTATGGTTTAAAACAATCTCCTAGAGAATGGTATTCTAAAATTAATGCTTTCTCTATCTCTCAAGGTTTCATTATAAGCAAAAATGACCCAAATTTATATATTAAGCATAGTAAAAATGATATTGTAATCATTCTTTTATATGTTGATGATTTGATTATCACTTCTATTTCTAACAATTTGATTTTTGATATTAAGTCTCAACTCAATAAACAATTTCAAATGAATGATTTAGATTTATTACATTATTTTTTGGGAATGCAAATTTGGCAAACTCTTAAAGGTGTTTTCTTTTCTCAAAACAAATATGCTAGAGTTCTCTTAGATAAATTTAAAAGGAATGATGCTAATTGTGTTTCTTCTTGTGAATCAGGAACTAAATGAATGGGTGATATGGAAATTCCATTTGTTGATCTTCCTTTATATAAACAATTAGTAGGTAGTTTAAATTACTTAACTCTTGCTAGACCTGGTATTTCATCGTGTTAGTTTAGTTTCTAGATGTATGTCCAAACCATAACAAACTCATTTTAAAGTTGCAAAGAGAATTTTAAGGCATGTTAAGGGTACTCTTAATGTTGGTCTCTTTTATGATGCAAACTGTGAATTTACTTTAAAAGATTGTACTAATTCAAATCTAGGGGAGATCCCAATGATGGGAGATCCACTTGTAGTTATTGTTTCTTTGTCGGATCAAGTGCAATCTCATGGAATAATAAGAAAGAAACATCTAATTCTCATGGCTCTACAAAAGTTAAAATATAAAGTTGTATCAATGCATCCAAAAAAGCACTATGGTTAAGAAGATTATTTGAAGATTCGAGTCTACCTCAAGAGGCTTACACCTTATTTTGATATTCAAAGAGTGACTACTTTGGAAAAGAATCCAACCTTTCATACCAGTGTTGGAACACGTTAGCCATTATGCCAAAAGATTGACATGTTTTTGATTAAGGAAAAACAAGTTTTTAAGGGACCAGAAACCCTATACAAGACAGGTTTTAGAAGGACCTGCAACCCGAACCGAAAGATAAACTTGAAAGTCCACTCAAAGAAACAAAATACAAAAGAGACTCGACACAACCAATCAAAAGAAGGGGAACAACATTACCCCCACCAAAAACCAACAGGCTGCAAAACTAGCAACCCTAACCCAACCAGGAAGGATCAAGAATTTGTCCTACCCTTGTGGGATCAAAGGGTCATATCAAAAGAGGATTGGGACAATTTAGATTTTTTACTTTTAACAATAATCCATCCCTCCTCAACCCTAGCAGCAACCTTTTGCCAAGAGGATGGGTGCAGAATAGAGGACCTCCCATCATCAGGAGGAACAGAGCTAGCATCCAGAGAGGCAGGGACAACAGAAGATCCAACAACAATCTGGGACGCGGGAGGGTCATCCATCGAAGAAGAAGATCCAACATTTTTCAAACGATCAGACGGGATGCCACCGCAAGCATCCACACATTCTTGAGGCAAGGCAACATCAGAAATAGAGGCAACAACCAGAGGCGCAATACCATCGGCCTAAGGAACATGTGCCACCACCTGGGAGAAGCTTTTCTTTTTAACAAAATAGTGTTTAGAGGATGCACCCTTCCACCAAGAAGCAGATCTTTTTTTCTTTTTATATGTTTCACACCGTGCAGCAACATGTCCAGTTACTTTCGACATCTAAAGGGGATACCTTCAAAGTCGAGCGATTGGACCCAAGATCCCAAGGAAGATTCAATCTCTAACTCAGCTGGAAGCCCTTTAGAGACATCAATGTTAATCAAAATCCGAGCATAAGTAGAATGATAAATTTGGAAAGACTCCTTATCAATCATTAGGAATTCGCCAAAAGATTGACATGTTAACGCTCAATACAAACGAAAAAAATAAACGAATCCATGGGAGGCAGTTAGTCCAGGTCTCAAATCGGAAGGGGGACACAAGAAATTAGTCCAACAATCCCCTCCTTAGCATCACTTGAGAGGATTTTAACTTAAGAACCGACTTTGATACCATTTGTTGGAACATGTTTGTCGTTACGCCAAAAGATCAACCTATTAACGCCTAATACAAACACCAAAGATAAATTGATCCATGAGAGGCAATTAGTCCATGTCTTGAATCTAAAGGGGGACACTAGTGATTAGTCCAACAACAAGGACCAAACACAATGATAGTGATAGAAAAATACTCCAGAATGGCTACTGAATCATAAACTATTGTATAATGATAGTGATTCATTTGGATATCTACACATCATGCTATTGTCTAGACTATTCTAGTTCTCAAAAGGGTTAAACACTAATAAATAAAAATATCAAGATAATTATAAAAGTCAATTTAAGCGACATAATCATGAGAGGTAAGGCCTTGGAACCATGGGCAAGAAAAGGATAAGGATATAGTCGAATGAGCCTAAAAAAATACTACAGGAGATGGACATTAAAGTGAGTCAAAAACATAATGTGAAATTTTAAGGGTATACAACTTCTATCATTGCACCAGTGAAGATGTTGTGTCTAGTATTGTATGCTTTATATCAATGGATGTGTTTTTCTATTTTGGTCAAAATATTAATTTAATAATGGTTTTATCAAACAAATATGATTTTGGCCCCATTTTATTTTATACCCTAGAATTCTAACATGGTTTTAGTAAGGAAAATGTCCCAATATCTAACATTCTTAAATAATTAACGTGACACTAATTTTTTTATAGGCTTTGAAAAGGTCCTTTCTTGTTGTATAATAGAAGGAAAATAATATAGTATAGAATAATTCTTTATTTTATATAAAAAATAGGTTTTTATAATATTTTAATCTATAGCTTATTAGGGTTGTGAGTGTCTACATAGGTTTCAAGTATGATTTTGAGTTTGATATGTGTTACCATAGTTATACTTGATAGGTTAAGTATTGTGTTGATTACTTACTAAAGTAGAAATTATACTAACTTTATGAATCATTCATCAAGGTTTTTTTCACTCATAGTTTTAAGGATTTTATGATTCATGTACATTTACACTAGCTTGTGTATGTGGACACAAACTAGTTCCTTATTGTTATCGTTTTTCTGTATTACAACTTGTTGAACTATATGTTCATTTAATCTTTGTTTCAAGATTCAACTTTGTAAATCCTACAAGATTAGGGTACTAAATTGATATAACATCTGGCTTATTCATCACATCACCACACATTAAAAGAACATATAAATTTAATAATTTCTAGTGAATAGATTTAATCTCCTTACAAACACCAAGATTTGTTAAAATTAGTGAATAACATCTAAGATGTAGGTTGAAAAAGTCAACATGTGGTCTTAAACAAGATCGAAGGGCATGGTAGTCCAAAATAAGTGAACTTTTTAGAAGTAGGGTTTATACAAAGTAAAATTGACCTAGGTGTGTATGAAAAGCTTAGTATTGGTCAAATCAATATTATTTATTATATATAGATGATTTAATCATTATAATGGATCATATGCAACACATTGATAACATTCAAGAACAACTCACATAATATTTTAAAGTCATTTAGCTATGGTTGATGCACTATTTTTTAGGCATGCAATTATGGCTAGAAGAAGGTAAGATCACGCTTTCTTAGACAACACATGCTCTTGAAGTAAAGAAAAATTAAGATGCATGAGTATAAACTAGTTAGTACACCATGTGAAGTAGTATTAAAAATGAGTGCTAACTCAACTAAAAAGAATGTGAGGGGAAAATTTTATAAATAACTTGTTGGGATTTCTTGTACCTTACTATAACTAGACCAAACACTGCATATCTAATTAGCATCGTATTTAAGTACACAATAGATCCACACATTGAATATGAGAAAACAACTAGTAGATTATTAAATTATGTTTAGGTTATGTATCAACTTGGAATTTAATACAATTTTAGAGGATATCCTACTCTAGTAGGGTATATATAGATTTTGATTATGCAAGTGAAATTGATAAAAGGAAACAAATTCCAAAATATATCTTTCATCTTAGTTTACAACCAATTTCTTGTAGTAGTAAGAAGTCATCAATAATATCACTATCATTCATAGAAGCTAAATACATTGGATCCTCAAAGATATATCAGGTTGCATTATGACTTGAAAACTGGTCGAAGAAGCACAACAGCCACAAGATTTTCCAATTATTATACTTTGTGATAGTCAAAACAATATGAAACTAACAAAAAATCATGTGTCAGGGAAGGGTACCAGTAGTCGTTAAAGCTAACTTCATGCACCCACAAATTTTAAACAGTACATCAAGTTTTGACACTTTTTTTGGTTGTCTCCACGTGTGACTTAATTGGTTATAGCTATTGTTTTGGTTGGCACCATCTATGGGGGGGATTATTTGCACCTGCCCCATAGTGTTATAACAAGTCAGCACTTCTTATAACACTATGGAGCGGGTGTAAATAATCCCCCTCATAGCCAATATCATTTTTGCATCTTGGTAGTAATGATGCACACTATGAGATCCATTATGCGAGCAAGGGTCAAAAAGTACACATTTCAAAGTGTAGCCCGATACTTGCTTAAAGATGCCCCAATAACCGTGCACTTAAAATCGCCAATACTTATGCACAAATGCCTCAGTAGTTGTACATTATGGGTACCAATAAAGGTGCACAAATGAGCCAATTATGGTCTAAAAAAGCTAAAAAATAAGCAGCTATTGGTACATATGACATTTATTAATGGTCTTTTAGTTATTTGTTTTTTAGTTTTTTCAAAGTTAGTAATTAGGGGGTTAGGTGTGCAAGGAGTGAACAATTATGGGAACATGAACAATAACCGATGATCTTCCCCTATCATGTTAAATTCAAGCATAACAAAACACATCACTTTGTTTTTTATTTGATTGAAGACAATGTGGTGAAAGTGAAAATTTATGGATTAAAAGATCAAATTGTCAACATATTAACCAAAATATTGTAATTACTCATGTAATAAATCTTGTAATAAAGGGTTGAGGTTGGGATCAATTCCCTAGGTGAATTTTACGGAATAGATACCCTTCAGTCCTTCGCTCTTAGCCGAAGAGGTTCTCATGCTCCCATATTAGATAACAAAAATGAATTTGTGGACAAACCTCCATTTAAAAAAATGTTGTGATCATCTTCTCTAAACAATCATTATAATCAATTTAGAAATATGTTGTAATCACATGAAATAAATATGTTATAATCAAATTCCATATTTTTCTCTTTTTATTGTGACAAAGAACTTATATATTTATTATTATTTTGCAAACACCTTAAATAACAATAAAAAAATAATAAATAATAAAACTTCCATTCAATGTCTTCCCGCTCTAAACCCGCGGCC
This sequence comes from Cryptomeria japonica, assembly GCF_030272615.1. Taxonomy (NCBI): domain Eukaryota; kingdom Viridiplantae; phylum Streptophyta; class Pinopsida; order Cupressales; family Cupressaceae; genus Cryptomeria; species Cryptomeria japonica. The sequence goes on along the minus strand of NC_081415.1, from coordinate 51,383,625 downwards.
TCTTTGCAGGTGCCTGCTCTGTGTGCCTCCACTTCAGTGGGGGGTACTGATGTTTCCGACAACTCTAATGGAATGGCCCATGCTGGTGAAGATGTGCCCGTTGTGCCTCCTTTGACGACTTCCTGTTGTGTTGACTCGGTCGCTTATGTTTCGGGTGTAGATTTTTCAGCTTTTGGAGTCTCTAGGGGATCTTATGCAAATCGTCTAGCTTTTGGAAGGGGTAAGGGATTTGCTCATGTTGAGACTAAGCCTTTTCATGTTTGTCTGTCTATTGCTATTAATTTGGAAGAAAAGACGGTGGAAGAGATTGATCTGGTTGCCTCTGATCTTTCTTCTACTGCAGTTATATGCCGATTTAGGGGTTTTGGGCCCAGTCTCCCCGGACTCCATGAATGGATCTCTAAGCATTGGGAACCCCTCATTTCGGATTTGGTTTAGATTTTTCCTTTGACAAAGGGTTTTTTTATTGCCAAGTTTGATAAAGTGATGGATAGAAAGATCATTCTATGTGATCACTTTTTTTTGGGAGAATTGTTTCCCTTTGATGATTAAACCATGGCATGAGGATTTTAATCCATCATTTGAATCCTTTTGTAAAATGTTGATTTGGGTTAGACTCCCCAACCTCCCACTGCATCTTTGGGTGGATCAACTCCTCGAGGAAGTGGGTGAGGCTTTGGGAGATTTTCTTATGGTGGATGTGGAATCCTCTGATATCCTTCACTCCACCTATGCTCATATTTTGGTAGATATTGATGCTTCTAAGGGGCTACCCGCAGAGATCAAATTTTCAACACCCAAGGGTATCTGGATTCAACCTTTGGATTATGAAGGGATTCCCTTCAAATGTAGAAGATGCTTCAAGATTGGGCATGTCGCGGCTAAATGTGATTTAGAGAAAGTTAAAGTGAAGAATCCCTCTTCATGGTGGAAAGGTGCCTCTTCTCAATATTATACGGTATTCAAGAGCTCTTCTTAGATGGTTGGGCATGATCTTTCCATCATTGGTTCTAAAGAGCATGTGGTGGATTCTACTGGATCTGTCCCCTTGGTCCCTGGGACGGGATCTGATACTCCTTCAGTGGATGTTGTTGTTGTTGGTGGTGTAGCCCCTTCTGCTAACGTTTCAAATGGTGTTCGTACTTTGATACGTTCTGAGCCATCTAGTGGCCCTGATATTTTACAGATTGCTAGCTTTGTCCTTGCAGCTGGGTGTGATATGATTCAGGATGGTACATTTGCTGGTGCTACCCCTATACTTGTTTCTGTTTTGACTTATGATGCATCTACTAGAGCTGTCCCTTTGTCTGTTTCTTCTTCCAGGGATGTGCCTGGCTCTAGATCTGCTAGTCCTGCTGGCTCTTCGATGTTTGCTGGCCCCTCCTTGAGCGCTGGGTTTCCTGCGTTGGATTCGCTGGAGTGGCAAGCTGAGGTTGCTAAGGTTGAAGAAGGTTGGATTTCAATTAAAAACAAACATTCTAAAAGGTCTTTGCCCTCTTTTGACATGACCCTTAGATCTGAAAAGAAGGGATCCAAAGGGAAATCTTAATGTTAGTTGTTTGCTCCAGGTTGGGGGGTGGGGTGTTGTTGTTAAAACCCCTTTGGGCAGTTGCTTTTTTACTGCTCGTTTGTTTCTCCTTTTGGTTATCGGATTGCCTGCAGATTTCCCATGTATATGCTTTTATTTGTTAGACAACTTTTCTTTTGGAGGGGTTAGTCTTTTTCGATCCCCTTTCTTGGCTTTGTTCCGTCTCGTCTTAGCTTTGTTTTATTTAGTGGTTATTCTGAATATCTTTAGATGCGGGTTTCAAGTTCCCCCTTATTAACCTGCTTTGTACAGGGTTTTGGGTCCCTTCAAAACCTGTTTTCCCTTATTCAAAAACAATAAAAAATTAATTTCTTTAATGACATTTATCTTTTAAATTTTTGAAGTCCAACCTAAATGTCACCAATTATATACATAACACACCCTTTCAAAATATTGCACCTTACCACTCTATCTTTCTAAATTCCTCTTTACAAGAGGCAACTATTCTAAATTTATGTAAAGTTGGATATAAATATAGCAGTCGTTCCATCACTATAGAGGAAGAAAGTATATCACACAAACCTTTGATCACAATTATTTTAATCAAACCATAGCATTTGCAACCAGTTGTAGAGAAAATGAATGACTTTACAAAGAGTTGTAATGCAAGCATTCAAGGTGGTTGTCTTCATTTGTATTAGAACAAACAACTTAGTTTTTTTTAATAACATTTATCTTTTAAATTTTTAGGTCCAATCTAAATGTCACCCTTCATGTACCTAACACAACTTTTTAAAATATTTAATTTAGGAAAAAAAATGAAATGTAATTTTATGATCATTAAATTTAAAGCAGTGTCTAAAGTGACATTTTTCTTTCATTAGGTGTCTAAACAATTTAAAAATATTCATGAAACACCAATCTCAAATAAACATATATTTTTTTTAAAGATTGTAAATTGGTCGTTCTTATGTTAAAAATATTGGGCAAAATAATGAAGTTAGGCATAGTGGAATAAATAGAAAGAACAAATAGAAGAATTTGCAAGCTAATAAGAACATGACAAGAAGAATGGAGAATCTAATATATTTACAAAGTCAATAAAGTATCTCATATCTCAAATAGGCAATTTTGGTTATTTCTAGTATCAACCTTGATGTCATTCCAATTAGACACTAATTTAGCAAAAAAATAGCAACCTATATTTCCACTTAATTACATTGAAACTTTGAAGGAGGATGATGTCTTTCATAGATTAATTCAACTACCATACATTAATTCAACTACCATTGCTAGATCTAAGAGGAAGACTTTTTTTTGAAATGATCAACTAATATTTTAGAATTAAATTCTAGAATAATACTAATAAAATGCAAATGTCTTAGCCTAACATTTAAAAGAGTTTGATGAAAACCATAGTCTCAATAAAATTATTCAAACCAATGCTAGAACTATCCACAAACTAGAATTTGACTTGCCATTATGATCACAACAAACTATTGTGATTGTCTATTTGAAGGAATCAATTATAATCTAACGGATGATCTTAAATGAAAATGAAAAACATTAAAAACTAAATGAATGATATACATTTAATTAATCTATCACATATATACATGTATATCATGTATATGTGTATAGTCAGAGAGACAAAGATACACACAATTACATAACATTCATATTCAATATAAATATTGATTCAAGAGAGTTATAATCAAGTAAATATATTAGTTTTCTCTATTCTTATGTTTATCTTTTATATTCATGTAATTAATTTAAATTGTAATTTTTTCATTATCCCTCTTTGGTAATTTTCATCTAATTTTCAGTTTAACTATTCTAGTGGATTTTTGGTTAAAAAAATTGATTTTCTCTTTATTCCCCTTTCTTGACCCTTTGGCCCACTTGAATTACTCACCAATGGTACCCTTAACCTTTTATCTTGTTTGGTTTGCTAACAATTTAACACCATCTAAACCAGAAACTAAGCAAGACTATAACATGAACTATGAAAATCATGTCTACAATAAATATGTTATTTATTAAATATATATTCACACGTTATCTTTATATATATATACACACAAAAACATATAATATAATCATCCTTAATCCCTCTTCTTAAAATTTATATATTGAAAATAGTATTATATAATCTTTTAGCTTTTACTTTATTTTTTCTAATATATTTTTTATATTTTAATTTCAATAAATCATTCTTTCTTATTTTCATCTTCATTGATAATATACAATTTTTGATACTTTTTGACCCTATGAATATTGTATTATTATTATAATCACTATTCCCTTTCAAATGTGCTGGCATGCCTCTGCATCCATTCATTTTAGGCTTTTGTTAGTCTCGTGGACGTTGAAATAATTCTTCCTCTTCTTCACACTGCAGCCAAGGTTTTCAAGTTTTATTGGCACTCAATTTTGAACGTTTTCCTCTCAGTTTTGCCTGCACTCCATTGGGAGAAGGTATAGAATTCTCAATTTCGAGCAAGAAAAAGACTTGAAGATGGCATAGGTGCTTGTAGATGCTGTTGTTGGAAAAGTTTGTGAGACGACCGATGGGGCAAGCATAATCTTGAACTTCAGGGAAGACTTTGAATGGTTGAAGAACAGAATAGAGGAAATCAATGGTGTTTTAAATGAAGCCGATGAAGAGAGCACAGGACTAAAGAAGTCTGAAAAATTGTCTTCACAGAGTTCGGGACATTGCCTGGAAGGCAGAGGACATTCTTCAAGAATGTGCTGTGGATTCTATGTATGCCACTAATACTCTGTTCTGCGTTTTGAGTTGTAATCAATTGATTCTTCGCCATCAAATGGGCAGAAGAATTCAAAAGGTCAAAGCCCATTTGAACTCCATTGTTGCAGATGGAAACCAATTGAATGTACTTGGTGCTGCACTGTCTCACAAAGAAGCAGACTCATCAATTAGATCCCAGGGAAAACAGTTAAAGAGATCGAGTCTTCCGCCTAGTTATTCGAAACCCGTTGGTATACAATCCAAGATTGAAAGCATGGTGAATTTGCTGGAAAACCCCAATTTCCAATTATTGCAGTGGTTGGAATGTGGGGAATGGGCAAAACCTATCTTCTTCAGCATGTCTAGAATAGTAGACAATAGTAGAAAAGAAAGTTATGAGAATTCTACATGGCTTTCAGTTTCCCAATTCCATTCTGTTTCCCAGTTGCAGCGTGATTTAGCCTCTTACTTAGAAAAAGATTGAAGTGACCAAATTAAGGAGGGTGGATTTAGTGAGCAGAGAGCAGCAGAGTTGATTCATGGGTTTTTGCTAGGGGAAAGGTATTTTGTTGTGTTAGATGATGTCTGGAGGGCTACGCGAGAGGGCGACTTGATAGCTACACTTGGTCTTCCAACTGGAGATAATAGCGAATCCAAAATTCTGGTTAGCACAAGAAGCAGAGAGGTCTGTACAAATCTCAGTGCTCATATTTATAAATGGAATATTTGACAGATGAAGAGAGTTGGAGGTTGTTTTATGCTTATGCGTTTCCTGGATGTGAGGTAAACAAGGCACCAGAGTACCTGGAGGAGGTAGCTCTTAATATCGTGAAGGAATGTGGAAAATTGCCACTTGCAGTCAAAACCACAGCAGCATCTCTGACGAACACTGCACTGCCAAGGGACTGGCACTCTAAGTTCAGTAAGCTGAAAAAGGTAGGCACTTCTAATTACCCTGTCATGGATATTCTCAGGTTTAGTGACAACTCTCTGCCTGCACATCTAAAGGCTTGTTTTGCTTATCTTTCCTTCTTTCCTGGGGATGAAGAATTAGAGTGTGCTTATCTCATAAATCTATGGATGGGAGAAGGATTCATTCCAGCAGGAGAGAACCCGTGGGATTGTTTAGATCAGCTTGCCAATCTCTGTCTGGTTGAAGTATGGGAAGATGAATGGAGATTGAAGAAATATTGTAAAATTCATGATTTACTGCTTGATTTGGCCATACTTATATCCAAAGAAAATAAATGTGCATTCCCTGTTGAGGATGCCTTCTCCAAATTGCACTCTGTGAATACAGGTGGTGATCGCTGGTGTCGCCTATTTCTATCTAAAAAAGAATTGATGAGCATGCCATCTCAGAGAGCCGTCCTGTTTCTCCCACACTTGTCCTCACACTGTCGCTGTCCCATAATTACAGAATTGGGGGAAACATTCCAGCAATGTTGTTTAGAGGCATGAGAGTTCTGCGGGTTCTTTGATTTGGGCCACACAAATATCTCCACATTGCCCGCTTGTGTTGGAGAATTGAAACTTCTTAAAGTGTTGAATTTAAGGCGGACACGGCTTAAGAAGGTACCAAAGTCTATGAGATGTCTTAAGAGTCTCTCTTTTCTTAATCTCTCTGAATGCAGTGGATTAGAGCAGACTTAGGCACCCAAATGGATAAGTGAGCTTAAGAGTCTTCAGAATTTGGAAGGTCCATTTGAGCGAATGCCGAAGGGAATATCAAAGTTGCTGTCTTTGCAAACATTGAGATCATACCCTTATTTCTTGTCCCTTTCCATGGAAGAAGACGGTGTGTTAAGGTTAGAGGATGTTGGGAAGATGACTGAGATTGAGGAAATAGCATTCAAAATTGAGGATGAATCACAATTGAAGAGGATGGAAGAAGGGATCCTTGAACCCATGCTCAAGATGCGTCGTCTGGAAGTCAAAAATAAGATTGATGGAATGCAATTTCCGAATCTTCCTCAATTTCCAGAGACAATGAGTGCAATGACAGATCTGGAACATCTCTCACTAACTAAATTTGCTGTGCCAAGTTGGATATGTTGTTTGGCGAATCTCAGGCTCCTTTATTTAGGAGATTGTCATTGCAGTAATTACACAGAATTACAAGCAATACCCAATCTAGTGAGTTTGGTGTTGTGGGGGAACAAAATCTGCAAAAAATTCCCTAATGGATTTGGAAAGTCCGGAGGGTTTCCACACCTCCATTTCCTTTGGATACTTGGTTTTCCTGAATTGGAGGAGTTTCCAGAAATGGAGGATAGAGCGATGGCATGCCTTGAGAAGTTGGGACTAAGTCAGTGTAGGAAGGTGAATAAAGTGGGAGAGGGATTGGAGCGGCTGAAAAGTCTCAAGGACATCAGTTTTAAATACTCAGGGACGAATGAATTGAGGGAGATGTTGAAAGAAGGCGGGATATATTGGAAAATAATCAAAGCCATTAATCCCCAGATAACTGTTTTAGTTCGTGAATAATAGAAAAGCATGAGTGGGGTGTTGCCCACTCATAATAATAGACATGGAGGAAAAACTTTAATACAAGCAAATGCTTTTCCCCTATACCAAATTGAGAGCCAGAATAATATAGTTTTAGCCAGAGATGACTTCTGTGCAATAGCACTAAGGCAGACTGCACATTTTGCTTTCTTTAAATCTTTATGATAAATAATCATCAGCATCAACAAAATATTGAAGGCAGAAGTGATGATGAGAGAAGAGATTGGCGTGGTTCATTTCCCTTCCATGTGCTTGGTAGAAGAAAGAACAGCGATATTAGCGACTGGGAAGGAAAAATTTAAAACCCAGACTTTACTTCCTCCACTTGATGAATTTTGCTTGAGCATCTGTTGAATTCATTAAGTCACTAAAAGGAATCCCTGATGCAACAAAGAAAAAAATCTGTTGGGCTTTCCATCCATCATGGAAAGTGACCCCTTTGGTTCTCATTTTTTTCAAAATAGGATCTCAATAAGAAATATGTGTTCCATATTATTCTCTTGCATGAGAGGCATAACTTACCAAGCTGATGGCACAATGTTCAATCATTAATTTAAAGGTGCTTCAGTTAGTCATGTGTGGACACAATATAACAGTTTAACATATTGTTTAGTACACACTACTTTTTCTTGTACTTCTATGAGATTTCTTTGCTTAACTCATAATTTGATAAATGTAATTAGGGAAATGCGTTTAGAGAGGTCTAATGAGCTAGAAGCATTCAAGATTCTAGACTTGCACTAAAGAAGATGCACAAGTTGGAATTACTACCAGTTACATGGATAACAAGTGTTACTTATGAATTTGTTACTGAAATGCATCTTATTTAGGTTGTGATCTAAAAGAGCTTTCTCTAGCAGATTGTAGAAGTCAATTGATGGTTCCTTAGGAGCAATAGGTATTGTATGCTATGAACTAACTATCTTCATCTTGGGTAATCTATATCTTTTGCCTGACACTTCACCTACATACCTCAGTAATGGTTGTTGATCACTTAAAAATTTAAAATCTATCACTGAAAAGATGTCCAGTCAATACACCTGGAGTAATGCACTAAAAAATGCCAACATCAACATACAGGCTATTGCCCAAGATTGCTTTGAGCACAATATCATAGTTGTTGTAAATATAGAAGACTCAATTAAGGGTCACCTTAGAGCTCTCTGCTCATAGTTCTATCATTCAAAGGCAGCATTAGCTGTAAAGATAATTGGGCCATTTAACTGGAGGAACTCTTCTGGATCAGCTTAGAGATCAGGCAACTATCCTTAAAAGGATTTTAACATTGATTTATTAGTAATGGGGATCTCCAATTCTACAAAAAATAATTTCATTGATCAGGGCATGGATTTGTGAACATAGAGGGAGCTTAATAAAGAAGAGGTCATCCTTACTGATATAGAAAAAACTATTCAGCATCTGCATGACAGCAACTTTATATTGAATATTGTTATTGTTGATTGTATGACAGATTTAAGAGGTTTTCAAAAATTAGTACCAATGCTTTCAAAAAGGAATGTACACACTCCAAATAAAAAGGCAAATAAGGACCCCTTGATCAATACCTAAGATTGAGGGATATTCAAATGAAATCCTATACACATTACTTTTATGAGGCAACTATTGGTGTTGGTCTGCCCATAATCAACATTCTACATGACCTATTGGAAATTGGTAATTTTTTGGAGAATAGCAGAGAAATTTTGAGGTCACTTAAAGATCATTTGAACTAGAACCAAAATCGACAAACTTTCTGCAGATCAGCATAGCATCAAGAGATCAATCAAGGTTGAAGATATGGTCTTTCTACGCTTGCAACTTTATAGGCAAACTTCCATTAGGCAAAGTGAGGATGAAAAGCTTAAACTCAACTTCTATGGTCCGTACCAGGTATTGAAGAAGTTGGTGAGGTGGCCTGTGAGTTGGAATTACCTGCAGGTTTCACAATGTTTCCACTGCGTCTTACCCCAAAAATACACTTAGCCAACATTTTGCATAATCAACTAGCATGTCACCTTTTGGCGATGTGGGGAATAGGGGTAAGAAATTGAGGGACATGATTGACATACGGTAATTCAAATTGGTCTGTTGAGGAAACTACCCTTAGAGGATGCTTCTTGAGGAAAATGGCTATTCAGCCCCTAGGATGCACCTATGCATAAGTTGTGGTGTATGAAGATAACATTGTATTGATGCATTCTAGGGGCTGGATAGCCATTTCCCTTCTTGAGAGGGGCCAATACATTTGAACATCGAACTCTGTTTCATTTGTGGGCAAAAAAATCTGGGAGGGGCAGAGTTGTCATGTCCCCTTTTAATTCATTGCATTAAGTGAATGTTCATTTAGGAATGTTTATGTTATAAATAATGTGGTTGAGCCTTCAATCATGACATGAACCTTCAATTATGACATGAACCTATGTCTCCAACTAAACAACAGCTGGGTCTAACAGTTAGCATTGCAATTAGAGGGAGATGTTCAATTAAATGCCACGATTTATGGATTGGCTTCTTATAATTGAGGATCACTGAGAGTTGGGATATTAAACAACATAAGGCAAACATAAAAAATAAAATTGAGTATCACAAACCCAAAACTCAATGCTACTACAATAACTTTCTTCACAGTTGAGGATGAAACGCTTCAATTGTGAATCTGGTTCTCTATAGACAAAAACCTTAAAAGAATACAAGGTGCAGGACATATCGATTGTGCAAAGATTAAAGGATCAGCAAGATGACCGTTTGCATGACTACATGTATGTTAAGGATACTTCAAAATTTAGATATGTATGCTGGGAATTTCCCAGTCAGTTGTATTTGTTTAGTTTCTCTTCATTTGCATGGATCTGTTTCATAAAAATAATATAAAAAATATATGTTGTTAGAGACTTTCTAGGTTTGCTATTTTTATGCATGTGGCCTGGGAATTGGGACATTACAGAAAACCACAACTTGCCTCTTTGGCAACAGTCACACAATCATTTGCAATTTTTGGAGCACATTATTTAGTATTTACTCTGTAAAACAATGTGCAAAAGAAAGTACAGAGAACAATGTGCAGTATTTATTAGAAGTTGAACTCAGCTTGTCTCTTACAATGTTGTTAAGAGCTGCAGAAGTGTTGATGTCTGTCATACTGCACAATGTTGATGCCGTTTTCTCCAATCCTTAAAAATATAATGACCTACAGCTTATTCATTCAAGTTGATGCCTGTCATATTTATTGAAGGTATAATTATTTTGCCATAGCTCTTACATAAGTGCCCTATCTCTCTTTTTCAGTCTCAAAGTCTGCCTTTTATTTAAGCCCTTAAGGGAGATAGAAGAAAAAGTACGTACAAAGGACAATGTGCAATATTCATTAGAAGTTACACTCGTCTTCTCTCTTCCATGTTGCTGACAGTTGCAAAAGTGTTGATGCATTTTATATTGCATAAAGCTGATGCCATTTTCTCTTATCCTATAATATGGGAACACTTGGTACCCTCGTCAACTCTTTCATTGAGTACGCAATGCTCTTTGCAGAAACACTTGAACCTGAGACAGCTAACAGTCTCGCTTCTCAGTAAATCCTAGAAATCCAACATACACACGAGTAGGAAAAACCCATAAACTGTCCACAAATATATCAGGACAAAAGCCACCATCTTACATTCAATTCTCAAGGACAAAATTAGGTGTTTTAGCAACTACCACAAAGCTAAGAGAATCCCAATAACTTATTTTTCTTGCATATTTAATCACAATTAACTAGCAACCCCAATGCAAAATAGACTACCAAGCTAAGTACTTTTTATTTGTGATGTAATTTACGAGTATTCAAAACTGCAACATTTCAAATTTTGTATTGAAAATGACCCAAAAAAATATATGTAAACTTACATATGAATGACTAGAAGCCTAAAGCACCATTTACATATGGGATTTTTGTTCAAGATGAATTAGATGGGGGAATATTTTGGTTGGTTTGTGTACCAAAGTTTAAGGTGAATAGGGTTAGATGAAGTTCAAATGATGTGAAATGTTATACCATAGGGTAGATTGGAAATGATCATGATTTTCTTGGTATGAGTACTGTTGTCACAAAAGTTTGCACCTTGGCCGAGCTATCAACTCAACAACTTTGTGAAACATGGAAACAACCCCAAAGTGTGGGACCTTACACAATGGGGTTGAATCTCTGGAGAAGGCCGTCTTCCTTCTCAATCCAAGTGCAGGTGTTGAACCAACTCAACACTCCAAAATCTACTTCTAAACCTATCCTAATAGTTTGCAGAGGAAAAGCGAAGAAATAAATGTTGAAATGAAAGGAGGTGATGCACCAAGATAAGAGATGTTCCTCTCCCCACCCTGAAATGACACAAAGAATAAACCAAAATACCCTGGAGATGCACAAACATCAATTGCGTGAATGACCCTAAACACACGTATGGAGGTTAGAATTTCTTGAATGTCAAAAGAGGAGAAGGTTTCCCACAAGTCACACTCAAAAACAAGTCAACACAACATATACGTTAGAGAAAGCCACAAAACATACTTACAATGAAGGTAAGAAAGCATACACATCATGCATAAGTTGAAGGGAGGCAAGAATGATAATTTCAATTCATTCTCAGGCCAATGGCCAAACTTATAGTTGTAGAAATGCAAGAAAATATACAAGTCTTCAAGAGAAATGGAAGAGCAAAGAGTAGCTCAAGCCACTAGGGAGAGAACCCTTTACAATGAGGCTTAACAACTTATATATAGCAAATTGGTCCCATAGGAGAGATCGATACTTGACATGGTGTGCGTGCAAACAACCTGCCCATAGCCTAACAAGGCAATCCTAAGAAGAAAAATACTTCTAGAAGGTGGATTGTCTGACATTCCAAAGTTCGAGCATACAGACTGGACTTGAAGGCCATGAAATAACCATAAATAAGCATGGCCTTGGACTCCACTTGATGACAATCTTGCAAAAATCATTAAATGCGCTCTTGTAGCTCTATGAATGAAAGTAGACAAATCGCAGGGGTTGGTGGAACATTAAGAGCCTTGAGTGTTGATCACATCATCTGGAAGTGTCACAAGTAATCAGTAGTCAGACGTTGGGTCCTACCACAAGGGGAGAGGAGTTAGGAACCTAGGGGTTCCAGGGTCATTCAGGAAAAGGCTTAGAACCTAGGGGTTTTCGAGATTCTGGGGTCATGAAGGAAAAGCTTGGAACCTGAGGATTTCGAGATTTTGGGGTCCTAAAGGGAAAATCTTGGAACTTGGGGTGTTTCGAGATTCCAAGGTCATGAAGGAAAGGGCTTGGAATGTGGGGGTTCCAAGATTTCAGGGTCAAGAAGGGAAAAGCTTGGAACTTGGGGGTTCCATGATTCTGAGGCCAAGAAGGGAAAAGCTTGGAACCTAGGGGTTATGGGATTTCAGAGTCATGAAGAGAAAATCTTGGAACCCGGGGGTTCTAGGATTTTGGGGTCATGAAGGGAAAAGCTTGGAACTTAGGGGTTTCGGGATTCCGGGGTCAAGAAGGGAAAAGCTTGGAACTTGGGGGTTTCGGGATTCCAAGGCCATGAAAGAAAAGGCTTGGAACCTGACACAACAAGACAACACTTAACACTTCATGACCATTGGCTTTGTCCTTGATCAACTGGGGCAACGATGGTCAATGGAAAATGTATCTGATTGGTTCTCATTGATGGACCAAGGGTGTCATAAAATGACTATTTTGGCAACCTCTTTGGGATGCTTGCCTGTCCAACATGAAATCCAGAAGCCCTAAGCATCCATTGGGTACTGAGTCACTGGAAGGACCCAAAACATGTGTGTGCCAACACTTGGAGGAAAGGAGCATACATTCTCTTAAGGAGAATGTATTGGGTGCAAAAACACTTATGAAAACAAAACAACCTCTAATCTAATATTTACATTGCTTTATATGGAAATGAATTAAACAAAGCCATTGATTGGCTTATCAAAAAAGTTGTCTTTTCTAACCAACTTCTAATGCTCTTTGTGCTTGTGAACAACCAACTAGGAAAAGAAAGATGATAGGCACCCAACAGGCTGTTGGGATGCCTCCCAAATATTGAAAACAAGGAAGCTCACCCACATTTAAACCTTATCCTCTTGAGATGAATGTGTGAACTAAAACTGCTCTCCCTGATGCTTAACTTCATGCTTAGAGGTAAGCATGACTAGGGATGACTTATAGATCTCAATTTGAGCTAGATGCTTGATTGGACACCCTCTTGAAAATTCTAAGTTCAAGCAAAAAAAATGAACTATCTTGCTCAACCACCTTGATATCTCTCTAGTTGGTAGGGGTTGGCATTGATGACTCATCTGATGAAGTGTGAATCTCTTGTTGTTTTTGCTCATGGCACTCTTCTAGATGAGGAGACAATGATGAGATGTGGATTGATGAGCAAAAAACTTCCAACTCATCCCACAATTGATTTTCATCAATCTCCTCCATGCCTCGCGAAGTATGAAGCTCCTCCCTTTGGAACGTAGGTTATGTTGTGACGTTATGCATAGGTTGAGAAACACCCCTATGCATGTCAATCGTTTCATCTTCCAAAAAAAAAGTGCTCATGCTCCACCTCCAGCTTAGTCTCATGCTCATGTTGTAGCTCCTCAATGTCCTTGACATCCATTTGCTGATGATTCGAGACCTCATTAGCTATAGGCACGTCCTCTTCCTCATTCTTAAAGAAGAAAGAAAGCTCATCAAATAAGAGGAATGAGTCCTCTTCTTCATTGTCACTTTTTGCCTGGATAGAGGTCCCTTGAGAGTGGTTATCTTCAATCACCTCATGCAACCAGCCCGATGCTTCATCCTTGCAAGTGTATGAGAGCTCACAAATGGTAGGTTGCACCTTTCCCTTCCTTCGCTCATTGGCGCAATCAACTGTCCATATCACATGTCCGCCCTTGAAGAGAGAAATAACATCAGGACAAGTGGATTGAGTGGGTGAAAAAAAATCAAGGGAAGCTAAGGAGTTTGAATTTCTTGCATAGAAAAAGACCCTCGAGGTGGGCGCCTTTGTGAAATAGTAGATTGAGAGCCTCTAAATTTTGGGATGTTGAGTCTTGGATGCTCAAATGAAGGCTTAAAGGGCGTCCCTTGTCTGAAACCTGGAATTTCAAATTTGGGCATCTTAGGGGCAAATTTTTCTTCCTGCATGAGCCGCTTCTCCGGAGCTGCTAATTGTCTAATTTGTTCCTCATGGACAACAACCTACTTTGCGAGGAACTGCTCATGTTGTTGTTTATGTGCCTCTTCATGTTGTCATTGGAGCTGAGCTTGATGAGCAAGGTGAGCTTGTTATAGGTAGCTCTCTTGCTCTAGGTCGATGGCCTTGAGTTGTCCTTGGAAGCTCAACATCATACTTATGACCTTGATGGCTTCTAAAATTTTCACATTTTGATGTTGGCTGCAAGGATGCGGTTACTGAATGGGAGAAAAAGAGGCATCTTGGGGTTGTTGATAAACATATGATGGATACCAAGAAGGTTGAGAAGGGGTGGGTGGGTGGTAAGCATTTGAAAACTGCCCACTCATTGTTGTAGCAAGGTTGTTTGGAATGAAACTAGGAGTAGTCCTAGTTGAATAATAACTTGCAATATTCATGAAATGGAGGGGGAAAAAGGTGTTGCTCATAATATCTTCCATGACAGTAGCATAGAGAAGGCCAAATCTTATTTAAAAGATGCTGCAAATAAGAGTAATAGGTCTACTCTAATAAGAGTGGTGGACACATACCCGTAGGGTCACCAAACTCATTGAACTACAGAGTCACCAAGTGCTTGAAACATGCCTCTTGAAGGTTGAGTATACTAAAGAACGCATCAATCTTTAGCCTGACGAAGAAATTGTCCTACCGGGCGTACCAGAAACTGCTATCACAAAAAGTTTGCACCCTTGTTGAGCTATCAACTCAGCAACTTTATGAAACATGGAAACAACCCCAAAGTGTGGGACCTTGTGCAATGGGGTTGAATCTCTAGAGAAGGCCATCTTCCTTCTCAATCCAAGTGCGGGTGTTGAACTAACTCAACACTCGAAATTCTACTTCTAAACCTATCCTAACAACTTGTAGAGGAAAAGAGGAGAAATAAATGCTGAAATCAAAGGAAGTGATGCACAAAGATAAGAGATGTTCCTCTCCCCACCCTAAAATGACACAAAGAATAAATCAAAATGCCTTGGAGATGCAAAAATTTCAATTGAGTGAATGAACCCAAATGCATGTATGGAGGTTATAATTTTTTGAATGTCAAAAGGGGAGAAGGTTTCCCACAAGTCAAACTCAGAAACAAGTCAACACATCATATACGTCAGAGAAAGCCACAAAACATACACTTACAATGAAGGTAAGAAGGCATTCATAGCATGCATAAGTTGAAGGGAGGCAAGAATGATGATTTCAATTCATTCTCAAGAATACATGTCTTCAAGAGAAGTGGAAGAGCAAAGAGTAGCTCAAGCCACCAAGGAGATAATCCTTTACAATTAGGCTTAACAACCTATATATAGCAAACTGGTCACAGAGGAGAGACCAATGGTCAAGGAGGAGAAGCCTTGATCCTCGCATGCACAAAGGAACATCAATCAAGGAAGGCAGAAAAGTGTACAAACCTGACATGGTGTGTGCGCAAGAAACCTAGCCATAGCTTAACAAGGCAATCCCAAGAAGAAAAGTACTTCTAGAAGGTTGATTGTCTGGCATTCCAAAGTTAGAGCAAGTAGGACTTGAAGGCCATCAAATAACCATAAATAAGCATGGTCCTAGACTCCACTTGATGGCAATCCTACAAAAAGCATTAAATGGGCTTCTATAGCTCCATGAATGAAAGTAGACAAGTTGTAGGGGTTGTTGGAGCAGTAAGAGCCTTGAGTTTTGAACACGTCATCTGGAAGTGTCACAAAGTCATCAAAAGTTAGACGTCGGGTCCTTCCACAAGGGGAGAGGAGTCAAGAACTTAGGGGTTCCAGGATTCTGTGGTCATGAAGGAAAAGGCTTGGAACTTAGGGGTTCTAGGATTCTGGGGTCACCAAGGAAAAGCTTGAAACTTGAGGGTTCTAGGATTTAGAGATCATGAAGGGAAAGGCTTGGAACTTGGGGGTTCCGAGATTCCAGGGTCATGAAGGAAAGGGTTTGGAACCTGGGGGTTCTAGGATTTCGGAGTCAAGAAGGGAAAATCTTGGAACCTAGGGGTTCTGGGATTTCGGGGTCAAGAAGGGAAAAGCTTGGAACTCGAGGGTTCTAAGATTTCGGGGTCAAGAAGGGAAAAACTTGGAACCCGAGGGTTTCGGGATTCTAGGGTCATGAAGGGAGAAGCTTGGAACTTGGGGATTCCGGAAAGGGTTCATGAAGGAAAAGGCTTAGAACCTGGCATGACAAGACAACACTTAACACTTCATGACCATTGGCTTTCTCCTTGATCAACTGGGGCAACGTTGGTCAATGGAACATATCTTTGATTAGTTCTCACTAATGGACCAAGGGTGTCATAAAATGACAACAAATACCTCTAGATTTTTCGGTATCTATAATGGGGGATTAGATGATGAAGAGTGTGGAAAGGTAGTGACCATCCTATTTGTTGTAGCATAATCATTGGATGGATTTTGGGGCCATCTATTGTGGATGACTATCTAATGTGGGCTCTTGTTCAATAAGATTATTGAACTTTGATTTATCAAAGCTAGGGGGTTAGCACCTTCTTCAACTAATTGTTCAAAGAAATGATCTCTATTAAGGTTTATGAAACAACCTAAGTAAGCCTATGTAGTATCATCATTGATAAATTTTATAAAACTAGGAGAAGACTCACAAAGTGTTTGTGCTCATCTATTGTCTCATGATGTGTTTGGGGTCTCAATACTTTGTCATGGTTTTAATGGCTATCATGAGTTACCAAAGGATTTTTGTTTTTTGGTTTGATATTCTTTGTCATTCCAATTTAATGATGGGTAGAATGAAATGGTAATTTGAATTCTTTAGGATTTTTGTGGCTTTTATTTATTTATTGGTGTTTTTTGATTTATGATTTTTTGTTTGATTTTCTACAAGTTTAATTTATAAGGATGAGGATGTGGAGAAAATGGATAAGGTTGATGATTTGGATTATTGTGATGAGTTTTAGCGAAAAAAAACCTTGATTGGAGTCTAAGATTTAATATTTTGTTATATATAGTGAACCTTGGCTTGATGCAATAAAAAGGGAGAACTTATATATGCAATAAGTATAAACCAAATTATAATAAATTGCATTCATTCAAACATATGCATCCATAACATCATATATTTTTATGTTTACATGTCTCAAAATTCATTCATCATTCTTACATACGCGCGCGCATGTGTGTGTGTGTGTTTCACACATGTCTCCACATTATTCCACACTCTTATCTCCCACTTTCCCCTCTTTATATAGCTTCTTTATGCATTTTCATTATGCCTTTCCATCATAGCCTTTATTCTAACTCTTAATTATTTTATTCTCATGAATTTGTCCTTTCTTCTACAATATTTTACACTTTTATAACTTATTTTGGTATATTAGAGGTTTCTTAAGGCTATTTAAGTCATATATAATGGATATATGGGTCTATAAATTACCCAATAATATATGTTGTGCCTTAGAGCCCTCTATATCTTGCCAACATTCTCCCTAGGCCTAAAGCATTGTCTTGTCCTCAAGACAACTTGGTAAAGTCACTTGTATCCTTAATGAATGTCTTTCTTGTCATGGTTCTTTTGCAACATTAACCCTCTAGGTTTTTGTGACATGTTCTATTATAGTCTTTACCCTTTTTCTTTACTTCTTTTAAGCAACACCCCCTTGGCGTGCTCTATCTCTACTCAAACATTGAAAATTTTCTTGAATTCTATTATTTTAGCATATGAATATGTATACTTGTACATGATTCTAAACATATTTTTAATTTTTTTCCAATTACATCCAACAATCCATCCATAATATATTTGCATACCATCTATCATAGATTTTTTCACTCTCTATTCCAACACATGTTTCAAGAATGATTTTTTAATCCACAAATGCTACAAGGATGAAGATCCCAACACATCTATTTTATATGTCCTTTCCTATGACAATGGGAAGATTGCATTTCTTGAAGACATTTGTTAGAACTTGTACTTGTAAAATCATCTTCTTTTCTATTTCTAGGACCTTCATTATTTAACCTCGCACTTGGTATAATGGGCTTAAAAATTATTTTTACATATCTTTTTCTCCCAATTGTCTTAAGACCAACATTCTTTGGAGAACCTCCTTTCTAATATCGTCACAACTATCAAGACTTGTAGATTTAAAATCATCATTATCTTCAACCTTTCAATTTTTATCAAAAGATGTTTTAGCTATATCATGTTTAAATGGCTCATCAAATGAATAATATGATTCATCTCTATATCACAAAAAGTATCACAACAAATCCTTTGATTTTAGACAATCGTTTTCCATTCGGTGAGCTACAAGAAATTGATGCAACTTATCATCTTGTTATTTCAATTTTGATATTTGATCTTTCTGTAAACATTTTTCTATTCTAATTCTTCAATTTTTAAGTTTTTGCAATTCTTCTTCTAAATTGTTATTTTCATACATTATTTTTTTTCTTCACAATTTGCCCATTATTACAAATTTATTTTTAAAAAATCCAAAATTTTCACTTCTGCTCAAATTTCAATAGTTTCTTTGGTATGATCTCCCTCCTTATGCAACAACAACCAAGGCCCTGACAACGAAACCAAATGTTGATAGAAAAACTTTGGCTGAAGTCTGAGTTTAAATATTATGTTATATGTAGTAAACCTTGGTGTGATGCAATATAAGTGAGAACTTATATATGCAATAGGTATAAACCAAATTATAATAAATTATACTCATTCACATATATACATCCATAACATCATATATGCATATACTTTAATGTCTTACAAATGTCTTATTGTAGACACTTAAAATTGTCCTAGCCTAATTAAATAAATATTTTTTTATTTAATTATTTTATCCTAAATCTTCTATTAATTAAATAGATTTTTATTTATTTAAATTATCCTTTCCCTAAATAAAAAAATATCTAATTTATTTAATTAGTTCCTCTTCCTCTATTAATTAAATAAATCTTTATTTATTTAATTAATTTTTGAGCTTTTTCTTGCATGACACTTGTCATTCATCTCTTAATTTGCCTCTAACTACCCCTCTTCATATTTTATTATTTTTCCTACCTACCTTTTAATCCTTGATGACCATTTATCATTTCACCTCTTAATCCTATCCCTCCATTTTCTAAGGTGTCTTCTATATAAGAGGATACTCTCATCCTTATCAACCCTAGTCCAACAATATAGTGAATGACATATGCAATCAAGCCTTCTTGCGATCAAGCGACTTCACAACCACAATCTGTTATTTGTGGATCTCTTGTACACAATATAAAATCTAAGAGCAAATATATCAAACAAGATCAATGGAGATATGAAACAATGGAGATCAAACCCTACAAAGCATGTGAATGGTATAATCTTTCTATTTTGTTGTGATTTGCATGTTTTAGGTTCTTCATTGGTGTGTGGTGGATTCTTGATTATAGAACTAGGGTTTATGTGGTTGGATCTTTGTTGGTTTTACAATAGTTTAATCTTTGAAATTTCATCGTATACACTTATATTAATTCATTAATCATTCTTCATCCATATATATCACATATATCTTTCACATTTCTTTATTCTCATATATCTTATCTCCCACTTTTCCCTCTTTATATAGTCTCTTTATACTTTTTCATAATGTCTTTCCATCATAGGGTGCCTGCAAGAAGTTGAGTCCACTTTTTGGCCAAAAAGTGGAAGTGTTTTCTCTGTTTTCAAAATTCGTCTTGTTTTACCTAAAAATTTGAAGCACTTAAATAATGAATCTTGAAAAAAGTTAGGAATAGAAAATGTAGTGCTCAAATAATAGTTTCCAAATGTGTAATTTATTTTAATACCCAGATGGTAGAAATTAATTTTGAATAGACATTTCTAAAACCTATAGTTTAAAAGTCACTTTCAGAACCATACCATGCCCATGTACAACAAGCATAATTTGACCTAAATGAAAGTATTTTTCTGAATTATTTTGGGAAAAGATTTGTAACTCACTCACCTTTGATAAGGATATTTTTTTGTATTTTTTTCTGAATATTTCTTTTGTTAATTGTTTATTGGGCATAATTGTTGTTTTCAAAAACCCTTGTGTAAGGCAAACATAACTTGACCTAAACTTAACATTTTTTTTTTTTGAAATTGTATATAATTGTCTCTAGTTTGATGCCATATAATTTATTTTTTTAAAAACTTAAAAACAAAAAAGTTATTAAAAAAATAAGAAACCTTTTAATTTCAAGTTTATGAATTATTTTAAAAAATAAAAATATAATCCAATTTTTTTTTAAATTATATATTTGGAATCTAGATAGCCTCTTTTGTAATGGGTTTTAATTTCCTCAAAAAATTCTGTAGAAAAGGTCTTTAGATATATGTCAGTTAGTATTTTGTATGGACACTGAAATGGCCTTCAAGTTGCAGGTCAAACCAGTCCAAGGCTAAGAGTTAGCTCCCCAAGCCTTTTTCTGAAGTGAAATCTGAAGCAAAAATCAATGTTGGAATTCAATTTTTTTTTGAAACAGAATCTCGTTTCTTTTTATATTGAAAATGACATATAACATGAGACATATTTTTTTCTATATTGTTTATTTTTTAATTAAAAATTACTTATATATATCCATGAAATATAACATTTAAGTATACTTTTTATATTTCATGTATATATTGGCAGGATGTTTGAGTGTGGTTTCCTCTAGGAGTTATAATGCAAATTCTATATTTTAGAAAATCTTATATATTTTCAGACTTAGTCAAATTTCAGTAATCAACAAGCACCTATCAACATTCTCTCTCTCTCTCTCTCTCTCTCTCTCTCTCTCTCTCTCTCTATATATATATATATATATATATATATATATATATATACACTTCCCCTCACTCCCTCTCTACCTCTATTTCTCTACATATACCTCTCTCTCTCTCTACCTACCTATATTTCTCTACATAAATCTCTCTTCCACCCTCTTCTCTCCACTTCTTTTTGTGATGCTAAAAATGTTGTTAGTATAAGAGGCATACACATATAATGAGACAATAAAAACATAATTGAAAAGCTTAATTGAAAACTAAATTAGAAATGCAAACCACAAGCCTTCCTTGAAATGTCCCATTTTCCTCTATTCTTGAGGACCTTGAAGGTGTTGGATTGATAGGCTCTCAGTGGAACAATGATCTCCAAAGTGACAACTCAAGAGTTGAGTAGCTATTTGATCATGATTGACTATGGAGATGATATGAAATGCAAGATTTGAGAACCTAGATTAACATGCTATGATAAATCCAAAAGCTAATTACTAGATAATTGAAATGCAAATTGCCTATAGTAATGATGCCTAAATTGATATGAGATGGGATCCTTATTGCTCCAAAATGGGGGATATTTATAGGAATTCCAAGGCCAAAGTTGAGGTGGCAGGAATCGACGGTCCAGATTTGATCTGAAGATATCAAGGGTCAAGATTGAGGAAGTTGGAGAAGAGGTTGGAGGAAGGGACACTTGTCATCTCTGTGGTGACAAGTGTCAAGAAGCTTTGCTCATGAGAGGGCAAGTGTCCAAGGGAGGAGACATGTGGCAAACGTGTCATGTGTCTCAAGGAGAGAGTATCCACACCATGGGAGGTTAGGATAAGGAGGCTAGAATGTGCAAGATAGGATAGGGTTAGTTAGACCCAAGATTAGATTGAATGGGTTAAGTTAGGGGATGGTTAAGTTGGGTGGTTAAAGTTAGGAGCCATGTACTCATTTAAATTTAGAAATTCAAATAATTGGAAAATGGTAATTAATCTCAACAAACTTGAGTTTGTTTATTTTGATTAGGGATTAGAAGAATTGATTAATATGGGGAGACATTAATTAATTTAGAATTAATTAATCAAAGGGGGATGTGAGATGAACTATATAAATAAATCATTTAGATTTATTTACTAGTAGATGAATAGAGAAATTAATTAAATTGCTTGTGAATTCAATTAATTGGGAAGGGGAATTAATCAAATAACCGTGTGTTTAATTAACTATCTTCAGACCATTTTTAGGTATATACATTTTGCCCCTCTTTGAAGTGATGTGTGACGACGCGTTGGTTCAAAGAAAACTTGATTGATGATGTTGTTGATATTTATTTCGATAGGATGCAGATTCGATCTTGATTTGATGCAGATTTGGTTTCGATATGATATTGATTTGATTTGGAGATGATAAATCCCGATATGATACGGATTCAATGTTGGAGATGATAAATCTCGATATGATGCGGATTCAATGTTTGAGATGATATGATGCCGATATGATGTGGATTTTATGTTTGAGATGATAAACCTCGATATGATGCCCCAGACGCTGATTGATAAATATTGATGCGAGGATGCCCCCTCGGGAGATCAATTGAGATAATTGACCTTTGAAGTTTTTTGGATCTTTGCGAAATTGATTTCCCGATAGACTATTGGACGATTCCTGCAATTGTGGTTGATGAAAGTGCGAGTTCTTCGATCACTTTGATGTGATTTTGATGTGATGATTGATAGAGTTTGATTGAATTGATAAGATTGATTAGATTGATGAGATTTAGATCAAGTCTGGTTTCAGGAATGGCACCTCCTGTATAAGACAAAGATGATCAAAGCGTCTGGTTTCAGGAACGATATATCCTGTATAAGACTTGATCAAAACGTCTGGTTCTAGGAAGGATTTATCCTGTATAAGACATGATAGAAAGGATCAGATAAGATGGATTGATAGAATTGACAAGATTGATTGGATAAAGAACTGACAATTTGTTGATATCATGTTGCAGGAAGATACATATATGCTGATGCGGTTCATTTGAGGGGGTAGCATAAGATTCGCATTGGGTTTTTCTAGATTTAAAAAAAAAATTCCATACGCCTCCCAATTTTTTATTTTATTTATGCATGCATGTATTTTCCAAAAAAATACATAAAATTATTATTATTATTTTTTTGTTTAACAAAATGTCATTTTTGCTTTTACTTTTTTTTTTTAAAAGTCATTTTATTTTTGTTAAAAAAAATATCGTTTTTATTTTTAAAAATGTCATTTTGCATTTTTTTGGGGGGAGGGAGAGCTGGTGGTGCGGCGGCGGCCACCGGCGCCACCACGGGCACTGCGAGCGCCACCGTAGCCACTGGTGGTGCTGCGGGAGGCATCACGGGCGCCACCGCAGGCGTTGCGAGTGCCACCGCAGCCGCTAGCGGTGCTGCGGGAGACGCCATGGGTGCCATTGTAGCCGCCGCCGCTGCTGCAGGAGGCGCCGTCGGCGTTGTGGGCAGAGCCGACAGCGCCACAGGGGCCGTGGGGTTTTGTTTTTTTTCGATTTTTTATTTATTTTTTTCGATTTTTTGTTTTTTTTTCGATTTTGAGGATTTTTTATTTTTTATTTTTTCAATTTTGATGATTTATGATTTTTTTTCGATTTTTTATTTTTTTTCAATTTTGAGGATTTTTTATTTTTTTTATTTTTTTCCGATTTTGATGATTTTTTTTTTCGATTTCAATGTTTTGTTTTTTTTTCGTTTTTTTGATTTTTTTTCAATTTTGATGTTTTTTTTTTTTTTTTCGATTTTTCGATTTTGGTTATTTTTCGTGAGTTTGATCTGTTTTTTATTTTTATTTTATTTTTATTTTATTTTTATTTTTTTGATTTTTTGCTCTGTGTCTTAGTGGTCACATTGATATGAGATAGTGATGTATTCATGTACACACCTTTTTGTGATGAGATATTGATGATTCTCGCGATGTATATTTTGTAATATCATTGTACATTGGACATTTGATCTTGTTTTGATGATATGATATGCAGTCGATCCTCTTCACTCTATATGACCTATGAGATGATGGATGCATTTTGTTTGACATATGATTATGATGTGCAGTCACTTTCATGATGTATGCTTTAATTTCTATATGCTTATGGATTCTAGATGATGGATATATGATGATGCAATATTTACATGATGTATGCTTGATGTAAATATGCATGGTGATATTTATGTGATACATGTGCAATGTAATGCTTTCTATGCTTATGATATTTTTATGATTTTCTCATGCATGTTAATATGAGATGGATGCAAAAAATGCAATGGTGCTATTTTATATGATTTGAGATTTGATGAATGTCATGCAATGATCTTACTAAATGAATGAATGATTTGATGCTTTATATGAATGATGCCTTGGTATGCAATGGTTACATGAGATGAACTAACTTATCATGCAAGATGAATGAATTGATTATTTTTGTTATTGTCCAATGTACTCAATCACGTAATAAGAGAGATAACACCATGTTCACTTTGGCCTTGGAAAAGATGAGCATTGTGATCCCATGCAGAATGAAATGCAAATCTATCTTAAAATGCAAATGCAAAAATGAAATGCAATGCAGTGATCGGACCGGTCATGGAGTCATTGCTTTGTTTCATCATTGAGACTCTAAAATGTGGGAAGTGAGTGCAAACATCAATGGTATAATTGAACCATGATGACCTGAGCACTACTTTCCTGGGTTTTGATATTGCAAGTTAGCACAAGCATCGAGGTATAATTGAACCAAGATGATCAGAGTGTTGCTTGCGTAAAACAGGCAGTATTAACCATTTCTATATGCAAGTCTGAAATGTCTTCGATGATACTCTGATGATCATTCCCTTAGACAACTTTGCACATATTAATGATGAATTTACAGATAGTAGACAAGAAAAATATCATGTTCCTTCCTCGTTCCTCTAGTCAAAGACATCCTGGAGTTACTCAGAAATCATGATAGTGAAAATCAACATAAAATAGTTGATCCATTATTGCCAAAGTGTTAAAATCATGAGTCAAGATATATCATCCATTGATATGTGTTTTGTCATGTTTAGATTGATATGTGATAGTTAATGGTTGACAATGTTATCTTATGTTCAACGTTGGATGTGTCTTAGTTTTTCGCTTGACAAGTGTTGTCTGACTGTTGTTCTACCTGCTTTGATTAAGCTCAAAATGATTGCAACTTTTTGCCCCCAGCCTGGAAGCAAACCTTAATATGATATAGTCAATGATCCAAACCATGACGAGAAATCACCTGGGATGCCTGCGTATGTACAGAGGCTTTATGATGGATATGAACAACGCTGATGGAAAAGAATGCAAGCGGAAGAAAGCGCAAACCAATAGATGGAAGAGCTAGCTGACAGATAGCGCCTGTTTGCCAGGTTTTCACCATCTGTTTTTATTGCACTTTTTCTCATATTTGATTTTTTTTATTGTTTTTGGATTTTCTACTTTTTCACTGTTTTTGGATTTTTCTGCTTCTTCACTGTTTTTGGATTTTTTGTTTTTTTCATTGTTTTTGGATTTTTTTTTTTTTCACTGTTTTTGGATTTTTCTGCTTTTTCACCGTTTTTGGATTTTTTAGACATAAAACTTCTTCAGATGCATGCTATTGATGGGTTCCTCGAGCTGATCTTCATCGTGTGTTGATAGCTGATATGCTCTTGACCCCAATATTATTGTGACCACAAATGGACCTAACCAATTTGGTTCAAATTTTCCTTGCTTTTCTCAATCTGACTGGTTTCAGGGATTTTCCTTTAGTACTAGATCAAGTCCCCGTTTACAGAAAGGCCAAGATGTTGCTAAAGCATGAAGTTATTTTGTCGGTGCATTGATCAATTTTCCATGGATCTGACATTGTTTGCATGTTCTAGCTATCTGAAAATAATCTCATTCCATAGTTGGCCAATAATAGCCCAAGCGTATGAGTTTTTTTGAAAGGGTAAAACCACTTGAATGAGTGCCACAAATGTCGTTATGGACTTCATTTAAGGCCTTCTCAGATTCTTCTTGTTTGAGACATCTTAAGAGAGTACCGTCTAGACATCGTTTGAATGGGGTATCCACGACGACAGTATAATGGGAGGATTGGCGAATAAAGTTTCTCTTTTGGTTCTTTGATAGGTCAAGAGGTAAGGTGTTATCTTTCAGGTATGTGTAAGTTTGGCCATAGCGGGAAGAATTATTATGTCCAATAAGTTGGCAGATGGTTTGAGAATCCGGACAATTATGAGAAGGGTATGACAACTCTTCAACTAGGAATTCATAATGCTCTTGAATTTCTTGTGTTTGCAATAGAGAAGAAGGTGTTGCCATAGCATCTGCTGCTTTGTTCTCATTTCTTGGAATTTGCTCAAAAGTGATTTTGACAAAACGTTTTTTGAAATCATCCACCATCTTTTTGTAAAGCATGAGTTTGTCATCTTTTGCTTGATAGTAATTTGATTGACGATGAGCTGAGAGTCTCCAAAGACCCGAAGTTGTGTAATATTCCATTCTACAACCATTTTGATACCTGTAACCAATCAATCCAACACCTTCAAGATCCTCAAAAATAGAGGAAAATGGGACATTTCAAGGAAGGCTTGTGGTTTGCATTTCTAATCTAGTTTTCAATTAAGCTTTTCAATTAAGTTTTTATTGTCTCATTATATGTGTATGCCTCTTATACTAACAACATTTTTAGCATCACATTAATTACAAAGTGCTTTCATTGAGTTCCTCCACTTGATTCCATTCTAGGTCTATCTTCTTCTTTGTGCATTGTAATGATGTTGTATTGTATTGTTGGATAAAAGAAAAGACTGGACAACTTTGTTCTGTGGATGTAGCCCACCTTGGGTGAACCACGCTAAATCTCTATTTTATTTGTGTTGTGGATATTCATTCATCTTTGTGTATTCAAATCTGCATATAATTGTTTTAATTTGTATTTGCTTGGGATCTGCATAAACCCTAACAACTTTTGCATTGAGCCCGGTGCATTTATGACAAAATTCATGATTGAGATTTTGTTACTTTGATATCATGGATTCCTAAGGAGAAGCTCTAGCACTCCTCGGTTCAAATTTGGGATTAATTTGGTTAGATGGGAGCATGGTGCGTAAACATCCCAAAAAGATTCCAGTTTCAAATGGGTATATTCCGCACTAGGGCTCTTTTGACATGTGTTCCCTTTCTTGGACAATTCGAAACAACTATTCCCACCTATTCTAAGCAACAAAACTCCTCTTTCTCATTCATTTTGCAATGTTCACACTCTTGGATCTCTTGCTCTCACACTTGTAACGAAACTATCAAAATTTGCACTCAAGATCACAACAACCAAGTCTTCTCTTGCTTGCAATCACATTATCATCTCAAGAGAGGGGTCTTTGATGTGTAATACTTTTCTCTCTCTTATCTCTCGTATCTATGGCTTTGCAATATAATATCATTTTATTAATCTCTAAATGTATTTATAATCTATTTGCATTTAATCATTTATCTCTTGTAATAGGCATTTTCCTCCATTAAGTGGGATTTGTTTCTATTTATCTTTTTATCTAGTTTATCTATCTAGTTGTCTATGGAGGTAGAAACATCGAAACACGGGTTTGACTGAGGTAAACCCTATACAACTCCAAAATTTTCCCTCGTCTGAGTGTGGGCAGGTCATGAATACGTTTGAGGAGAGTGGAGTTAATTCTGGTGTTTTTTTTAATACTTTTCTATTCTCTTGCCATACAAACAACAATTTGGACCATACATGTCCTCACAATGCACTAGTGTCCAAGGTTGAGGCTTCACAAGGGTATTGGTAAAATCTGCATTTTATAAGCTTGTTTCCATATTCAGAATATTTACATTATTTGGCAATTCCTTGTTATTATGCATTTTTTTGTTTATAAGCATAGTTTAATTAGTTCCTCTACATTGATCTTCCTATCTCACTAGAGAACTAGTTTATGAAAATTCCATGAATGTCATCATTGTCTATGCTGCCTCTAAAAGGCCTAAGAGACTAATTATTTATGCGACTACAACTAGTCCTCCGAAGAAGGTTAAGCCTATTTGTGGCAAGTCATTTGAAAGTGATTCTCTTGATTTGTTCATGAGATTTACTCAATCTAGAAACACTTCCTACAACAATTTTTCTCATACATATAATATGAGAAGGAATAAACAAAATATCGATCAACCCAATGCTTCTTTACCACCTTCCCAACCAAATCTTCATCAAGCACCTAATCCCATATCAACCTAGTGACTACGATCTTATTGACAAATTTTGTGTTACTAATGCTAAGATCTCACTATGGGATTTGCTTCAAATTGCTCCAATTTATTAGGGTATGCTTCAAGAAGCTCTTCAATAGATTTTGTTACCTTCTTCTACTAGGCTTGCATATGTGAATGTGTTGATGGATCATATTCGTGGGGATACACTGAATATTACATTCTATCCATAAGAATTTCCACCTTCGAAAGTAAGGAATTTGATAGATCCATTGATAATTATTTATGTTAATGGTGTTGGTATTAATACGACTCTCATTGATATTGGATCAACACTCAACATTTGTAGTGTATACTTATTTCCCAAAATCTAGGTGGATAAAAACTCTCTTGTTGCATCTTCTTTGTTTATTTGTGATTTCAATAATACAGACAAAACTACTTTGGGCAATGTTATCTTTTCTTTAAAGGTTGGATCAGTTACTATTTAAACCCTGGTGTATGTGATGCTAAGACCGTTACCTTATACCTAAAATGAAGTGATTAGATCTAGACAACAACTCTCCAACTATCAAAATGTCCAAGTAATCCGCCAAGATGCAAATATAGAACAAAATGAATAAAAATATAATTGGGACAAAATCTAGAAAAAATGACTGGATGGCTTGAAAGAGCTGCTTACTACCTTTCCAATGTTGTAAAAATCGTGAAAATAAGAGATTGTGGCGAAAAGTTATGATTTCACGAGCCAAAATTGAATATTTGAATTCAAATAGCAATTATTGTGATCAAACAGATTTTTTTTGGAAAATGACCTGCACCACCTAAAAGTAGATGGAACCATCTTTTCGAAAATATCTCATTTTGTTAGTGGCAATGGTACGAGGAGTGGCGAGCAAAGTCGCACCACTCAGGTGTTAAACTCTCCTTCAAAATCACAAGTCTATGATATGGCTCTAGGTTTCATATTATACATCACTTGGCATGAGAATGTTGACCATACATAATTTTTGCAAATAATTTTTTTAATAGATAAAAATGTGATGTAAAATGACTTTTCACAACGATCATAAACACACCCAACAATTGTACCATGTGACCAATCAGACACAACATATGATGTGACATAAAGAAGGTAATTGATTACATAGAAACATGTATATATGACATAATATATACAATGAATATGGTGACAATGCTAGAGAATTTGAAAAATATTTCAATCTAGGGGAAAGGACCTAGTAGTTGTGCACCCTAACTTCGCGCTTCTCAAAATCCTATGTGAAAATTTAAAATCCCTCCGATTTTTTTACAGCAACTTACTTGGCAAGTCCCCTGCTTATGATTAAGGTTTCAGGGCCATATCATCAAATATGATGCCACATCAGCATGCTCTTTGCCAAGGTGTCCAAAACAGCCCCCCCAAAAAGTGAGACCAATAGGTGTGCAAAAAGGCCCCAATACTTGTGCAGCGGATGTGGCATCACATGATTGGTTACTTTTCACAACAAATGGTATATTTCACTCAATTATTGGTGCAATGTTGTACAAAAGTTGGACATTAAATCAGGAAGTATGGGGGTATTAAATCAACAACTTCTATCACAAGAATTGGAACACGCTCAACTACTGGGTCCTTTCCCCTAGTACAGAGGCTATTTTTTAACGATTGTAGCAAGTTTGTGCTATACAACTAGTACAAATCCATATGGTCTTAGGGATTTCAACGAAAAACCCAAAATATCTTTGATGTCTTCTAAACAAAGTTAAATTTTTTTTTAAAACTGATAATAGATCTATAAGTTTTTAGGCTTCCAGACGCAATGATAGGGTCAAATTTGGCACAAAGTATTCTGAAAATTCAGCTACCCCCTAAATCTAGTGACATCAAAGCATACTTGAAACTCTTATAGATATGACCAAACATAATGAAATTTGATGAAATGGAAAGCAAACCTTACTTTCTTTGATGCTCTGGATTCAATCATGAGGTCATTGAAACTTTAATATGCACCCTACAAATACTTCAATCCATATGACAACCCTTAGATTTGGGAAGGAATCTACAACATTGGAGCTTTGATACCATGTATGAGTTGATTAGCGACTCCTCAACATTTCTAAAATCCTAGGTCATCCCACAATAATGGTGCCCCCTTTTATGCCAAACTTGACATTGAAAGCAACATTTTCAACTAAATCTTTACTTTTTGGCACCTATAATAGCTAAACCATTGAGAATTTGAAGATGATGTGAACTAGAGATTTGTAAGATTTTGTCTATAGACTATAAATATCTTTTATAAACATTTGAAATTAAATTATAATTTTTTATGTAACTTTTAGTAATGTTTTTAATAATAAACAAAAATCTTAAAAAGTGATTTATGATGTCACAACTTGTTTTCTACAAAGGAGAAAATTCTAATTTTTTGAATTTAGATTTATAACACCAATATCTAATGCTTGCATTTGGTTTCATAACATTTTTAAAAAAAATTTAATTAAGTTTTAAAATCAAATAAATTATAATTTAGACTTTGGTGTATGATGTTGCACATAACTTGTTTTGAATGTATTGAAATTCAATTTTTTTTTTGAAACAAAGGACATTTGTACCTAGTGTGTAGATATTTTTCAAAAAAATTTAATTAATTTGCTACTTTTCACATGCAGAACAAATTTTTTTGTTTGATGGAAAACTTATGTTCTAAGAAAACATAAAAAAAATATAATAATACCAAAATATATCAAAATCATACTTATTGGAAAGCTGCTTTTGAGGGCTATGATCCTACAACTTGTTTTGCATGTTGATTCTATTTGGACTTTTAACCCAAGCTTTGAAAGTCAAATTTCTAAGGAAGAATGAAAAGGATGGGAGTAGAGGCCTAGCCAAGGATGTTCGCTTGAATGTACCTTCGAACATAGTACCTTCATTCAAAGGTAATTTTCAAAAAGTAAAAATCCTTTAAAACCTTCAAGTGAATGCAAAAACCTTTGCTCAAAGGTTTTAATGGACCTTCAAGCAAAGGTGCTTGCAAAAAATATTTTTTTTCTTGGAAAAAGTATGTAATGAGTTTGTAACCCATTATTACTGGTTTGCCCCCCTACAAGACCAAAAGAACTTCCACAAGAGAGAATCAAAAAAATAGTTTCCATAGAAAGGATACATGAGATGGTTGTTTGAATATGAAATACACAGTGAAATGTCTTTCTTATAAAAGCAAGGTGAGAGGTAGAATTAGACAAGATGTTGACATGTGTCTTAATCCTATGCAATGAGGCAACTACCTCAATCAAGTAGTAAATGACTTAGATAACTAGAATTAAATAAAGGTAATAAAGATAAGATATAATGTGTCTTACCTTAACAACTAAGACTTCTAGAAACAACACCTAGGACCTAAGTAAACTTTAGTCATAAGTCCCCCACTAGGGATTAGCAAAAACACTAAGTACAAAACCTTTTGCACATCAACAATGGGAAGATAGAGATAGAGATAGAGAGGTCAAGAATGAGAAGCAAAGGAAAGAGAGAGAGAGAGAGAGAGAGAGAGAGAGAGAGAGAGAGAGAGAGAGAGAGAGAGAGAGAGAGAGAGAGAGAGAGAGAGAGAGAGAGAGAGAGAGAGAGAGAGAGAGAGAGAGAGAGAGAGAGAGAGAGAGAGAGAGAGAGAGAGAGAGAGAGAGAGAGAGAGAGAGAGAGAGAGAGAGAGAGAGTTAAAATAAATTTCAAATTGGAATAGTGCCATGAATTCACTTGGCATGTTTGGGTTGATTGGAGTAGCCTACATTGATGGAGCAGCAGAGTGATACCTTGTTGGTTGTTGATCATTCTCTAATCGGTGTGACTTAGGCCGATGTCTTCCTCTCTATCGGGTATCGGAGAAGTTGTTTCCTTGTTATGTTGATGGTCGATGGCTTTGGTCTCAAGCGGATGGTTTGTCATCGGGTATCGAAGGTGCAGCTGGAGTGTTATACCGATGTCCGATGGATCCACCTTCGGAGCCATTGGGATATCGGAAGTTCATGATTTTCCTTATGCCAAAACCCGATGAGGTCACCTTCGATTTAAAATAGCATCAATTTCTAATCTAGTTTTCAATTAAGCTTTTCAATTAAGTTTTTATTGTCTCATTATATGTGTATGCCTCTTATACTAACAACATTTTTAGCATCACATTAATTACAAAGTGCTTTCACTGAGTTCCTCCACTTGCTTCCATTCTAGGTCTATATTCTTCTTTGTGCATTGTAATGATGTTGCATTGTATTGTTGGATAAAAGAAAAGACTGGACAACTTTGTTTTGTGGATGTAGCCCACCTTGGGTGAACCACGTTAAATCTCTATTTTATTTGTGTTGTGTATATTCATTCATCTTTGTGTATTTGAATCTGCATATAATTGTTTTAATTTGTATTTGCTTGGGATCTGCATAAACCCTAACAACTTTTGCATTGAGCCTGGTGCATTTATGACAAAATTCATGATTGAGATTTTGTTACTTTGATATCATGGATTCCTAAGGAGAAGCTCTAGCACTCCTCGTTCAAATTTGGGATTAATTTGGTTAGATGGGAGCATGGTGCGTAAACATCCCAAAAAGATTCCAGTTTCAAATGGGTATATTCCGCATTAGGACTCTTTTGACATGTGTTCCCTTTCTTGGACAATTCGAAACAACTATTCCCACCTATTCTAAGCAACAAAACTCCTCATTCTCATTCATTTTGCAATGTTCACACTCTTGGATCTCTTGCTCTCACACTTGTAACGAAACTATCAAAATTTGCACTCAAGATCACAACAACCAAGTCTTCTCTTGCTTGCAATCACATTATCATCTCAAGAGAGGGGTCTTTGATGTGTAATACTTTTCTCTCTCTTATCTCTCGTATCTATGGCTTTGCAATATAATATCATTTTATTAATCTCTAAATGTATTTATAATCTATTTGCATTTAATCATTTATCTCTTGTAATAGGCATTTTCCTCCATTAAGTGGGATTTGTTTCTATTTATCTTTTTATCTAGTTTATCTAACTAGTTGTCTATGGAGGTAGGAACACCGAAACACGGGTTTGACTGAGGTAAACCCTATACAACTCCAACATTTTCCCTTGTCTGAGTGTGGGTAGGTCATGAATACGTTTGAGGAGAGTGGAGTTAATTCTGGTGTTTTTTCTAATACTTTTCTATTCTCTTGCCATACAAACAACAATTCGGCCCATACATGTCCTCACAACGCACTAGTGTCCAAGGATGAGGCTTCACAAGGGTATTGGTAAAATCTGCATTTTATAAGCTTGTTTCCATATTTAGAATATTTACATTATTTGGCAATTCCTTTTTATTATGCATTTTTCTGTTTATAAGCATAGTTTAATTAGTTCCTCTACATTGATCTTCCTATCTCACTAGAGCACTAGTTTAGTGAGGTATCAAAGGACTATATGCTCCTTGATCTTGTCATCTCTACGGTAGTGAATCCCCTCATCTACATTTTGGTGAACTCGATGTGAATACCTTATGTCAGATCTCTTCCTCCAAGGATTTGACGCATTCGATAAGGTGTTCTTAAAGGATGACTTTGATATATTTGATGCCTAGATGATTTACTAGAAGCATCTCCTTTCAATTGTAAGTCTACAAAACTTGATCCATGTATAGACTCTTCTCCTTTGAAGGATGAAAATTCCATGAATGTCATCATTGTCTATGCTACCTCTAATAGGCCTCAGAGACTAATTATTTATGTGACTACAACTATTCCTCCAAAGACAGTTAAGCCTATTTGTGGCAAGTCGTTTGAAAGTGATTCTCTTGATTTGTTCATGAGATTTACTCAATCTAGAAACACTTCCTACAACAATTTTTCTCATACATATAATATGAGAAGGAATAAACAAAATAATGATCAACCTAATGCTTCTTTACCACCTTCCCAATCAAATCTTCATCAAGCACCTAAGCCCATAGTAACCTAGTGACTACGATCTTATTGACAAATTTTGTGTTACTTATGCTAAGATCTCACTATGGGATTTGCTTCAAATTGCTCTAGTTTATTAGGGTATGGTTCAAGAAGCTCTTCAATAGATTTTGTTACCTTCTTCTACTAGGCTTGCATATGTGAATGTGTTGATGGATCATATTCGTGGGGATACACTGAATATTACATTCTATCCATAAGAATTCCCACCTTCTAAAGTAAGGAATTTGATAGATCCATTGATAATTATTTATGTTAATGGTGTTGGTATTAATACGACTCTCATTGATATTGGATCAACACTCAACATTTGTAGTGTAGACTTATTTCCCAAAATCTAGGTGGATAAAAACTCTCTTGTTGCATCTTCTTTGTTTATTTGTGATTTCAATAATACAGACAAAACTACTTTGGGCAATGTTATCTTTTCTTTAAAGATTGGATCAGTTACTATTTCAAACCCTGGTGTATGTGATGTTAAGATCGTTACCTTATACCTAAAATGAAGTGATTAGATCTAGACAACAACTCTCCAACTATCAAAATGTCCAAGTAATCCGCCAAGATGCAAATATAGAACAAAATGAATAAAAATATAATTGGGACAAAATCTAGAAAAAATGACTGGATGGCTTGAAAGAAATCCTTACTACCTTTCCAATGTTGTAAAAATCGTGAAAATAAGAGATTGTGGCGAAAAGTTATGAGTTCAAGAGCCAAAATTGAATATTTGAATTCAAATAGCAATTATTGTGATCAAATAGATTTTTTTTTGAAAATGACTTGCACCACCTAAAAGTAGATGGAACCATCTTTTCAAAAATATCTCATTTTGTTAGTGGCAATGGTACGAGGAGTGGCGAGCAAAGTCGCACCACTCAGGTGTTAAGCTCTCCTTCAAAATCACAAGTCTATGATATGACTCTAGGTTTCAGATTAAACATCACTTGGCATGAGAATGTTGACCATACATAATTTTTGCAAACAATTTTTTTAATAGATAAAAATGTGATGTAAAATGACTTTTCACAACGATCATAAACACACCCAACAATTGTACCATGTGACCAATCAGACACAACATATGATGTGACATAAAGAAGGTAATTGATTACATAGAAACATGTAGATATGACATAATATATACAATGAATATGGTGACAATGCTAGAGAATTTGCAAAATATTTCAATCTAGGGGAAAGGACCTAGTAGTTGTACACCCTAACTTCGCGCTTCTCAAAATCCTATGTGAAAATTTAAAATCCCCCCGATTTTTTTACAGCAACTTACTTGGCAAGTCCCCTACTTATGATTAAGGTTGCAGGGCCACATCATCAAATATGATGCCACATCAGCATGCTTTTTGCCAAGGTGTCCAAAACAACCCCAAAAAAAAGTGAGACCAATAGGTGTGGCATCACATGATCGGTTACTTTTGACAACAAATGGTATATTTCACTCAATTATTGGTGCAATGTTGTACAAAAGTTGGACATTAAATCAGCAAGTATGGGGGTATTAAATCAACAACTTCTATCACAAGAATTGGAACGCGCTCAACTACTAGGTCCTTTCCCTTAGTACAAAGGCAATTTTTTTTATGGTTGTAGCAAGTTTGTGCTATACAACTATTACAAATCCATATGGTCTTAGGGATTTCAACGAAAAACCCAAAAAATCTTTGATGTCTTCTAAACAAAGTTAAAATTTAAAAAAAACAACTAATAGATCTATAAATTTTTCGGCTTCCAGACGCAATGATAGGGTCAAATTTGGTACAAAGTATTCTGAAAATACATCTACCCCCTAGATCTAGTGACTTCAAAGCATACTTGAAACTCTTGCAAATATGACCAAACATAATGAAATTTGATGAAATGAAAAGCAAACCTTACTTTCTTTGATGCTCCGGATTCAATCATGAGGTCATTGAAACTTTAATATGCACCCTACAAATACTTCAATCCATATGGCAACCCTTAGATTTGGGAAGGAATCTACAACATTGGAGCTTTGATACTATGTATGAGTTGATTAGCGACTCCTCAACATTTCTAAAATCCTAGGTCATCCCACGATAATGGTTCCCCCTTTTATGCCAAACTTGACATTGAAAGCAACAATTTCAACTAAATCTTTACTTTCTGGCACCTATAATAGCTAAACCATTGAGAATTTGAAGATGATGTGAACTAGAGATTTGTAAGATTTTGTCTATAGACTATAAATATCTTTTATAAACATTTGAAATTAAATTATAATTTTTTATGTAACTTTTAGTAATGTTTTTAATAATAAACAAAAATTTTAAAAAGTGATTTATGATGTCACAACTTGTTTTCTACAAAGGAGAAAATTCTAATTTTTTGAATTTAGATTTATAACACCAATATCTAATGCTTGCATTTGGTCTCATAACATTTAAGAAAAAAATTAATTAAGTTTTAAAATCAAATAAATTATAATTTAGACATTGGTGTATGATGTTGCACATAACTTGTTTTGAATGTATTGAAATTCAATTTTTTTGTGAAACAAAGGATATTTGTACCTAGTGTGTAGATATTTTTCAATTTTTTTAAATTAATTTGCTACTTTTCACATGCAGAACAGAAAATTTTGTTTGATGGAAAACTTATGTTCTAATAAAACATTAAAAAAATTATAATAAAACCAAAATATATCAAAATTATACTTATTGGAAAGCTCCTTTTGAGGGCTATGATCCTACAACTTGTTTTGCATGTTGATTCTATTTGGACCTTTAACCCAAGCTTTGAAAGTCAAATTTCTAAGGAAGAATGAAAAGGATGGGAGTAGAGGCCTAGCCAAGGATGTTCGCTTGAATGTACCTTCGAACATAGTACCTTCATTCAAAGGTAATTTTCACAATGTAAAAATCCATTAAAACCTTCAAGTGAATGCAAAAACCTTTGCTCAAAGGTTTTAATGGACCTTCAAGCAAAGGTGCTTTCAAAAAATATTTTTTTTCTTTGAAAAAGTGTGTAATGAGTGTGTAACCCATTATTACTGGTTTGCCCCCCTACAAGACCAAAAGAACTTCCACAAGAGAGAATCAAAAGAATAGTTTCCTTAGAAAGGATACATGAGATGGTTGATTGAATATGAAATACATAGTGAAATGTCTTTCTTATAAAGGCAAGGTGAGAGGTAGAATTAGACAAGATGTTGACATGTGTCTTAATCCTATGCAATGAGGCAACTACCTCAATCAAGTAGTAAATGACATATATAACTAGAATTAAATAAAGGTAATAAAGATAAGATATAATATGTCTTACCTTAACAACTACGACTTCTAGAAACAACACCTAGGACCTAAGTAAACTTTAGTCATAAGTCCCCCACTAGGGATTAGCAAAAGCACTAAGTGCAAAACCTCTTGCACATCAACAATGGGAAGATAGAGATAGAGAGGTCAAGAATGAGAAGCAAAGGAGAGGGAGAGAGAGAGAGAGAGAGAGAGAGAGAGGGAGAGAGAGAGAGATAATTAAAATAAATTTCAAACTTAAATCTTGTTGGAATAGTGCCTCGAATTCACTTGGCATGTTCGGGTTGATCGGAGTGGCCTACACTGATGGAGCAACAGAGTGATACCTTCTTGGTTGTTGATCATTCTCTGATCAGTGTGACTTAGACTGATGTCTTCCTCTCTATCGGGTATTGGAGAAGTTGTTTCCTTGTTATGTCGATGGCCGATGGTTTTGGTCTCAAGCGGATGGTTTGTCATCGGGTATCGAAGGTGCAGCTGGATTGTTATACCGATGTCCGCTGGATCCGCCTTCGGAGCCATCGGGATATTGGAAGTTCATGATTTTCCTTATGCCAAAACCCAATGAGGTCACCTTCGGCGATCGGGTCGAATATCGGCAATCGGGTTGACATTCTGGATGTCATGTCGATGTTTGATGAGTTCGCTCCTCTGTCTTGGAAAGTGCTTCCATTATCGGGATCAAATATTTGGAGCTATGTCGATCTCCAATGGAACCTCCTTCTAGTTGATCGACTTATCGGGATAGCAGTTTTGGGCGTGAGCCGATGACCCAATGGAGTCACCCTGGTGATCAGGATGTCATCGGGTATCAGAGAAGTTTGTTGAATGCTATACCAATTACCCGATGGATCTGCTTTGGTCGACTTCGTTGTTATCGGGGATCGAAGTAGCCTGTTTGGGTATGTTTCCGATGACCCGATGAAACCTACTAACTGCTATCAGTGATTGGGATGACATCTTTTGGGTTATTCTGATGGGCTGATGAGGTCGTCTACTAGTGATCGGAGATCCGGGGTAACATTATAGTGTTGGTTCCTATGAGCTGATGGGGAAGCATCCGACTGCGAATGGTCGCCCGAACCAGAGTCCAAAAAGGCAAGTAGGTGGACACTAAGGACGAGACTGTTGGAGTACTTGTATACGAATTGATCCGACTTTCGAATGCATGTGGGATAAATGGTTCTCCATGAATTCAAACCGACAGGAATAGTTAGACTTCCCAACCGACTCGCACAGGTGTAATGGTCGACCTGGTTGGTATTTGAAGCAAGATGCAAACCAATGTAAGGTTGACGAGCTGTAATAGCCATTGAGCTTTTTGTGACTGTAATTGACCCGAGTTTTGTTTTATCTGGAACAATTTGTTCGATAGAATGAAGTCTGCAGACTAGACTTTATTGTATTTGACATACTGTTAATAAAGTTATTTTCTGTTGGTGGTGGGTTTTTCTCCCAAAAGGGTTTTCCCAAGTTAACTCTGTATGTTTTGTCTTTGTGTTGTTTAATTGTTTATGCTCATGCTTATGTCGTATTCTGTAAAAGTTGAAAATTTGTAAACACTATCATAGTTTCCCCTGTGAATTGACATTAGGGAAGCGTATTTCCGCACTTGCTTTCCTTTCAAATCTAAATAAAAATAAAAATAAAATAAACGAAATGTAAAATCATAAATACATCAAAATCTAAAATAATAAATAATAAACTTATAAAGTTAATAAATAATTAAATAAAATATACGAAAACTAAAATTATAATAATATTATATAAATTAAAATACAAATTCAAAACATAATTAAAATTTGAATAAGACATTGTAAATTATATTAATTCCAACAACTTTTAGTTATCATTAATGTGGAGAGGCATTTCACTATGGTAATAATGGGTAGAGTGTAATTGTGTGTGTGTTAATGTGAAAAAAAAAACACTTACCTTTTAGCTTAAATTCAACAACAATTTACATGTCAAATATTAATATTAATATTAATAATAAACATAGTGATTTCAAAATGAACACATAAAAACAAAGATACGTCTAGAAATAAGTATATTTTAAAAAAATAATCTACCATTCCATAATTACAACATATACCAAATACTTTTTCTAATTATTAGTAGACATTAAGAATAATAAATTCAAATAAAAATATATTTAAAAAAATAATTTATTTTTGTAATAATGATAAGTTTAAAATTTAAATATAAAAAGTTAGATGTCAATAATCAAAATTTTAAATTTAAAAAAAAAAAAAATTAGGGAAAAGAAAAAAATATGTAGATATAATAAAATTTAAAAATCAATGTATAATTTAAAGTAAAATAAAATAATTTTAAGGTAAATAAAATAGCATCAATTGATAGTAAATTTTGAACTTAAATCTAAATTAAAAACTAAACAGAAAGTTTTAAAATATCAAAATCTAAATATTAATAACAATAACAATTTAAAAAAAGATTTGATTAAAATAAATAAATAAAACTAAGTTAGGGAGTGGTGCTTGAGGTCATGGGGAGTAGACATGGTGGATATTTTATGTATTGTGGAAATTATTGTCGTCTTAAAAATGGTGAATGAAATCATGTAAGTAGTAAAACGAAGTTAACAAAACTAGAATTGATGGTTAATATTTTTTGAATCATCTTACATTATTCTCTTTAATTTCCAACTATTGATTTTAAAAAATAGATCATCCATTTCAAATAAGGAATTATACAATATTGATTTATATTGAATATTTTAAACAAGAATATGAATATACATACATACATACATACATATATATATTAAGATAATGTATATTAAAAGTGGGGTGTATATAGACTAGTTATATTATGTACATGTGTTTTGCCTTAACCTTCTTTTACTAGAGTAGTTCCTAAAAGACAAGTACAATAATTCTTTTATTAGCTGATAATTATTTATTTAATTATTAATCTATTATACTCTATACTTAAGCTAAACTTAAGAATCTTATAATTCTTTAGGGTTTCGAGTATCCTTTTATAAGGATTTTTTCTTTGTATTTTCATAACAATTGTAATTATTGAATTGCATTCTTGTTGCACAATCAATATGACTCCTCTTTTCTGGATCTCTGAATTCTAGCCTCCATAGCTTTTTTGTTTCTCTTTCTATGACAAGTTTGCATGCAGGTGATTTTTAGGAGCTGTAGAGTTTATTTAAGTTGAGGAAAAAACAACTCTACAGCTCCTAAAGATCACCTGCATGCAAACCTGTCACAAAAGGAGAGAAACAAAAAAGCTATAGAGGCCAGAATTCAAAAATCCAGAAAAGAGAAGTCATATTGACTGTGCAACAAGAATGCAATTCAATAATTACAGTTGTTATGAAAATACAAAAAGAGAATCCTTATAAGAGGATTCTTGAAACCCTAAAGAAGAAAACCCTAAAGAATTATAAGAGTCCTAAGTTTAGCTTACGCATATAGTATAATAGACTAATAATTAAATAAATAATCATTAGCTAATAAAATATTACTCTAACACCCACACCACCCCCCCTTAAGATGAACTTAAGGAGTAGCTAAAAAAAACCAAGGACTAAAAAACATGAAAAGAATGCAGAAAAACAACAATGGGTCCCGACAACTAGGCCTGATGAGCTACCCAAGTATAATAAAATCTTTGTAAAGTGGTGAAAAAGGGAGAAAACCTTGTGGGAACAAAACTCCTCTCCAAGAAGAGATGAAAGCTCAAGTGAAGGACTAAGAAGCCTCCAAACAAGTGTGTTCCAGAAGATAGGAACAAAAAAGCATGAAGAACAGCTCTGAGGCATGAAATAGCTGCAAACATTGTCGAGGAGTAAGTGTTGATCTGAAGAACCTCCACTGAAATAGAACATGACCAAGTAGAGAAGACTATAATCTGCATGAGTGCCCTCAAATGACAAATAAAGGCAAACAACTAAACTCGAAAATACAGATGGTATGAAACACCAAAGCCTGAAGAATTGATCAATCGAACTAAGGAAGCATTAGAACCAACGAGACAAACCTCCCCATAATGCTGAAAAGGGAGAGAGACAAGTACACTAAAAAAAACGGCCAACAAGAATTGCATGACGAAGAACCATGAACATCGAAGGTGTAGAGAAAGTGCATAGTGTCGTGAAAGGAACACTCACTTGACACGCATCATGAGGCTAATGTCATGTAAGGAACACTCACGTGACAAAGGTAGATGGCAAACAAAGACAAACATCAACCCCCCCATGACACTTTATAAGTAGTGCATGTACAATAAGGCACAAGATGTGCAAGATCTCAAATATTCAATGCATGGTGGCACTTTATCTCAATGTGTTTGCATAAATAAAATGTTGCAATGATTAGAAGAGACAGAAGACAGGAAACAAAAAGAACAGCTAAAAACGAGACATCTTACTCAAAGAAAGAGATCCTAGGACCTGAAACATCCAAGATATTCACCAAAGTGCTGAAAAGCAAAAAAATGAATAAAATATATCTGGAGCAGAATCTGAAAATAAAACTCATATGAATGGAAAAAACACAAAACAAGCTTTCCAATGATATATGTTTTCGAAAAAACGGAGTTTGAATGCTCAAGTTATGTCTCTCGGAGTACAAAAAGAGAACTTCTAGCTTTGTCAGCAAAAAACACCATCAAAAAAACAAAATAAAAAATTCAAACCTTCAAATCTGGATAGAGCTCAAAAAAAGTTTTCCAACGATATAAGGTTTTTGAAAAAGTGCCTCCGTATGACCAAGTTACGACCAAAAGAAAAAAAAAAAAAAACCCTCTTGTAGGGCATAAAGAGTTAAAAAAAAATTGTTTTTTTTTAACGAAAATTTTCTAACATGTCTGCAGGTACAGCCTTACGGATTTGTGTCTCGAAAAATGTGCCAATAAAAAATCTTGCCCCAGATGCCCGTCACCGAAAATAAACAAATTATATATCAAAATTCGTGGAATCGACCTCTTGAATCCAACCATTTTTTTGACACCAAAATGTACCGAAAAATCAACTATCCCCAGAAATGTTAAAAAACAACTACACAAACCCCCAAAAACATAGATCTGAAGAACAAAACCCAAAATCTCTCATGAAGAGAACAGGGACATACAGATCTGGAGCTTTGATACCATATTGGAGTCGAGGAAAAATCAACTCTACAACTCCCAAAGATCACCTGTATACAAGCCTGTCACAGAAGGAGAGAAGCAAAAAAGCTATGGAAGCTAAAATTCAGAGATCTAGAAAAAAAAAGTCATATTGATTGTGCAACAAGAATGCAATTCAAATAATTAAAATTTGTTATGAAAATACAAAGAAAGAATCTTTATAAGAGGATACTCGAAACCCTAAAAGAGAAAACCCTAAAGAATTATAAGATTCATAAATTTAGCTTAAGAATAGACTATAATAGACTAATAATTAAATAAATAATTATTAGCTAATAAAATATTACTCTAATACATATATATATATATATATATCAAAAGTGGGGTGCATATAGACTAGTTATATTATGTACATGTGTTTTACCTTAACCTTCTTTTAGTAGAGTAGTTCCTAAAAGACAAGTACAATAATTCCTAGGAAAGTATGATTTGCATTGAAAAGTAGCCTTTTCACCCTAGGTATTTATACTAATTTCTAAATAATTAAGTTTCTAACATATCTAAAATAAAAATTATAAAATAACAATAATCAAAAGGTGCCTTCACGTATATTTTGGACATCTTGCTTCTAAGATAATCCTTAAAAATAGATTTCAAATCATAAAAATGA
The DNA here is from genome assembly GCF_030272615.1 of Cryptomeria japonica. NCBI lineage: Eukaryota > Viridiplantae > Streptophyta > Pinopsida > Cupressales > Cupressaceae > Cryptomeria > Cryptomeria japonica. The sequence goes on along the minus strand of NC_081415.1, from coordinate 51,340,534 downwards.
GATAGATTTAACACTAAAATAAAATTAAAAAATCCCTATTATTAAGACTAGTTTAATTTTCATATACACCATTAAAATAACAGAGTATTTGTATCAAAAAGGGGTATTAGGGGGACATTTTAAGTAAGGCATTAAAAGATAGGAACGAAACTAGGGATACTATCTTATGCCTTACATTCAAATTTGATATATCATGCTTATCGAGTGAATCCCCATGGTATTGCCTTCCATAAGTGTGCTTTGAATTTATAAATAGTAAATAAAAATTATGAGCAATTACTTGGACCTTTATACAATGTTCAATGTTAAGCTCCTCAAGCCATGATTTCCACCTTTACTAAGCCTAGTGTAGTCCAACATCCTTTACACTTGGCTCCTGACCATCTTCAACCATTCTCTTGTCAGAATCTACCATATGCACTCGTGACTACATGTCAATTACTCAAGAGTGGACAATACTAGATAGAATGCAAATTATGCTACATGATGCAACCTCTCATTACTTCAAACTAAGTTCAAACAACTCACTACGTAACAAGTGTTATTGCTTCTTAAGCAACCTCAGATATTCCAGGGGCAACTTAAGTCAGCTATGCACTACATTCTCCAGTACCAATTGTCCATTGCCCTAGCACTACCATACTTCAAACTCACTTGATACTCAATCGTCTCAAAAACACTGTTATGCACCAAAATGTGCAAGAAAGTTGATTGTCATCAATGCACGTTAAAAAAGATGTACTATCATCTATTGATTACGAAAAAACCAAACTTGATTGCAATTGACCTTTTTTATATTTTTACATGTATTTAATATTGAGGAAGCCAAAATGCTTGTAGTTGCTTGAATTATTGAGTACTACAGTAGTTCATGCGATAGACAGCTTCTTATAACCAGATTATAAGAATTTCTCATACTTCTTCCAGTGTGATGACCAGTTCCTTTTCATTGTTATGAGTAGTTGTGATCATTGTACCTCCTTAGACCCCTGTTGTCTTATGAAATTCTTGTTAGCTCTGTTTCTTCATATTTCCTTCATGCAACTTTGTCATCTACATTGTTTTTGCTCACTAATAGATATTGATTATAGCCTTCCACATCCATTTCCTGTGTGAGAATCCTAGATAATCCACATGGATAAACCATATCTGCATTTCAGTTTATAATTAATCCATGAATCATCTGTTGGAAGCTAAGCAAACAACACATATATTCTGAGAATTCTCTTTTAAAAAATTAACCTCAAAACTGAACACAAACAATAGCTGCGTATAGTATTGATCTTATTCTAGTTTTTATTTAATATCATACGGTCAATACAAGTGCTATAATGGCGCAAGATTGCTAAATTTGGTTCTTGAATTTAACTTTGCAACAAGAAAACTCTGAAAAAAATCTTAACGTGCAGCAATCAAAACAGAGAAATAAAACATTAAGATTTAACATTACGAATCAAATGCTCTTTGTATTTATAATTGACTAGTAAAAAAAAGATGAGTTTTGAGAGATAATCCTCATTAACTCAAACTGTTTAATTTGCTATTAAATATTGTTTAAAGTGGAATTAAAGTACTTTACAAAGACCTGGGTTGGTCCAACAAATGGGGCACAATGATTAGATCTTCGGCATGGTGCTGAGGGTAGTACTGTCACTAACTATACAACAGTCACAATTGAACTCAAAAGTACAGAGATTAATCCAAAGATGAATAACATGGGTACTTACCAGGCCCATGGATTCGACATCCATTGATTGCCAGAATAGATAATTTCATTAAAACAACAGAAGTACAATTTTTTAGTTTTCATTTTATAGCAACTGCTCAACATGGTGCAACATGGTGTTGAGATTATTAATGAGAGCTCTACGACTATATTTTGCCTCCGAGATCCTCAGAATATGAATAGGATTTTTCCTAACCTTGACTCATCAAAAGTCTGTTCCAAAAGCACCAAATTGCCTGTTGTAGTCTTGCTAATACACAACTTTGGTGATAAAGTTGATTCAACGCCTATGCATTCAGCATGCCCTGTAAAAAAATCTCTGGAATTTAGGATACACTACTGCTTGGAGGAGTCTGAGGACAAGAGCACTCATCAATGCCAAAGTCTGTTGAATTAAGTTCCATCACCTCATCCCATGTAGATTTAGCTTTGTAGAGTTAAGGAATTCATATGAAAAGCAACATCATTTACCCATAGGCAGATAATGACAAGTAGATAAAAAGGATACATTCAGTTCTCCACATGTCCGTTATGCCAACCCCAGGATCAGAGCGCAGCCAATAATCAGTATCAATCTGCATTGCCAGTGCAGGATTACTAAATAGGTTACAGGTTTCAATTGTTACTCAAATTGCCAAATATGTTAGAACTTAGAAGCAATTACTCACATGAACATCTGATGGAATTATTCTCATAATTCCACTTCCAAAATCCTGGGGGATATTTAATTCTGAAGACAATTTCTGGGTTTCATGACCTTGCTGCTCCGAATCAACAGAAATAGAACTTCCTGGCATTATAGGTAAATCTTCAGCAGGGCCAGTCCTCAATGGAACAGATCCCACTGGTATGTCAACTGGATTCATCTCTTCAAATTTCTCCTCGAATTGGCTATGCGAATCATTCAATATTAGAAAAGAGTATTATAGTAACTATAATTTTCAGCCAATTACATAACATACAATCTTCTTTCCAACTATGAGAGGTGCCTGTTTCAGTGACCATCCTTGTATAATTCATTCAATAATAATCAAATGACAGAAATATTTTCCCTTAATTAACAAAAGAACTTATAAAAATGAGGTTTCAAACAGGGAAAAAGTCATATCTTCTTTCCTAAGTTATTGATGCCATGGTCTTTTTCAAATTTCTTAAGCTACTTCTAACAGTTCATCAGTAACAGTTTGGACAGGTGTTTTAGATATGCACCCATAGTATGTTAGCTTGGTATGATGATGCTGATAAATGCAGGGAATTGAAAAGCACATTTTGATAATGGCTGTCTATGGGTTCACAAATATTGCCTTCTAAATTAACTAAGTTATTAAGGTCCCACTCTCTTAACTATAACATTTCATAAGATTCTCTCAAGATTGCTCTGATACTTAATATTCCAATTTTTTCTAGCTTATAATAGAAAATGTAGAATGATCTGTAGACGGGCATCTTGTACTTTCCACAGAACGACAACATTATTTCAAGCACAAGCCATTACCCGCTGCCAGTAGCACAACTTCAAAGAGAACTTTACATTTGTTTATTAAGCAGTAAAATTTGGCTGAAGATGCAAGCAACACAAACCAAAGCTACATGTAAGTATGGCTGCAGAAACAGGTGCACATATAACAGCTGCTTCCGTCTATTTCACCCACTATCTCTATCATGATGCAGTGAATGCTTAAAATGTTTATAAGATATGTACGAATGAAGTATGCATTGTTCCATTTCTGTCTCTTCTCCAGAAAATAAAAGACCCCACAAAAAAGGTTTGCAGAAAATAATGAAGAAAAAGATTTTTAACTTTTAATACCTGCATATGAAATCAATATAATTTCTCGATTCTAAAAGCAATGATTGATACAAATCTAAAGTACTGGCTGAAAACAACATACTTTTCTGTCTCATACCAACCCAATTAATCAACTTTGACATTAACAGTACAGAACTCAAACTACTTTTATCTCAAGCTATTAAATAAACACATCGCTGTCTATGGATTGGTAGAGATGCTCAAGAAAAAAGAGGAGAGTGTGAAGCTTGTTGAGCAAACAAACACCATTGTGCAAACTACGTCAAATGAGAACAATGTGATTTGATGAAAATTCAATTTCTTGGGCATCAAGTATTTTGTTATTTTCATTGAAAATTGTTCATAAAGGATATGATACCATTTATTGTACATTAGGATTGAAATGTCTGACAGTTTTAAAAATGAAAAAAGCCATGTTAAAACCTAAGAGTAGTGTGCATAGTTGATATGTTCTATTGAGTGGAAGTGTAATAAAACAGAAAAAAGTCTGTCCTTTTTTTCCCAAGGACATCCACAAAAACATAAAACCCTATCATCTCCAAAGTCTCTCAACAGTGCTAGGGACATCAGGAGATTCAGGACTGTTGAATATTTTGTCATTGATGTCAAAGGTTTGTTGTATAGAATTGGATTGAAATACTAGTCAAGCTGCTGATTAATTATCAGATTTTCATCAGCGACTCGGTTGTGTGCTTGAGCTACTTGGTTGCTCGGTTGGACTACTTGGTTGTGTGCTTGAGCTACTTGGTTGCCTGGTTGAGCTACTTGGGTGTGTGCTTGAGTTGCTTGGGTATCTACCTAAGCTGGTTGCTTGTCCACTTCACCTACTTTTCTATCTACTTTCTTGTGCCTAGTCAGAATTATCTGCCATGTTGACCTTCTTCCGTTGTCTTTTTCACTGTTAAGTCAAGCTTTTTGACCATCGCATGTCACATACAAGATTTTTTGGAGAGTATGCAGCTGGCAGAAAAATTATACGAGTTATGGAGGACTATCATGGCTCTCATTTTTCTGCAGACAGAGATTCTTTTAAATAATGTGTGAGATCATGGATGTAGACATGGGCGCTTTTCTGTCATCTCTGTTTGAAGACGTGTTGTTCTTCTCATTGTTTTTTTTTTACTTGGGAGACGTTTTTGGATACATATGTGTGGTATTCACTGATTCAAGACGATTCTTTATCCATCATGTTTTTTCTTGGCTACAAGAGTTTTGAGAGTATGCTGCTGGCAGAGAACATATACAAGTTTTCAAGAACTATCGTGACTCTTTTATTTTTTCTTTCTGTTTTTTAGAGCTGATGCAATTATATTGGACTGGTGTGAAGAGCAATTATTCTATTTCAGAACATTGGTGGTCATCGATAATCTTCACTAGGGGCGATTTTACTTATCTGGAGGAGACAGAGGTTTGTGGTATCGTTCTCACTTGGTGTCAACAAAACAGAACTACATTCTTTGGTATATGGATACTTGAAGCACTTCACTTTGATTATCATTTACTTTGCTGCTGAAGCGTAACCTTCAGGTCGAGACTTGTGGAGGTTTAATGAATGCAAGTGCTGCTGTTGATATCAGTCTATCATCTAATGTAAAAAGATGAACGAAGTTGGTGCTTCGAGGAGAGTAGATGCTCTCAGTGAGTTGGTGCTCACTTATGTATTTTTGAGTTGGTGCTCACTTATGTATTTTTGAGTTGGTGCTCATTTGGTAATTGAAAGCTACTGATGTGTCGTGGTTTTTTACCTGAAAGGGTTTTCCATGTGAAATTACGTGTTTCCTCTCTCTATATTTTGTGTGGTTTTGTGCATTTATATATTTAAAATACTGATTCAACACCCCCCCCCCCCCCCCCCCCCGCTGTCTCAGTATTTTCTGTGTGCTTTTCAAAGACATCCCTGATAGCTTGCTGTTGGAAATGCAGCAAAAAAAAAAAAAAATTTAACTATTGAAATATTTAATCTTCTTACTGAGACATTTGAGACTATCTTTATACTGATGTGACCATACCTTATCACAAATGCTAGGTATATTGGTGCTTGTATGTGGTTTTAGTGTTCTGTAGAATGTTATGAGTCTATTGTTAGAATGAATTTTGTTGTAAAAGTTACAGAAACTCCTGCCGGTGCTATGCACGGAGCACAACATGGGTAGGAATGGTTGGAGCCGAAGTACATCAGGAATGGACAATATTTGGTAGGCAAACGCAGAGATTTGTTTTAGCTATGCTGTCTGAAAAGCAAACTTCATGCAGTGTACATTAATATTTTAAAAAGTCCAATCCTCAACATACTATCAAATGATTAACAATCATTTTCCCCCATTTAACTATGGATACATGCAGTACAATATTATTTGATCAAATGGATTGTCAGTGACAACTTAGCACATCATATTTCCTTTAAAAAACTTCAGCTTCTTAAGTTATCTAAATTTTTAGTTTTAGTTTTATAATTTACCAAGTTCTTTTCTAATTTATTCGTACTTCAAAAAATAAAATATTGATGTTTACATAATATTTTAATAGTTGTGCCTCTAACATTCTTGAAATCCAGGACAAAAATTGCCATCCCCAAAACCCCCCGAAACTAAGAGAAACATTCAGATAAACACAAAAAAGAAAAGAAAAACGTGAATGAACCACAAGGCCCACCACACATTTGAAACCCTAACCTCTTAAAGAGACCTAAATGATCCCATTTTAGTGTGCAATGGTTATGGAGAGGGAATGAAAGGATATTTGAAAGAGAGCATCAACATTTTTCATTTGCAAAAAAGACAATAACACTTACATTTGTCGTTGGAAGTAAACTATGATGCCATCCTGTTGTGACGTATTCACACATCGCCCCATTGCAAATGGGGACCCCTACTTTTTGCTTTCTAGGGTTTGTTTTCTAGGTCTTTTAGGGTTTTGTCTGTTAGCCTTTGCAGGATGAGTGTTGTCGAGGGGATCGTTGGATTACAGGCTTTGCTTGAGCCAGGGTGAGTCCACAGGGCCCCAAAATTAGGGTTTCTTTGAGAATCTTCCTTAGGGCCTGGTTTTGCTCTCGTTGCTAATTGTGTCTTGCTTTGTGAGTGGGTATCATTCTTGAAGGTCCGAGCTAGGTCGAGTTGGTGAGTGATGAAGTCTGAAATGTCATCCTGATCTTCAAATGCTCTAAAATTTGGCTAAGTCTGGAATGCCCTGATCCTAAAATTTGGCTAAGTCTGGAATGTCTTGATCCTGAAATTCGACTAAGTCTAGAAAACTGAAGAATCCTCCAAAAACCAGATTTTGCAATATAACTCCTAGAGGTCCGAAACCACTCTCAAACATCCTGAAAGTATATATGGAATATAACTTAAAGTATAAGAACTTATACTTAAATGTTATATTCCATAAAATGATCCTGACAGAGAGTCCAAAATGTCAAATTTCGCTCCTGACCCTTCCAAAGGGTCCAAAGCGAATTTCGCTCCTGACCCTTCCAAAGGGTCCAGAGCGAAATTCTCCATAAGACATTCTACTTTGACCAAAACCTAGAACTAATGCATTCCTAGGCTTGAATGAAGGTAAAAACGCTTGTTTCAATGAAGAAATGTGAAAATGAAGTCAGGATCTTGGCCAAGATTAGGAATTTCGCTCCTAACCCTTCCAAAGGGTCCAGAGCGAAAATCTATATAACTCTTGTTTTCCTCCTTATTTTGGCTAGGCGTTGGCTTGATGGGAGATGAATGGGTATGTTTTTGCCTTGAGAGGAAGTTTGATTGATTTTGAAGAACAAGATTTTGGCCTAAAGGAGAATTTCGCTCCTGACCCTTCCAAAGGGTCCAGAGCGAAATTCATCATAGACTTCATTTGCTACCTTGTTTGACCTCGAAACCTTCTTCCTCAGGTGGAAAATGATCTAAGTTTGCTTCTTGAGGTGGTTCGAAGTTTGAAAAATGAGTAATCTAGCCTAGAATGAGATTTTCGCTCCTGACCCTTCCAAAGGGTCCAGAGCGAAAATCTTCTTAAAGCTCATTTCCTCCTAAGTTTGACTAATTTTTGATTTGCAGGGTATCTTGGAAGGAAGGATGGACATTCTTGTTGCCTTGGAAGTGTTTGAAAGCGTTGAGAAATGAAGGATTTTGGACCAAAATTGGAATTTCGCTCCTGACCCTTCCAAAGCGTCCAAAGCGAAATTCCTAAAAGCTCTTATTTTTGTAATGAAGAAGATAAAGTTTTGATTTGTTATGACGTGGATGGAAGAGAAATAACTTGTCTTTGCCTCTTGAGGTCGTTTTGAAAGGGAGAAATGAAGAATCTAGCCCAAGTTAAGATTTTTGCTCCTAACCCTTCCAAAGGGTCCAGAGCGAAAATCTCTCTAAGAGGCATTTCTTTCCTTATTTAGCCAAATCTTGATGACCAAGACATGATGAGAAGAAGAATGAGCATGATTTAGCCTTGAGAATGTTTGGAAGTTATGAAAATGAAGGATTCTAGCCAGGAAAGTGAATTTCACTCCTAACCCTTCCAAAGGGTCCAGAGCGAAATTCCTTATTAGCCTACTTTTTTTACCTTTCTTGGACATGAAACCTTGTTCCTAGGGCAATGAAAGATGAAATCCTACCTTGCAAAGAAGTTTCAAGTTGAAAAAATAATGGTTTTTGGTCAAGAATGAAAATTTCGCTCCTGACCCTTCCAAAGGGTCTAGAGTGAATTTTCTCAAAACCTCTCTTTGCTATCAATTTTTTGCTAGATCAAGTGTGGGCTAAGGTAAAATCAAGGAGAAGTTGCCCCTAAGAGTGACTTTAAGTTGCTAGAGACCATGAAAGATGAAGGAATTGAGCCTAAAAGAGATTTTCGCTCCTGGACCCTTCCAAAGGGTCCAGAGCGAAAATCCTTAAAATCATCTTTTCTTCCAAATTTTGAACAAAGCCAAGCTTGGACAAGCATGATAGAGGTCATTTGGATTACTTTGGAGTGGATTTTGGTCACCAAGAATGCAAATTTTGAAGCCAAATGAGATTTTTGCTCCTAACCCTTCCAAAGGGTCCAGAGCGAAATTCTTAAGATCACCCTTTTTTCCTTGCAAATCAAGTCAAGATTTTGGTTTTTATACCCTGGACAGGAGTGAGGCAAGATGTTCTAAGTCTTGGAGGTAATTTGAAGTTGAAAGGATGGCAAAATAGCCCTAAAACAAGATTTTCGCTCCTGACCCTTCCAAAGGGTCCAAAGCGAAAAACCTAAAATCTACCTATTCCTTTCAAATTTATGCTAAACCATGCTTAGGCCAAGGTGAAAGATGCCTTTGAGATTGCCCTTGAGTTGATTGTTGTCTCCAAAAATGATGATTTTGGGCTGAAGGAAGAAATTCGCCCCTGACCCTTCCAAAGGGTCCAGGGCGAAAATTCTTCAATCACCTTTTTCTCCTTGCAAAATTAAGTCAAACAGGAGTTGGACGTGAGAGGAGAAGTGTTTTCTAGCCTTTTGAGGCGAGTGCAACTTGAAATGATGGAGGAATAAGCCTAAATTAAGAAATTCGCTCCTGACCCTTCCAAAGGGTCCAGAGCGAATTTTCTCTAAACCACCTTTTTTTCCAAAATTTGTGACAAGACAATTGCAAACTAAAGTGAATTGGGATGGAGGAAGTCTTTAGGAGTAACTTCAAGTTGCTAGGAAACATTGAAATTGAAGGAATTGAGCCAAATCAAGAATTTCGCTCCTGACCCTTCCAAAGGGTCCAGAGCGAAAAACACTAAAACAATCCTTTTCTCCAAATTTTGTGCTAAGTCAGGCCTGGACTAGGGTGAGAAAAGCTATTTGGAATGCCTTGGAAAGATGTTTGACCTTCAAAAATGTGAATTTTGAGCTAAAATTGGAATTTCGCTCCTAACCCTTCCAAAGGGTCCAGGCCGAAATTCTTATAGGGTCTATTCCTGGAGAAAATCTTGGGCAAGTTTCATGTTAATATCTTTTTGTTGATGATTTAAGTTGAAAATGCTATGTTGAAATGAATTTATCATGTGTCCTTAATCATCTTTTGGTTTGTTTTGGCAGATGAAAGAAGACCAGCATCAACAAGGACGACCTTCTCCAGCCCAGCCTCATCAAGGACGACCTTTTCCAGTCCAACATTTGAAGGAAAGACAAGGTGGCATCCCAGTCATCACTCCTCCAATTGGGTTGGTCCACTTCAGCAAGTCCAGATTCAATGTACCTGACTCATCAAAGATGGCACTAACTTTGATGTACCTACCCCGACTATCCATTGGTCGAATATTCCAAAGAAGACATGTGTCCAAATAATGCAATTATTTCATTGGTCAGAATTAAGTTTGTTGTAACTAACCCTAATTAGGGTTTTCATTGTAAAATCTCGGCCATTGATCTCAAATTGATCTGAGCCATTGAATTGTATGGAGGGTGCTATATAAGCCCCAGCTCCTCATTTGTAAAGGCTAATAGTTAGTCAATAGTTAATAGTAGGTGAATAGTTAGCTAATAGTGAATAGTCAGTTGATAGAATAGCAATTAGAGTAGAATAGCAAGAGAAGGCAAAGATTGTTGCCAAGATGTTGTTGTAAAAGACTTGTAAAACTTCATTGAAGAAATGGTGAAATCTATGGGTCGATTCAACAATTTGCATGGTCTTTATACTTCTCAGATTTGATTTCATGTTATTAGATGAGTGGAAGAAATGTGTTTGATTGATGGTGAAATTTGTATATCCATACTACTAGCAGTTTGTTGATTGCAGACTTGCCTTGTGTAGTCAACTGGAATCATTCAACTTAAGCTTAACTTCAATTGTCGCTTCTTCATTGATATGCATCAGCCTGATGGTGTCTATGCCTGTAGCGATGATCTGAACATCATAAAGCTTTCCTCCGAAGGTCATACTAACCTTGTGGAGATGGTCCTGGGATGTCAAGACAAGACTTAGTCAGAATTTCATCAAAGGTCATTCATTGCTCCTACATTCTTAGTGTCAGAATTAGATCCTTCCCTTGCCCTCATCCTTTTTTCCTTTTTTTCAAAAAATCTAGTCTAGTGAAATCCTATGATTCCAACAAATTAGACGTTTAGGTCGTCAAGTGTAAGTCCCCTTGTGATTCCAGCAAAATCACATCATACCACAAAGAGCTTATCCACGAGTAGAGAACCTACATACAAGAACCTTGGAGTTGCCTCGACTGATCCTTTGGCGAGATCTTCAGTAGTCGGGAAACTTTGCTCAAGAGAGGATAAGGTACCTTTAGGTATTTTATTCTGTGTTTGGTCGTGTACAAAAGACATGTCAACACATCCCATTGTAAGAAAATTTTTTGTTTAACTTTTTTCCTTTTTTCTTTTCTGATTTCCAAGCTCTTCAAGCAGCTTTTCTTTGTTTCTTTTCAATTTCAACTTTGCTGTTGCATTTTCATTACAAATCAGAACAAGCAGCAGTATAGGTTCTAGTTACAAGTTTGAAATTGAAGAAATGAGAGAAGAGATGTTGGGGCTCTTCTAAGCGTGCAACTGTTTGTGAAGTAAAATAGAAAATCTCATTCAATGACCTTTTGCCATTGTGAAACCTTATGCAAAAGGCTCATATAAACCAACAAAACCCCTGTTACAGTATGTCACTGTTTTAGACAAAACCAAGACCAAAAATTCAGGGTGGTGGTAAACATTGGGTGTGCAATATATATAACACAAATTTCAAAGGAATCACACTAGGGTTTCTCTCCATTTAATGCATGACTAGAAAGGGAATTAGGATTGTGAAAAAAGAACCTAGAAGATAAGGTTGAAATGGCTAGATTGCACAGGAAGACTAAGGCATGAGTGAAAGGTTTACCTATAGAATCTACCATGGATCCTTTTCATTCTACTACTAGGATAAATATTGGCAGGGTGAAAGATTACACTAAAGCGAAGAGGAAGGCCACAAGTATTGGGCATAGTAGAATTAGGATGTTGAGTTGCAAGCATGGGAGAAGGCAAATGATGCTGTAGCCAAAATATTTTATGCCTATGCCATCTTGTTTCATGTGGCATGTTCTCCTTACTTAAAGAAACTATTGAAAAATTCTATGTTACCCCAAGTTTCGGGGACGGGGACGGGGACGGCAGCGGATGGGGGTATGTGTTTCCGGGACGGTGATTTTTTTTGCCAATTTTGGGGACAGCTATATAAAAGTAGGGAAAATTATTATATATAAGAAAATTTAAAATATTCATATGAAAACATGTATAAAACATGCACATATCCATTATAGAACCTTAACATATAAGAACTAGTAGAGTTCTTAAGGCAAATTTGTGTTAAATTGAGAGTCAAAGTCAAACTGCTTATAGAATTCATTGTCTATATGCAGAATTTATGGGGATGTCCCCTAGGAGTCCCCTGTCCCCGAGACGGGGATGGCTGATAAAAAAGCCAAGGACGCGTCCCCGGGTAATGTAGGAAAAATTCAAACAAAATTCAAACCTCGAAGTCCACCTTGAGACCACAAATTAAGCACCAACCTCCTCGACAAACAATATTTGAGGGTTAGCTTGTAAATGTTGAAAGATGTCGACTACTGAATGTAGCAATCTGATTTAGTTTTCTGATTCTGATTTCTTTGGCCAGCAGTAGGGAAATTTGGTTTCATATGTTTGTTTTTGTGGTTTTATGCTTTTTTTGAGTTTGTGCAATAAATGTGCCTTGGAATTTTGACAATGCAATTGAATAACAATGATATAAAATAAACTAATGACTGAAAAGAAATTTCAGATTAACTGATTATCTAACAGCAATTAACAAATGCCAATAAATAGTGGAATTCAAGAATGATATGCCAAAATTGGCCTACCAGGAGTCCAACACCTTACTTGGAGGGCTGCTTTATTGACTTCAATGAATCCAGATGCTGCTACAAGAGCTATCAATGTGTCCTAACTGCTCCAATGAGCTTTATTCCTCTAAATGATAATTACCAAAAACAAATCTAACACAAATAGACCAAACTGCTGCTGATTCCCTCAGGCCCCTAGGAGACTTCACTGAAAATGGTCAATTTTCCACACTGATTTGCTCATATCTCTCTCCCAAGGACTTCATAAGCCTCAATGAATGATTCTAATCTTTATTCCTAATGCTGACAATGAGATTTGTACAAAAAATCCAAAGGTAAACCCTTCAATTTATTTTTCATGAATTCCAAGCAAGGAGAAGTGGTACAGCTGGCCCTGGGATGGTACAGCTGGCATCTAGGAATGGATAGCTTGCTGTAGAATCCTCCAATTTGATCAGAATTTGCTCTCCAAACCCTCTACTTGCTATCTTAGCTGATTATTCACACAGTAGGGTCCTTCAATGACCTGAAATACTGAAAATCGTGCCAAATAAGGTAGGGGCTACGTCCAACCTGAGAGAATATGAGAGATTTTGTTCCCAAATCCTTGTCAAATCCTGCAGATCTGAATTTGCAGACTTGCTCCAACTATGATGATGAAGAGAAAAAAATCCAAGAATAGCTCAAAATGCATCGCCCAATTCACCTTATGCCTTTCAAAAGCTAGGTCGAACCCCACAAAGCATATTTAGAAGATTCTTTCGAATCTTCTTTCTCTAGGAAGTGGCGCCAACTTGGAGGGGAGATAATCATCATGACTTTGAACCATTTTTAAGTTATTACTTGCCTAGGGAAAAGTTTTATGTAACTTTTAAAATAAAGTTACTTATTAAGTCATATAGTAACTTATAAGTTACTTTTATTAACTTTTAACTTTATAACATAAAATTATAAAGTATTATTATTAAGGCCCACCAAAGCAAAATTTGTCAAAGTATAGGTCCCCTTTGGCTAACCCATCATCTCCCAACACTGAACTTCGCCTGTGGAGATGGATGACAGGTGAATTTAAGCATTTGGATGGCAACTAGAGAAGTGAGGGCATTACAAATGTGAGACATGAGACAATTGCTAATAGTGGATTCCTCCATTATCATGGATGGGTGAAATGTTACTAGATACCAACCACTCATCAATGTTATTGTTACGTGTTCAGCTAGTTCATAGTTTCATAAGAGTTGTTGTTTTCTCAAGGAAGCACAAGGATGCAAACTTTTGTACCTATTCTCCACTTATTTATCTCCTACCACCAATAATCTACACACTACCATGCAAACACATCTACTAGCCTAAGTCACTTGTGCAACACTGCACAACCTCACATGCAGCTCCTTGTTTCATGCACCACCCATACAATGTCATGAACCATGGTGCACATCCATGTGTAGTTGCTTGCTGCATGTGTCATCCACAATGAAACATGTTGCACAACCTAAAAGATACATCCTATCTCCTGCTCAACCCTTTGCATCATGTACCATTCGCATAGTGCCAAGGATCATGCTACATAGCTTCACAAACAACTATTTGAGTTTCAAGCCACATTTACACCCTAAGTCACAGGATACGGCGATTTTCATGGATGAGGTTCGAATTTAATCAAATTTCAAACTTCTATAAAAAAAAATCGAATTTAATCGAATTTCCTCTATAAAGCACTGCTATCCGCCTCTAAACACAACTCAGCTGGTCGTGGGTATTCTTCGTATATGCTTTGTATCTATTGGGTCATGGGTGTCTGCAACTGTTGGGTCGCCCTTGGATTTTCTCCAACAAGGGTCGCTATTCTGATAATTTATTAGAAGTATACATATATTTAAAAATAAACAAAATTATATAAGGCGAATTTTATTCGAATTTTTTTTCGAATTTTTCCCTTGTCAAATTTCATCCGAATTTCATGGCTGTCGAATTCCAATTCGAATTCGAACCTTGTGACTTAGTTTACACCTACATGCATTATAGGACACTAGGTGCATGATCCAAAACGCGATACAATGTTTTAGTTCAAACAAGCATTAATTTGGCTCTACTTTTGTAGCCGTTTCATAACACAACACCTCTCATTATAGTGAGTGGTAAGAAACCAAACTGCTACAAGATAATGTGTCACATATCGAAGCTTCGTTACTTTAACTTCCATAACAACCCCTTTGTCTTCACAAACATGTAATCTATAAAGAAGCACAAACATTTATAACTAGTTTGTTGAAGTCCCCAAATGGTTAGTTCCATCAACTCAACCATTTGGTGATGCTTTAAGTGGATGAGTCCTTCCTAGATTACAAGCGAATTTAGACATTCTTGTGTTTGAACGTAAAATAGATCCAAAGAAAGCAAATAACTAGTTAGGTCAGTTAGAAGCACTTTTCTCTATGAATGACCTTTTTAATGAAGAAAATTCAAGATCGCACTTATGAAAAATTCACTTGTCAAGAAGTGGAAGAAAGCCCACACTTTGTGGGAGGAGGATCAACCAGATTGAAGATCTAAGCCAACTTGGAAAAAATTCTTGGAAGACTTCAAGGATGAATACTATCCTAAAGATGTTTAGAATGACCACTATATTCAATGGCAACAAATGCAACAATGACATTACCAGTCAATTTGTGCCTACACCAATGCCTTCCACAACCTCTACTCTAAGTTGGGCATACTCAAGTCAAAGCAACATAGAGTTCTCTCAAGTACTGTAGTTGCCTCTGTCATTCATTGAGTTAAAAAGTGAAGTTGGCCAAAGTCAAGACAATGGGAGAAGCCTATCAGGAAAAACAATCATTGATGAGTCAAGACTAAAGGGCATATAAAACAAATCTCCAACACCAAAGAATATGCCTTCAAACAAGAACAAATTATTCACAACAGGTAAATGGTTCAACAAATACAAATCAGCAGCCTCGTGAACTTGGAAACTATTTATGTGCATAGAAACACGAGGTTTAGATGAGCTAGAAGCAAAAAACATGAACCCTACAGCTACCTATCTCAATGCAACGGCCACAACCAACATCTCAAATGCTAAAGTAGAGTGCCTATTCCATTTCCAAATGATCCGAAAACTAGACAGATATTCCTCCAGTGATCAATTTAAAAACCCCCCAAAAAATAATATATAAAATCCCAGCAAATCTTTCATTTTCTGAAAAAGAAATATTTATTTCTATTGGCGAACCTTTCCTTTTATTCAAAAAATAAATAAAAAATTTATTGGTTTTCTTTTAACATCACTAAAATCTTATAGAAAATATTGGTGAATCTTAGCAAATAATAGGAAAAAGGCATTAATTACAATATCGAATCCTACCATTTAAAAAAAAACTTATGGAAAAGTAGGGCTCGAGGTCAGAAATGATTGATGGAATTAAGGGGTAGACTGTCATATTTTGTTCCCACCAGTGATTTAAAATATAATATAATGGCCCTCATTGTATTCCACGAGGTAAAATGTACTTGTAGTTTGTAATGCTCATGGGGCCCAAATTTGCTTTTAGACCATTGATCTCCATTGATATCAACAATTCAAAAGCAATTTTGGGCCCCATGAGCATTACAAATTGTGGGTACATTTTACCTTGCATAATACAATGAGTGTCATTAGATTACATTTTAAATCAATAGAAAAACTAAAGATTGGCAATATGGCCCTAAAGTAACAAATAATTATGATATATTATTAGCAAATTAATTTATATTTCTACAATAACTCTAAAAAATTTAGGCGAATTTAATCTAATCATGTATCAAATACTGTTGTGAATTTTTGAGTTAAAAAGTTCAATAAAAGAAAGTCTTTGCCAATTTAAGTAAGATTAAAATAAGATTTTGTGAAAATCTGGCGATTTAGGTCACCTTATAGCTTGAAGAATTAGCCAAATTTGGATTCCCGAATTTCAACAATTAGCCAATTGGCAAATATTAGCCACTAAAAAACCACTATATTCCTCACACGTAGTCACCAATTAACAAAAAATTGGATAGAGTAAATTGTGAGAGCAATTAAATTAGACATTTGTTATACAAAATCAAATTGCACTTAAGAACAAGAAATCGAATAGAATTACTATAACAATGGAAACAAGAAAGAATATGAAGCCCCTTGTAGGTAAAAACTCCACAAAAATGAGTCATAGCTCCTAAAAAATTGAGATACAAAACTCTACAAACTCCATCCACGCCAAACCCAAGCTTACATCTATATGTATAGAGTTT
The DNA here is from genome assembly GCF_030272615.1 of Cryptomeria japonica. NCBI lineage: Eukaryota > Viridiplantae > Streptophyta > Pinopsida > Cupressales > Cupressaceae > Cryptomeria > Cryptomeria japonica. Next base: position 51,323,940 of record NC_081415.1, on the reverse strand, counting down.
CAACACCTTAGGAAACGAAGAGACATGTGTGACCTTTCAATTCACATCCGGAAATGGAACAAGCATAGTGCATCCTTTCTTCTCCCTTTTGTTATTTTCCACCTCCCCTTGATGGAAAAGAAAAATTAAGACATCCTTCTCCCCTTGGAAAATTACAAAAAAGTTACATTGGAAAACACAAGTGGGGCATTCACTTATCTCGGATGTTCTTCTTATCCTTTGTCTTCCAAAAATCATAGCTTTTGCTTCGATCCTCAAATGACATTTCATTTTTTTAACTTGCATAATTTTTCAAGGGAAGCACAAGTATGGAACATATTAAGAAGTTTTTGGCCATGAAGTACAAAAGCCAAATCCCTTTTTTGGATCTGCAAAAGAACCTGTCCACTTGCATATAAGCAAAGGATTCAAATGAGCTATAAGAAAAAAACACAAACCCTAATACTACCCATTTCTATGCAATAGCCAAAACCGTTGTGCCAAATGCTAATGCAAAACACCTATTCAATTTGGAAATGTCAATGCAAAGGCAAAAGTTGAACTTTTTGGTCTATGAAAAAAGCATGAAGAATCTCATATGTGATGCCACCGTCATGTGCCTAGATTCACCAACCATGCCTCATATGTAACCTTAAAGATTGGAATAGATCAACTCATACAACACCAAAGGTATGTGTATCACACATCAACATTACTTCTCATATGCTATCCATCCTTTTAGAGAAGAGCTATTTTGTGACATAATGCCAATTGATTCTATTTATATAATTCTTGGACATCCTTACATGCATTGTCACAAAGGTGTGTATACAACCAATCCTTTGAGCATCACCATATTAGTTGGTGGTGGGGGATGTCAAATCCCAAAATTGATTCCATGCTCTCCACACGTTGCAAAGACTACAAACCTCATTTCACAAATGATTTGTGCACTACCACACAAGTGTGTGTACCAACATCAATCTCTCACCCAATACTGCACAAACTTGCATGCCACTCATTATATGCAATTTCTACATAGCAGTAGGAACCATGATGCATAGCCACACACAACTCATTCCTACATAAGCCACCCATGCAACATCAAGAACCATGATGCACAACCGCAAATAACTCTTTCATGTGCCACCCACACAATGCCAAGAATCACATTGTGCATCTCAAAAGATAATACTCAACTCTTGCACACCTCTTTGCATCATGCACCATTCGTGAAATGCCAAGGATCATGCCATGCAACTTTGCAAACAACTTTGAGTTTCATGCCATATTTACACCTATGCATGTTAGCCCACACCAAGCACACAATCCAAACCTCAACACAAATTTGTGCAACATCTCAAAACACTACACAACATTTCAATTTACATAACCACCAACTGGTGCAACTTCTAGAGCCATTTCATGACACACCACCTAATAGCACAAGGGAACAACTGACAACCATTCCATTGGCAGATGAAGAGTAACATGGAAGTTCAAAACTCCCATAATGACCCCTTTATCTTCATTAACATATAATCTATCAATATATTTGTTGATGTGCTTTTTAGGACACTTCGAACACAGAATAAAATACTAAGTATTCTATCCTCGCTTGAACAAATCTTGAACAAAGAAACCTCATATGCTAATATATATGATCAAATGAGAAAACTCCAATGTTTACAATGAGAACAATCAACTTTATGCTCATGATAGACTCAGTGATGTATGATGTGACATTCCTGAAATCACAAGGGGATTTATGTTTATGAACACCACTGGAACGTGGAAACTAGCTTAACTTTCTTGGAAAATAAAAGATAAAAGGAGATAAAGGTTTAGAAATCTAATCTAATCCTAAGGACGATGACAATAAAGGATGATGCTTTGATAGACGAATTCCATAATCAAGTTTTGCTTCGCCATGCAAGAACAACTACACAAAACCGATGCATTCTCGAAAGGATGACAAATGGTTTTCATATTATGAACATTCATTCAAACACCCAATACTGGTGTAGTTCAAGTAAATATCCACAATCTAACTAGTGCTTAACGAGGTTAAAACTAACCATGCACTACAACTTACAATCAGCAAATTACAAATGGTATGAACCAGAATTCCATCACATATCATTACATTTCTCCATTATAATCAATGAACTTTATCTAAACTTGAGAAGTAACAAGAAACCACACAATACATAGAAATTATACATAGAAATCCACCATGCTTCAATGAAAATCATGTATTAACTCCAACGAGTCTTGGCAACAATTTCTTCTTTCCTCCTCCTAGTCTACTATAACTGCTATCTAACAACTATTAACCTTTACGAATGAGAGAATTGAGCCTCATATAGAGGTCTCATTATAATTTGAAGGCTCAAATTGATTCAAGATCAACAATCAAGATTACAAAATGAAACCCTAATTAGGGTTTGTTACAACTTACTTCCATTCAATCAATGAAATAATTACAACGTTTAGGACACATGTCCTTTAAATGCGAACCAATAGGAATTGAGGTTAGGTACATGAAACAGTCTCCAATGCAATGTCGTGTGTCGCTTGCTCCTTTATTAGATGGATTAGGTTCAATGAACTTAGATAAGTTGATGTGGAGTTTCTTGGCTTGTTGAATGATGACTGGATGCCACCTCAACCTACACAACATATAGATCATCACAAAGAAATGTTTGTGATTGAGCAATATCTCTTGATACTCAACATTATTCGGTTTGCTCAATGTGATGAAGATCATATTCCCAAATTGCATCATCTCGATGATCAAGTTGACCTTCTAACTTTGCTTCTCTTTTGAAACTACCTCTCCTTGATCACACTTGCATTTCAATCCTCTAACTTTGGGAAGATTGAACTTGGGTTGCACTTCATCCTTATGTTACGGAATTCTCCTTGTGTTGTCCCTATCTTGCCTTCATGTTCATCATTTCAAAAACTTATCTTCCTTTGGTGTAGTTTTGAACGTGGAATGTCCCTTTGATGTGATTATCATCCTTGAATTTGTAATACATGTTAGACTCAAGATCTTGGATTTCCGAAGGAAATTCAAGATAGTTGTTATTGTATCCCCTCCTTATGTTGATCCTTATGCTTGCTTGGAATTCTTTATGATGTTTTGCATTGAACTTGGACATATTGACTCCTCCGCTGGAACTATCTTGATGCGCTCCTTAGTTGAGATGTTCTTTTTATATGGATTCCTTAGTTGAGCTTAACCTTGATGAATTCCACTCCCTTGATCACCCCCCTCTATGTCTTGAACATGGATTCCTCGGAATGTAGACCCAAACTTCAATGTGTTGACCTTGAATTTGCATTGGTCAATCCTTTCCTCTTCATTAGTCACCATCATTTTGAGCCCTTCTCCTTGCATCAAAACCTAAAAAGAGAAGGAAAACACCTTACATTATGAAAGAAAGATAAATGTGTATGAACATTAATATCAACAATTGCCAAAAAAGACGCTCCACAAAACCCACTTCACAATCTGAAACGACCCTTAAAAATTCTTTCATGTTGCACATGGACCTAAGGGTACGAATAGAAGGTGTCAAAGGACAAAATGCAAGGCACATTTTGTAGGTGTCAAAGGACACATTCATAAGCATGGATGAGATACTCTTAAGGACAAAACTTCCTAGGCGCACTTCCACAAGGTACAAGGACAAGGTCATAATGATCAAGGGCGCATTAGGAAGGTGGCCAAGGACTGATCCAACATAGGGTAGGAATCCACTCCAAGCAAGGACAACTCTAGTGTGTTCATGGACAAAACACAATACAAAACATATTCACAAAATTTCCAATTTAGACAAGGGATTTGAACAAAATTTCCCTATTGCATCCTGTCAAGGTCAAAAAATTAGACTTTGACAAGAAAGTTTCCCTACTCAAACTTCAAACCTTCAAATATTTTGTTATTCCTTGACACTTAGCAATCTTAAATTGACTTGACAATTTCGCAACATTTTTTCATTCTTGACAACAATGAGAATATTTTTGCAACTTTTCTTGCACTCTAACAAAATTGACAAGATTTTAGAACTTTTGACAATAAATGACATCTTGCATTTTAACTTCAATCCTGGGTCCTAACACTTGATTGAGGATTTTGGACTCAAAATATGACTACTCGACGTGACCACACCAAGGACAAGACATTGTGGCCTGAAGACACTCCCAATCCTGGATTGACAAAACATACCACCCTCACGAACAAAAAAGCTAAAACTACAAAACTACACCAAGCTAAAACAACACTAAAACACCTAAGCCAGGAAACGAGAAAAGTGGGGGCCCCATTTGCAATGGGGCGATGTGTGATAACATCACAACAACATCTACAACATTAACAAATATGGGATAGGAGAAAATGCACAATCATACTATATCCCTCAAGAGTATGCCATGTACAAAATGCACAGAATAATAAAAAAATTTGTTTCAATTCTATTATTCTTCTTTATCTAAACCCTTGTCTCCATTTTGCTTTGGCATGCATACAACATATTTAAATCCTCATTTAGAGCATTGTCCCCAAACCTCATAGGATTTGTATTAGCCAAATGTTTGATCATTTTCTTTAGGGAATGGCAATGCCTTCTGTCTAGTTTTTTAGAATGCCTTCTACGAAGTTAGAGGTTATCAATTGTCAAAACTAACTTATCATTCAACCCGTGTATGTAAAAGAAGTTATTATGATGGTAGAGAGGCTTAAATTCAAGTTTTTTCAACCAATGTGTTCATATGTTGAAAAACACATTAAAATAATTGTTTAGATATATTGGGTGACAATGGTGGAAACCGAAGCCTAGATACATATAAATTTGTATATGCAACCAGCACACCTCACTCTCTTCAAGGCTCTTCAAATAAGAAATTACTCAAACCAATGCAAACTAGATATGCAAGCTACTTAATTCGAGTAGAGAATGTTCGAGTAGCAAAACACTCTACAATCCATGTTGGTTTGTAGCAAATGGTCATGGTGGGAGAAGCCAAAACCATTGAAGGGAAGGAAGTGAAGCAAGATACCCTTGATGATTTTAGTCATACAATATGAATTAAGAAATTAAGAATATAATTTCTTTATTTTTGTAATTTAATTTTTTATTTTTAAATTGAAAATTTTATTTATAACATAGATTTTAATCTTTTTTAAATTTTAGCATTTGCTTTGTTTTTTAAATTTTACTTTCAAAAGCATTGGCTTTATCATCTCAATAAGTGTGATTGAATATATATGTTGATACAAACTCTCCTAGCCTCGACAAGATTTATGTTGCATTTAACAAGAAGTTTGACTAGTTGAATGAAATAATTCATAGCATGAAACCTGATTTGGAATTTAATTAGCACTTTGAAATATAATTTAATAATAATTAAATTAAACTAAATTATTAAAAATATAATTAAAATTTGATTAAAGTTAATGAATGGTCAAAAGGCATGAAATGATAAGTTGTGACTCCCCCAAATATGAGAAATAAAAGGGAGAAGAGAACTCATTTGAAGGGGGGTTAACTTGGGAATCGGAGGTGCAGATCTGATTTAAATAAGAAATGCAGATCTGATTGTGAAAGGTTATGCCCCTTTCAAAGGGCAGAAATAATGAAAAGTACTAGAAAAACTAGTTATGAAAAGATGTATAAGTATTATATTTCAAATGAAACAATGGCAATTTAGTATAATAGCAAAATTGCAAATACTAAATACTAAGATTTCTTGAATACTAAATAGAATTTGACAAATGATAATTGTCAAATTGGAGATTTCTATTATATCAAAAATATGATTTATGATCATGATTCATCATTGGCTTATTAGTTATTACTTGCTTAGAATTATAGTTTGATGGAGGTTTGGGGGCAACACCAAAACAAGGTAGAGCATAGCACCCCTTGCAGGGGTCTAGGTAAGAGAGAGAGATGTATAGATAGATCTAGATCTTGGGGGAAAGAGAAGGGAGTGAGATAGAGAGAGGTAGAGAGAGGGGTTAAGGAAGAGTGATAGGTAGATAGATAGGCCTAGAATTGAACGGAGACAAAGAGAGTGAGATAAAGAGAGTGAAAGAATACTGATAGGAGGTTGTTTAATTATTGAAATTTGACTGTCTGAAAAAATTTAAATCTTCTAAAACCTAGAATCTACATTATAACTCCTAGAGATCTTAAACTACTCTCACATATCCTACCAATATATACATGAAATATAACTTAAAGTATCTTAAATGTTATTTCATGTATATATCTGATGAAGAGAATGAGATTCGCTTTAAGACAAGGATGCCATTTTCACAAATTTTCCACCATTTTTGCTTAGGGTTCGAATTTCTAAGTTGAGGCTATGGGAGATTCCTAGGTGTCACCGAGACAGCCAAGAGACTCTTAGGAGTCCTCGAGACATCCCGATGGCAATGGTGGGATGGCAGGGGACGTCCCGTCCCTGTCCCCCCATCTTGAAGATGCGGGGGTCTAGGGAGGGACGCGTCCCTGTGGTTCACTGTAGACAAGTAAATCCCCAACCAGGGTTGAGGATTAGAAAGGAAATAAGAATTGCGGCTTGAATATAGCCACTATCAATTGTACTATGAAAAAATATGTTTATCTAGTTTTATAAATTAATTTAAGGCATGATAATATTAAGTAATGGGTGTTGATTATTGGGAAATTGGCAGCCTCTTAGTAGGGGACATTACAATTGATATCAAAGCTTTGATTTTGCTAGCTTGCAAGGTAAACGCAAATCAATGAATCATTATAGTCAATAAAAAGGAATCTAACAATACATGTATTTGTGTGTATACTACGTGTTTGCATATATCCATGTGTATCCTAAGTGTTTGTTCATGCCTGATATGTTTCCAGCATTTTTATTCCATGTGTGTTTCCAAAGCCATTTCATATTGGAAGCCATTTTGAACACTCCATGATCATTGCTTGAGGACAAGCAATCTTGGGTGGAGCGGACTGTAATGCCCCCACTTTGAAATATAATATAATAATAAAAAAATTAAAATACAAAAGAATAAAAAATAAAATTAAAATTAAAATATAAAAAAATACAATTAAAATTTGATTTAAGTTAATGAATGGTCAAAAGGCATGAACTGATAAGTTGCGACTCCCCCAAATATGAGGTATAAAAGGGAGAAGAGAACTCATTTGAAGGGGGAACAATTTGGGAATCAGAGGTGCAGATCTGATTGTGAAAAGCTGTGTCCCTTTCAAAGGGCAGAAATAATGAAAAGTTGCACTCTTTCAAAGGGTGCTAATGGTGAAAGGGTGTGTCTCTTGCCGAAGGGCATACATGATGAAGAGGTGTGACCTCTCCCTCACATTGAGAGATATAAAGGGAAGGAATCAAAATCATCCAGGGACATGATCAATCAGATCAGATCAGAAATGTTACTAAGTTACAAGCAGTAACATCCTTGTTCTTGGTGCTATGCATGGGGATGTGCTTAATATGTATGCTTAATATATGAAGCCTATAATGTTCTTATGCAGAATTTAATAGTAATATTAATATAGACTGCAATATATATGACAGTGATACTTAATTTCATATACATTCATAATACATTAGAAGTTAGTGTACTCATAGCCCAATTACTTAATTGTTTCTATATCACACCCCCCCCCCCTCCAAGAGAGGCATGGTGTTGTTAGGGAGAGGCGGACTAAATCCATCCCAAATTAGGTGAGCCCCAAGGGTGGTCTGGACGGATGTTCCTCAAACCTGGGCCCAATTATGGAGGTGGTGTCATAGCGCCCTAGACAAGTAAATCCCCATCCAAGGTTGAGGATTAGAAAGGAAGTAAGAATTGGGGCTTGAATTAGCCACTTTCAATTGTGTATGAATAAATATGGTTATTTAGTTTAATAAATTAATTTAAGCAGAGTTACCCGGGGACGCATCCCCGACCTGGAAACCCTCGTTCCCGTCCCGGGGACGTTTCGGGGACTTGGGGACGGCTAGGGGACGTTTCCCCCCGTCCCCAAATTGCCCTGTTTTTTGAGGGGACGTCCCCGAAACGGGGGGACGCCTGCCCTAGCTCTAGGGGACGTCCGTACGTCCTGGGGACGGCTGGGGACGGCTGGGACGTCCCCAATCCGTCCCGGGGACGGCCAAACGTCCCCCATTCTAAGGCCCTTAAAAAATATTAAAAAAATTTTAAAAGTTGTATTTTTTATTTTTTATTTAAATTTCTTAATAGAGGCCCCTTATTAATTCAAATTGTTATTAAAAATAAAAAAAAATTAAAAGATAACATTAATTAAATTCTAAATTTATTAATTTAATTCATAATTTTGACAATGAAACTATATAGAGATTAGAAAATCTCCAAACTCGGCGAGTCAATAGACTCGCCCCTTGACCCCACCTTGGGTCGATAGAAGTAGGGAAAATTTAACCTCCGAGTCTATTGATATGCATACTGACAATGTGAATGAATTGAAATTCTGATTTATGAATGCATAATTGCATATTGTCTATTGAGTATTAACAATGTTGTATGTTCAGAATTTACATTCTAAAATGTTTTCAACTTTTCATAGTATCATACACATGCTATATCTATGTTTTATTGTTTTCATATGAATATAATGTATGTATGCATGCTTTATCCATGTTTTCATATGAACATTTAGAATTTTGAAATTTTCCTATATATTTTAAATTTTTCCTATATTTTATATAGCCGTCCCCCGCCGTCCCCAAATTTGGCAAAAAAATTTGCCGTCCCGGAAACGCGTCCTGCTGTCCCCTGCCGTCCCCGTCCCGGAAACTCGGGGTAACTTTGAATTTAAGACATGATAATATTAAGTAATGGGTGTTGATTATTGGGAAATTGGCAGCTTCCTAGTAGGGGACATTAGAGTTTATGTTGATAAATTTCAAACAACACACTGTAAACTGTGCGTGTTATCTTTCTATTCAAAATATTACGTATTATTATTAAAAACAAGTCCATGCCATTGTTTAATATGCTCTTCTTCGAAACAATATTTCTTAATTGTTAAAGTCAGTTGCATAGAAAAAGGATTCAGTAACATTTACAGATGTTGGTTGAAAGTGCATTAGAATGAGGCAAGAATCTAAAACATCAAATACAAAATATATACACAGTTGAATCCAAAAGCACTCTCAACCAACTTGATGAACTCCGGAAAACTCATGCCTACTATACACAACATATATTTTAGTCTATTATGTTACAGTTGAGTCTTTAGTTACATACATACATAACAATTTTTTTAATGTTTCTTTTTTCATTTTTTTTTTGCTATTTTTGAATTTTTTATCATAATACTAAACCAGATATGGCACTAAATGGTGTGATGCTGTATCTATACATAATGGATACGACTCAAATATGGGATCTTATATAGATACATATGGATAGTGTCCATGCTGTATCTGTATCCATCACCTGGATTCGTATATCCACGAAGGTGAGGGGAAGTATACGGCAACTCTACTTAGACTACATGAAAAAGATAATTGCTCCACAAGATAACCACCTTCCTAGCAACAATGATGTTTTTGTGTTTCTAAGTACAAAATACAGTAGAGGCAAATAAATGGCAATAATTTTGTCAAATAAACAAAGAATTTAAAGCATCTTTATACCTTACAAGATATACATCAATTGGACCCATACTGCTTCGTAAAAGAATCTGATAACGCCTTTGTGGATACTCTACAACCTGCAGGTAGTATTGACAGAGAGGACATCTTTCAAGACTTGTGAATATGATTTTAATTAGAAGCAATACTTTATCATGTAAATTCAACAGCATGAATCTAACCTCATCAGGATCTGGTACTTCAAGAGTGGTTCCATGAGGTGCTTTAATTGCTATTAGTGTTTCATTCTGTCAATACAGTAAGTAGTAAGTGTCCAGGATCTTGCAAATGCTTACAGTTAGAAGGAAAAGAAGCATATGGCAACTGACCTGAAAGCAAGGTAAGTTCTTGATGTCTTCATCTGTAACATAAAGCCATCTACCCAGGAAACTCATAATTAATTTTCAACAAAGTAAACATGCTACAAATAAATAATCATTGGTAGTGCTATGTACATCTTTTTATGAATATGACTACAGTGATTAGATGAAAGGCTTTGCATTGATGCTGTTACAAACTTGAATATACACAGAGTTAATGATTAAATTAATGAGTGGATTAGGCAGTCTTACTTTGCCCTTGGTACATACCTTCTATTACTCTCATTCTCACTCAAACTCCTCAATCGTTCCTGCATTTCTCTGAAAACAATAATTCAAATATATTTTATGCATTTAGAGAGCATTAACTAGTAGCTAAACGATTATAATGGAAATGGTGTCTCCAAAAGAACACTGATGTTTCAGATACAATCATGTGCATCATAAAAACTCTATTTTCATCATAAATATGACAAATGTACCTGATACGTTCATCTAAATTGCATTCTTCAACGTAGAGATTGTCAACATCAGCCTGCACAAAATTCTCAAACAATTATTTTGCACAAAATAATTCCTCACTTACTTTATTTTTGACTCAATCAATAAATTAAAATTGTAAAGAGGTACGATAATTCTGAACTACAAAACAACTATGCAGGAATTTCAGCAGTCTGCAGGAAATGATATTTGGAAATAAGCACAATGGTTTGTGTTTCATCTGTCGATATGCCTTAAGTGCTGGAAATAGAACCATGTTAGCCAACCCAGAACTGATCACCTACATGGATGTCTTTCCATCTATGTTGCCGGTACAGGTACGGGAACGAGAACCGAGTACATCGGTATGGGTAATTTTTTTTGCCCTTGGGTACAGTACGTTTGTCTATGCACGCACACGTGTGTGTGTGTGTATAATTTAAAGAGATATATAGAATTGTGAACTAAATACATTTGATAGTATGATAGTTCATCATTGATCAACACCAAATGCCAAAATGGTAGTGATAAAGATAAATATTAAATGCCAATTTATCTTCAGAATTTCAATATTATGTCATATGCCATATAATATATATCATATATGTCTAGGGTCATGATTCAAATGAAAATTGTTACAATTACAACATTGTCAATCAAAAATAATAATTCTCTATTATCTTCATCAATCATCAAAGGATCTAGATCAAGATCATCATCGTGTTGGAAATGTTGTCATTGATGTCAAAGGAATTTGCTGATTCATGGGGATGAACATATTATGCTATGGAGATTGATGAACATATTGGATTACTATATTTTACATTTACTATGCTTACATTATGCCTCAATACAGTGATGACACAGTGATTATGAATACATATACTACAGCTTAATGAATAATATACATCTACAGCAGATGGTAACACATATGCTGATATATACATCTACAGTATGTATATATATATATATATATACAGAGCCCGTATGACAGAGTATTTATTTGTATACATAAAGTCAGCATATACAGTTTACATTAATAATCCAGACTGCAGTATATATACAGATGTGTCATAGTAAAGACAGACTCGTAGTAAAGACAGACTCAGATATACATACTCTTAAGGCAACAGCATATATATAGAGACAGCAAATATATGTATATATACAGACATTGGAATTGTTTATATTAATTATATAAACAATAAACCTTAAGCAGCAGTTACAGACAAAGAAGAAATATTATAAATAGAAAAGGCGGTCTATAAGGTGCAGCAATTAATGTTAAGAAGAGTAGCAAATTACAATAAATTGTTTTGGGGCCCACCTCCTTATAATACAGCCCCAGTAAAAGACAAAATAATCCCACGTATAAGAGTTATAAGACAGTGGTTAATTCATTCAGTCTGAAATAAAGATGAATACGTGGCAATCAAAAATATAAAATAAACATTATAAATTATGGAAAGGTGCAAGGTAAGATATCCATTAATTGATGAGTCATTATTAACATTGGTCAACACTCCTTGCCACCCGTAGGATGATATGGTATGTGGCTAAAGAATAAAAAGAAACCGATTAATATTTGTCATACAAACATAGTAAACAGCAGTTCATTATATTCACAAAGGCAGCAGCAAAGCACGGTTAATGAACAACGATCATGCACATGGAGAGCATGGAGACAGCGATTACATCAGCTAGTAATATAATAAAAATCAGTGACTTGTTGAGAGACATCCGTGATGATATTAGGAGACACGTATATTTATAAAAGTGGCGATTTATTATGAATGTGTGGTGTTCGATTAAAGACAAAGGATGCAGCAAACTTATTATGGCATATGAACTATTCACAGAATAATTCATCGTAAGAAATATATGGAAGATTAAGTATTAAATTAAACATCAGTATTAAAGGTCTATGAACTGCTTTGAAATCATGCTCAGTACCAAAAGAATCAGGTGACATTAATCTATTCATAATCACGATAGCTGGCTCACCATATGAAGTTTAAAATGAAATAACGAAGGTCTGAAAGTAAGCAATCTACAGCCGGTGGCAAGTAATCAATTTGCTGGAAATTGTGTAAGATCGTCAATAAATTGCGAAGTCTATCGACTTGTTAAAGAGCCAATACATATGGGCAAGTTAAGACAAACATGTTAATACTAATTAAGTCAAGGTTGTTAAGAGGGGTGTGATTTACATTATTTAAATCTGAGCATCCTACTTAATATAACCGATGGTTATATAATTTAAAGGACATGATTTGTAGAGGATGCGGTTCACTAAAGTGATTAATATTTAATCAACTGTTGTTTGCAAATAATAAAGGCACAGTTCGTAAAGAATGTGACTAAAGTTTTGAAAAGATATGATCATTTTTGATAAAAGGTTTGAACTTATCGCTGCTCTTAAACAGTTAATTAAGTTAAAATCTAGAAAGATCTTTCTAGAAGGATGCAACTCTTTGTAAAAGAGACACCTCCGTTAAGGAATGAAGAATGATGTCTTTTTGAAGAATTCGGAGGACTATAGATATAGTCTATTATTTGTGAGAGTGTGTAGACATATGATGCTGAGATTGTAATATATATAAAAATAAGAAGAGAATATATCTGAGTAGAGAGGTATATAGATGGTATCAGTACGTAAGGAATATTTATATTCAGATCTGCGTTAGAAGAATAAAAAAGAAGATTATTAAAAGAAACAAGATGCAGAAAAGGGGGTGTTGTGGAGTATATGGTGTGTGGTGTGTAAAGATTAAGCATATATATCAGATTGACGGAAAATATTTTGGAAGATCATTTGCAGATTTAATGAAAAGATTATATAATATATTTCAGTGAATTCTGTGATCACTCTATGGGATATTCATGATCAGATTTATAACAGAATTGAGAAAGAAATCATAGCAGATTTTGGAGAAGAAATTCAGACCGGCTTATGAAGAGAATATTGCAGATTTGAAAAGAAATCATAGAAGATTTATAGAAGACAATATAGCAGATTTGTGAAAGAATTTATAACAAAGTTGTGGAGAAAAAGTCGCCCATCATCCATTGTTGAAGCAACATTGTCAAGGTGGAAAATCAGATTTATGTGAAGTGGGTTGGTGCTCACTAATCCTGGATTGGGGAGAACTAGGAACTTGGGAACCTGGGGGTTCCGGAGTTCCGGGGTTGAAGACTTAGGAACTTGGGAACCTAGGGGTTCTGGAGTTCCAAGGTAGAAGAACTAGGAACTTGGGAACCTGGGGGTTCTGGAGTTCCAGGATAGAAAAACTAGGAACTTGGGAACCTGGGGGTTCCAGAGTTCCAGGGTTGAAGACTTAGGAACTTGGGAACCTGGGGGTTCCGAAGTTCCGGGTTGAGGAATTAGGAACTAAGTTACCGGTTCCAATTCGGATTCAGGTTCAGATTCGGGTAAGGATTCGTGGATTCGGCAAAAAAAATAAAATAAAATTGGGTACGGGTACAGGTTCGTCCATATATATATATATATATATATCTTCAAACATCAAAATTATATATGTTCACAGTTCAAACATACAATGTAACTTTCCCATACAATGATACATAAATGATAACAAATAAATCATAAATCATAAATCCATAATTGCCAATGCCAATAAATATTCTGATATTGATATATCGTAAATCATAAATGTAATATTATATTCATAATTTGCAAAAAAGATAACATTCAAGTTTCAAGTTTCAAGTTTCAACTAATTCAAGTTTCAAAATGTTAAAATAAGATTAAAAAAAAAAATTTAATTGTTTTTCTTTGTTTTCTAACCCGTGGGCCCCGTTTTTGGGAACCCACGGGCTTGGGTTCACCCGGGTCCTCCCTGGTTCAACCTAGGTCCCACCCAGGTCCTGCCCAAGCGGCTGGGTTCCCTGTGGGTCCTGCAACCCGGGTGGGACCCAGGTCGAACCAGGCTCGGACCAGGACCAGGCATGAACCAGGACCAGGACCCGGCCATTTTTGGCAAGAATCGGTAACTGAGCTTAGGAACTTGGGAACTTGGGGGTTCCGAAGTTCCGGGTTTGAGGAATAAGGAACTTGGGAACCTGGGGGTTCTAGAGTTCCGGGGTAGAAGAACTAGGAACTTGGGAACCTGGGGGTTCCAGAGTTCCAGGGTTGAAGACTAGGAACTTGGGAACGTGGGGGTTCCGAAGTTTCGGGGTTGAAGACTTAGGAACTTCCTTCTGACAAGACAAAACTTCACACTTCATAATTCCATTGTTTTTCTCCTTGATCAACTGGGGCAGCGCTGGTCCATGGAACATATCTCTAATCGGTTCTCACTGATGGACCAAGGATGTCATAAAATGACAACATTTTTGGAGATTTATGGGAGACCCCATTATTTATTGCAAGATGAGGAGACCCCATTATTTATTGCAAACAAGATTCTTGATTTTGAGAAGCAAATGATGCCAGCAAAAGGAGCTACTAGAATGTCATTGGATGGCATTGATGAGGTAGAGGAGAAATTGCCATCTAGCAAAAAGATGGAGGCCGAGTTGGAGCCACAAACATAGCCTTCTATGCCAAGCAAGGAGCTGCAACGAAGTGCAAGATTACAACCTCTCCCCACGTTTTCACTAGACCAAGGAATATGAAGATGTAAAATGTTGTAACATGCAACTTATGAATTATGATCATGATTTTCAAAGGCAATCATCATAAATTCATAATAGTTGCAAGCTAACTACTATATCAATATTTTGCATGATAATATGATATTGTACTCAATTAATATACAAATGAATCAAATTTAATGAACAATACTTTTTTATTCATTTATGGACTCAATTCGATGCATTTTGTCATTGAATTTTGCAACAACAACAAAATGTATTTTTTAAGAAATTTAAGCAATTTAAGTTGTCGAGTTTTTTGCTGAGTTCAAAGTCTTTGTTGACTCACAAATTTTGGGTCTGTTGAATTTTTGCTGAGTCAAAGTCTACCAACTATGCTCTCGAGGACCTGCTTCTGATTGCCAATGAATCTCCTTGTCCTAGCCCTAACTACATCGACCTTGTCTTTGCATAAGTAATGGCAAGTTAGCTGCTTCAATAAAGGATCTAGGACTCGCAGCATGTTATTTGGATTTAAAACCTACCATTGAGAAAAAGATGGAGATAGATAAGCTTCCTCCCTCTCATGATGATAAGGAAGAACTAGTGATAAATGAAATACTCACAATGTCACAATAGGAAATGTAAAAGATAATGGAAACGATAGCCCCAAAAGTAAGAGGATACAAAAATTGGTAGCAAAAGTAACAAATGAGGAAATCAAATCCAGCTCACAAACAACTTTGAAATTCAATCTAAGGCCTATGCAGGGGCTGAATTCCCCCCACAATTGCAATGAGGATCCTAACCTAGAATGTTAGGGGCCTCAATATCCATTAAAAACATCACAAAATAAAGTGTCAATTGTTTCTACACAAAACTAGTATCATATTACTATAAAAAACCAAGCATGAACTTGAAAAAGCCAATACTTTGATTCAAAGATGGCACAAATGGAAGAGGTCATTTGTTCAAGTGGAGGATGCTTTTGACAACTTAGTTATCCTTTGGTTCAAAAACTCAATCACTACGGAGATTTTGGGTCACAATCCCAATTAACAATTGTTCCATGCCAAAAGCTTGGAGTCAAATTTGAAATTATTTTTGCTAAACATATATGGACCCATACGCCCCCTTCTCAAAAAGCAATTATGGGACTTAGATACAAATATCTTGGAATCCCTCAATATTAAGAAATGAAGATTTTATTGTCTATAGAGATTTTAGGTCATTGTGAGTTTAAATGATAAACAAGGAGTGTCCTAAAGGCTACCCAATCTTAAATTGATTTCATCTTTTTTGTAAACCAAAACAAACTATTAGATATTGTGCTCAAGAATGACTTTCAATTTATATTGTTATTATGATTTTTATAGATTTTTTAAAATATTTGTACACCCATACCAAACCTAGAAAAAAGAATTGTCATGCCAATGAATCCAAACTTTGAACCGGTATCCGAATTGGTAACATAGCTAGAAAGTGTCTTAGGGTTAAGTAACTTGCTATTAGAGTCATAAAAATACAAAATCTCTCATTTTTGTGGAGTTGAAATGTTAAGTCTAGTGTTCATATCTCTAAAGCAAACTTTATACTTGTTATAAAAATTGTAAGTTTGTCTACAAACCAGTTTTCTAGGGTTTTAGTTAAGTTTGTATTTTACAAGGGAGCTTCTCCTTCTAATTTTTTAGAAAAGTTTTGCCTAACATGATGTTCCATTTTGTGTTGTCTTGTATAGGATAAATTAAAAAATTAACACCTAGGCGTCAAGGACAATTTAAAAGTGTGCATCATGTACAAATCAACATCACCAATTAAGACAGCTGAAAAAAGGTGAAGAGATAACAGTGATGGCAGAATCAGGGAAACTACCCTCTCTCATTGGAACAAGTGGTATGCACTCTACTGCACCACCACTAATCTCTCCATTTCTGCTCACATGCTAGTCCTTCTCCCATACTTGTCCAACATGCGAACAGCACATAGATTAAGCATCATGCCTTCTTGAAGTATATTGCTCCTTGGTACCATTTTCGTGAAAACTGTTGATGTATCAGATACTAAAAATGCCAATTGCTCTATGATTTGGTGGATTAACCATCTAGAAGTGGAAGTGGAAATTCATGTGACTCGTGAAACTGTCTTAAAATGTTACTTGTTGGAGTCAACTGTCTAGAAGTGGAAGTCGATAATTCTTCTCAGTCATGAAACTGACTAATAATGCTACAAATTATGTAGATCTTACAGAAGTGCTCAAGGAGAAAGACCCCAAGATTTTTCCACACCCTATGCAGTGAATTGTATATACTATGGAGTCATGGACCTTATGCTAGAAAAAAATGGGAAACTTGGTAACATGAGGTCCAAACCATATTAAGCTCTATCTACAATTTTTGGTTAATTGATTGAGATATATAACAGCAAATATATAACTATAAGTCATAATCACAACTTTTAGCACATACATGTCAGATCAATGAACATGCACTAATTGCAAATAGTTGTCTAGTGTAGCAGTCAAGTGGTCATGAGTGCAAGGCACTAAGTGTCAGGTTAAAGCCTCTCACGTAATGTCCCCTCTTCCTAGTCAGTATCAGTATTCAAGATCAGTCTATTAACGAGTCCTTGTAAACTGATAAGATGAATAGAAGACACTGGATTTGCTAATTATTCTCCTGTTTCCAATGGCAATCTAGAGTAAACTTGGTGGAATCAGTTAATAGTTAAATTATCACCAAATTGCTAGTTTAAAACTACATTAAAATCAAGCAAAACACTTCCTAAAAGAGACTTTAGTCTAGAGAGAGAGTGAGGTGCCTCCTTGCTAGACACCCTTGAAAAGAGAGGAAGTTAATTATGAAAAAAGCTTTTTTAAAAAAGCAATTGAGTTAGATAATACAAGAATTAAATAATCTCAAGGTTTAAGGGGATATTAGTGAATATTAATGAAAAGGCAAATTCAAGACATATTTAAGTGGACACCCCTTAGAGGAGAGAGGAAAAAGCATTTGAAAATATTTTTTATGAAATACATTAGTGAATTTATTAAAACATTACACAAAGTCAAAAATAAAACATAAAGTGGGCACATGATGGGAACCCTAATTAGGGTGTAGCATTTGGAAGATGTTAAAAGGGCAACTTGGAAACCAAAAGAGGCATGTTATTGTTGTTATTTTCCCTTGCCTCCTTAGAGGAGCTTGTTGGACCAGGTTTGAGGAGCTTGTGAAGACAGATACCTTCACAAGTAATCACACTTGCAGTTGTGGAAGACCAACCCAAAGTGTGCAGGGGAATTCCATTTGCAGGAATTTCATTTGGGCTTCATATAAAACAGTTGGAAGATCATTTTGCTGGTTAAACTTAGAGTGTGTTGCTTGCTAGACAGGCCATTCCCTTCTTGGCTTGGTTGAAGTGAAAGGAGACATTCTTGTGCATTTTCAGTTTGGGGTTAGTAAGAATCCTAATTTCCAGCAATTTTGGATGAGTCTTCTCCACATTTGGAAGGTTTAAAGCATTTCAAGAACTAATTTCTGAGTGAGCAGCCTGTGTGAGTGGCGGCCCCCTTGTGGCTTGTTTGGAGAGGAAAGGAGACACTGACTTGCATTTCAGTATTAGGGTTATTGAATATCATCATGTTGTGACGTATTCACACATTGCCCCATTATAAATGGGGACCCCCTACTTTTTGCTTTCTAGGGTTTGTTTTCTAGGTCTTTTAGGGTTTTGTCTATTAGCCTTTGCATGATGAGTGTTGTCAGGGGGATCATTGGATAGCAGGCTTTGCTTAAGTCAAGGTGAGTCCACGATGCTCCAGAATTAGGGTTTCTTTGAAAGTCTCCCTTAAGATTAGTTTATGCTCTTGTTGCTTATGGTGTCAGGAGGTCATTGAATCTTGATTGGGGAATTTTGTCTTTTGAGGGTCTGAGTTGGGCAAATTTGGCTAGGACATGGAAGGAAATGGATCAAGGATCTAACCTAGGGCAAAGTCAAGTGGAAAAGGAGGTGAATTAGGCCTAAAAGAGGAATTTCGCTCCTAACCCTTCTATAGGGTCCAGAGCGAATTTCTCCACAAGACACTCCACCTCGACCCGGGCTCTGAGCTAACCCTTTCCTAGGTTTGAATGAAGGAAAAAGCACTTGTTTGAATGAGGAAATGTGAAAATGGAGTCAGGATTTGAGACCAAACATGATTTTCGCTCCTGACCCTTCCAAAGGGTCCAGAGCAAAATTCATGTAAAACCCTATTTTCTACAAAAACTGGAGCTATATGTCGACCTGTAGGATAAATTTGCATGATCATGATGGAAGGAAGCCTAACAGAGTATGTCCAAGGCATGAAAAGGGGGAAGCAAGTGGAAGATTAAGCAAAAATTAGAATTTTGCTCCTGACCCTTCCAAAGGGTCCAGAGTGAAATTCTTGAAGGACACCTATTTTCCCTTGGAGATGGTCAAATCCTTGTTTTTTTTGGCATAGATGGGTATGGGGTGACGTATTCTTGCCTTTTGAGGTGGATTGAAATTGAAAGAATGGAGAAATGTGCTCAAAAGGAGAATTTCACTCCTAACCCTTCCAAAGGGTCCAGAGTGAAATTCATATTTCCTCTATTTTGCTTCTTAGCTTGACCAAGTTTGGAACTTCTAAGGCATGGTTTGGTAGGTTTTGATGCATATTTGCCTTGAAGATGAGTTTTTAGACCTTAAGATGATGAAAATCAACAAGGATAGGGATTTCGCTCCTGACCCTTCCAAAGGGTCCAGAGCGAAATCCTCCATTTTGCCTTCCTTTGGCCTTAGAAACCTAGTTTGACCTTTGCCTAAACCCAGTTGGATGATGGATTGTTTGGATTGCGATGGAAGAAAGTTGAATTGATCAAGTTTGGAGGAGAATGAAGTGAACCTAGGTGAAGAACTTGCCAAGGATAGGGATTTCGCTCCTGACCCTTCCAAAGGGTCCAGAGCAAAAATCCCCTTAAACCTCAATTTCTCACTTATCAAGGCCAAGTTCATAGTTCCTAAGGCATGTATGGAAGCGTTTTGACATGTTCTAGTCTTAGGGAGTAACTTGAGGTGGAGGATATAAAGGATTTGGCTTGAAAATTGAATTTTGCTCCTGACCCTTCCAAAGGGTCCAGAGCGAAATTCTTGAAAACACTCCTTTTCCCCTTTGCCAAACTCAGGACCAAGATGGAGATGCAAGAAAAATAGTCTATGTTTGCCTCCCAAAGAGGATTGAAGTTGGAAAAGTCAAGAATCAAGCTCAAAACATGATTTTCGCTCCTGACCCTTCCAGAGGGTCCAGAGCGAAAATCCTTATAGCTCTTGTTTTCTTCCTTGTTTTGGCTAGGCGTTGGCATGATAGAGGATGAATTAGTATGTTCTTGCCCTGAGAGGGAGTTGGATGCTTTGGAAAATCAAGATTTTAGCCTAAAAGGTGAATTTCGCTCATGACCCTTCCAAAGGGTCCAAAGCGAAATTCATTATAAACCTCATTTGCTACCTTGTTTGGGCTTCAATCCTTGTTCCTTAGGTGGAAAATGATCTATGTTTGCCTCCAGAAAAGATTGAAGTTGGAAAAATGATCTATGTTTGCCTCCTCCAGTCCAGCATGATCAAGGACGACCTCCTCCAGTCTAGCATCATCAAGGACGATCAATTCGCCAGCTACCTCCAAAACCTTCACTTTGCCACACTAAGGAACCACAAGATGACAATAAAGGGCATTGCCAGCATTTCAAGGAAAGGTACACCACTCATCCATTACGTCAAAGACAGAGGAGAATCAAATAAGATCAGTGCAAGGGTCTGTTGAAGAAGTAGATAGTTTCAAAAGAGTTAATTAAAGTTAGCTTCTCAGCATCATCAAATTGAACATCTACCAAGTTACAAGTGTCAAACAAGGTGGCATCCCAGCCATCACTCCTCTAGTCGGATTGGTCCATCTCAGCGTGTCCAGATTCAGTGTACCTGACTCATCAAAGATGACACTAACTTCGATGTACCTACCCCGGTTATCCATTGGTTGAATATTCCAAAGAAGACATATGTCCAAATAATGCAATTATTTCATTGGCCAAAATTAAGTTTGTTGTAACAAACCCTAATTAGGGTTTTCATTGTAAAATCTTGGCCATTGATCTCAAATTGATCCGAGCCATTGAATTGTATTGAGAGCATTATAAAAGGCTCAAGCTTTTCATTTTGTAAAGGCTAATAGTGAGTCAATAGTGGATAGTGGGTGAATAGTTAGCTAATGGTGAACAGTCAACTAATAGAATAGAAATTAGAGTAAAGTAGGAAGAGGAGGCAAGAAATTGTTGCCTTGATTGTAAATGAACCCTTTTTCCATTGAAGATATGGTGAAATGTGTCGTTTCTTGAAAATACGCATGGTCTCTTGTTGAACTTTCATTGTAGATGGTAAATGATTAGATTGAATGAAGAAAATTGTTGAATGCACCTGTGTGGAATCCGTCTAATCCATACCACTAGCCTCTTACTGATTGTAAGTGCGCCCTACGTGGTCAACTGGCATAAAATGAGCTTAATCTTAAGTCGTTACGCGTCTATTGTTCATGCATTATCTTGAATGGTGATCAGTGTCTGCGGTGTACGATTTGAATGTATTGGAAGCATCCCTTAGAAGATTGCACTGAGTTGGTGTCAGATTGTTCAACCCTGATGGTGAGACCCAGCCCAGTAGGACTCTACCTAGTCATTCATCCATCTTCTCTCATTCTAGGTAGTAGAGTAGACTTCTTGAACCCTGCATCTTTTACCATTTGTTTGTCTTCCAGTTAGTAAATAGGACTTGTGATTCCAACAAATCAGACGTTCAGGTCATCAAGTGTAAGTCCCCTTGTGATTCCAGCAAAATCACATCATACCATGAAGAGCTTATCCACGAGTAGAGATCCTACATAACAGAACCTTGAAGCTTCTCCAATTGATCCTTCTGCGATATCTTCAGCATTCGGGAGCTTTATTCAAGAGAGGATAAGGTACCTTTAGGTATTTTATTCTGTGTTTGGTCATGTACAAAAGACACATCAACACATCACTACCAGCAGATTTGTGTATGTTAACACCAGTTTAGAAGAGATTGGAAGCATTTTGATATAAATTTCTGAGTGAGCTTCTTGCTTGCTAGGCCGCCCCATAAAAGACTTGTTGGAAGTGAAAGGAAGACATCTATCACCAATTTCAGAGGCGGGTCTGCAAGCACAAGTTAATACTCGTGGTTTTGGTTAGTTTAATATCAGATTTAAAGTGTTTTGGGTGTATTTTGAAGAGAATTTCCTGAGTGAGCAGCTAGCTTGGTCGGCTACACCATTCTTGATATTTGGAGCTGTGGAAATCTGTTTGAAGCTGAGGTTCTGTTGCAATCTTCAGTAAAATCAGAAGTTGAGCACCTTCACTAAAGATTTCAGTGGGTTTGAAAACTTATCAACAGCATACAATACTTAGACCAGGCTGTACCAGTCATCAGGAGCAGTCCATACATTGAATAAAAATCCAAGGGTTAGACATCTTGAGTTGGGAGTCTATTTGTGCAACTTGAAGCATTAAACTCCCTTGCTCATTGGGGTCCCTTGAAGGTGGAAGGACTTGATATACTGATGTAACAATCTAGTATACTGAGTATCCTTCTTGGCTGCCTATTTTAAATCAGATTTGGAAACTTCTTCCTAATCAGTCCAACTCCAAGATTCAAGGACAAACAAATCGGGTATGCCAAAATAATCTTGTAAGGTCTTTGATGTACTAAGTTGCATTCCTTTAAGGGATTTTGTAGTCATTCAGACCTATAGCTAATCTTAAAACTACTATTTTGGGTTACAAATTCAATGTTTATTGCCAGTATTATCTGTATGCAATATTTGCTTTGTTTCCTATTATTTCATCAAAACATTGCAAAAAAATTAAAAAACTCTTCTGCATTCCCATCTAGTTTTGAAAGACCACAAAAAAAGAAAAAATAGTATTTTTTAATCTAAAATAAACAAGCAGGTTGCAGTTACAGTGTTCCACCTGGGGTAGGACATTACATCTCAGCTTTCATCAATACAAAAAAAAGAACATGTCGTTATACCGTTGTTGCCATTGATATTCAGTTAAAAATTATGGACTTTCAATCCTTATAGGGTTATTTGCTGGTCTACTAGCTTGAAATCCACAGAATTCATCATAATTCATCATTGCAACTGTTCTCAATGCCTATAGAAATACCTAGATGATTATCTGCACAAAATAATGATACTTTTCAGCTTGGAATAGCAAAAGTAATCCTCCAAATATAAAAGAGTGACGCTAAAATATGACATGGAACTTTCACGAAGGTAATCCCCCAAGATCTTCAAGACTCTAAGAAAGTCATCAAGTTGCTTTGCAAGAGTGGCGCTAAAAAATGACATATGGAACTTTCACAAAGGTAATCCCCCAAGATCTTCAAGACTCTAAGAAAGTCATCAAGTTGCTTTAAAAAGATATGGCAGATTTTTCTTACAGAGTGATGATGAAGATAAATGTCAGTGAGCTGTCATCTTTATGCAGTAATTGCAAAATTAGTGCTCAAAACAATGGTATAGATTGCCCAGGTTTACTATTTCAAAACGCTAACTTATAAATAATGTTGTTTCAATAAAGGTCTTCCAAATGCAGAAATGTTATGTATTACAAGAAATATCTCTAAGAATATGTCTAATAGTATAACCCTGATAGGATGGAGAGAATATCGTATCTAATTCTTGGGTAAGTTCTCCTATTAGAATTATATCTTTATTCAGTTATTTGATGGTCGATATTGTGTTATATTGTAAATATTAGTAGTTTCTAATTTTGTTTCTATTATCGTTTGTTTCTTAATAGAAACATCGATCTCTTTGCAATCTATAAATGATCGTTTGATCATTCAACTAATTCATTCAGTTTTTACCAATTACCTGTGTGATATGGTATCAAAGCTTAGGCATAAAAAAATTTCAAAAAGGTTTTTATAATTCTAAATTTTTAGTGAAAAAAATTTCGAATCAATTTTTGAGTCATCTTTTAAAAAATCCGTCTAAGGTTTTTTCTGTACTCTCGCGCTAGTTACTATGATTCCCTGGGGGTGCCATCCTTCCCAAACCCATTTACTAATCATTGCCGCGGGGCGATTTCTTTTGCCGCGGGGCGATTTCTTTTTCGCAATCCATCTATATTTTTCTAGAGAGCTTGACCTGTGTCAGAATCTTTTTCCATCACCTGTGTTCGTGGCCGCGTCAGTTTTTTGCGGGTTGTCTTTTGTGTTTTGAGTCAGAAATTATTTCCGCGACTTTTGTGTTTTCGCACGATTATTTTTCATGTCCTGCGCACTTCAGTTTTTCCAACGCCTGTGAGAGTTTTGCGTTGCGATTGTTCACTGCTTGCGATTTCTGCAGTTATTTCCTGATTTTTCATGCAATCTGTGGTTCGGTTTTGTTCGCGACAGGAGCCATTTTCTTTCACTCGCCCTTCTCTCTCTTCTTGCGATGGGTCTCTGTCACCCATGTTGATTTCTTCGTGATTTTAGTCATGTTTTCTAACAGCGACAGCAGGGCGTGGAGATTTTTTTTTTGGCTAGGGTTCCTTCTTTGCAATCTGTATACAGTGACGGGTTTTTCTAGCTCGCGATAGCAATTTTTTTGAATTTTTGTGCCCTGTTTGTGAAGCTTAGGGTTTTTATGAACCCTCGGTATTTTTTCAACAGCTAGGGTTTTCTAGAAATTTAGTCTCAGAAAAATATTTTCTGGGTTTTTCGAAAACTCTTTTGAGTTCCAATCAGAATTTTCTGGGTCGTCAGAAATCCATACATTGAGATACGTTGTAAATGATGTTCAATTTTCAATTCAATATGCAAGATGTATTCTAATTTATATTCTCTCTATCTATGTATTATTTATTTATCTTATAAATCTGATTATCTTCTTTTGTGTGGCAGGTGAGAGGAGCATTTATGGATTTCAATATCCTTCTCACAAATATCGATTAGTATATATATGCAAGAGGGAAGGATCAAGCAATGCCTTCACCGGTCATGTCTTATGGACATGATCGATCATGACATTACTTGATCGCACCCTTTGATTACCAATTGGTGTTTATTCTAACCAACAGCCCGATACTAATCGGGGTCTACGTAACTTAGTATCCAATGCCAATCGGTATTTACGTGGCATGATAACCGATGTCAATCGGTATTTACGTGGCATGATAACCGATGTCAATCGGTGTCTACGTGAACCGATGTCAATCGGTGTCTACGTGACTTGTTAACCGATACCAATCACTTAACTAATAGTTAGATGCCAAGCGGTGTATGCTTTGCCACCCGATAACAATCCGATAATCATCATTTGTTTACTGTTGTGAAATCAACCGATATAAATCGGGATACATGGTTAACCCGATAGTAATTGGTGATCATAGTTATAATGCAAACCGATATTAATCGGTATACTATGCTATGATATGATTATCTATAGTTTGAACATTGATCGACTAAGTAGATTAGACATATACAAATGAAGAATTATCATCAAATGAAATAGCTTGAAGTTTTCTTGATAGTTTATCGATAGGATAAATGATTGAATGAGAGACTTCATTTATCTCTCATTCAATCATTTATCTTACCGAAGCTATCATGCAGTAACACTCCCTCTTAGCTAGGCAAGATAAATGAAAACAATATATCAAGCATCACAATTCAAATGATGGTTAGTATTCTTTACACAATCTGACTTTCTAGGAAATCATATCACCTAATCACATGATATGAAGTATCACCTAAACACGTGATACAAATGTCCATAACGTCAATCTTGTGATGACAGGATATCACCTAAGCATGTGATATCAGTATTGCCTAAACACGCAATACTTAAGGATAATCATATGAGAAAAGATTAAATTCTCATCTTATCCAAGTTGTGGTATGTGCACTAACATCTTATACAAATGTTTTACCACAACACAATCATGGCACATCCATGACACATCAGAGATCCAACATGATAACTGGTTTGGACATCATAAGATCGTCACCTTATAATGTCTACATACAAGTGTTCATTATCTTGAGAGATCGTCACCTCTTAGATATGAACCCAAGGGATAAAATCCAAAATGTCCTATCATGACAAAGAAGTTTACACATTAAACATCTTATTGATATGTAAATACAGATTACAAAGCAAATTACCTTTCTATCATACCTAAACCTTTCTGAAGTGATCAACCTTCACTCTGGAAAGAGGTTTGGTCAGAATATCTGCCGTTTGATCTCCTATACAAACATATTCTAATTGGATCACATTCTTGTCTACCATATCTCGCACATAGTGGTATGGAATCTCGATATGCTTGGATCTGTCATGGAACACTGGATTTACTGAAAGTTTTATGCAACTCTGATTGTCACAATGTATAACAGTGGGTTTCATAAGTTCTCCAAACAACCCCACAAGCAACTTCCTAAGCCATACTGCCTCTTGGGCATCCATAGAAGCTGCAATGTATTCTGCCTCGGTGGAGCTTTGGGCTATAGAGGACTACTTCCTGCTGATCCAAGTTATCATAGCTGAACCTAGACTGAAGCAACACCCTGAAGTGCTTTTTTCTGTCAGTCACACTTCCAGCCCAATCTGAATCGGTAAATCCATGTAGGTCTATATCAACTTTCTCATATTTGAGACCAAGGTTTAGGGTACCTTTTAGGTATCTCATGATGTGTTTTACTGCAACCAGGTGTATCTCCTTAGATTAACACATAAACTGACTTAAAGAAGTAACTGCATAACAGATATCTGGCCTTGTATTTACTAGGTACATCAGGGACCCAATCATCTGTCTATATTGAGTAGGGTCAGTGGGTTGTGACTCTGCTGCTGCTTCTTTAAGTTTATGTAAATTGGTTTCCATAGGAGAAGTCATGGGCCTACAGTTTAGCATTCCGAATCTTTTCAAAATATCCAAGTTATACTTTCCTTGGTTTAGTATAATGTTGTCAGAATTCTGCCATACTTCCAATCCTAGGAAGTAATGAAGGAGTCCCAAGTCCTTCATATCAAATTCTTTGGATAGATCTTTCTTGCATTGATCTATAAGGTGATCATTTCCTGTGATTAATAAGTCATCAACATATAAAATCAATATTAGCATATCACCTTTATTTCTTTTGTAGTAGAGATTAGGATCTGCATCATTCTTAGAGAAGCCTAGTCCTGAGAGATGGGTGTCAATTCTTTCATACCAAGCCCTGGGAGCTTGTTTAAGCCCATAGAGAGCTTTCTTGAGTCTACACACATGAGACTCTGCATCATGAATTTCAAACCCTTCAGGTTGTTCTAGGTAGACTTCTTCTGCGATCTCACCATTTAGAAATGTTGTCTTAACATCCATCTGGTGTACCTTCCACCCCTTCCGTAACTGATTGGACATAGAAGGTGGATTGGGTGCAAATCTGGTCCTTTACTCACCGTTGAGTTTTCTCCCACTTCACTGAGCAACTGATGTGTAGCTTCTAATAGTGGTTGCTCCTCAGTTCTACTGCGTTCTTGGGTTCTATCTTCCTCCTTTTCTCCCTCAATTGTGGTGTTACCCCTGTTGTCACCTTCCTCTTGCTGCAACTCGTGCCTACTCCCTTGCGTGGGCTCTTGTCTGTCAATCCCTTGATCTGGCCCAATCACTCCATCTTCGCCCTGATTTTCAAGTCTCTCCAAACTAATGATCCGAGTCTTTGTTTCTTGCTTATTTTGCATCTGCAGATCATTCGCCTCCGATGCAATTGGATCATTCTGTGAAGGTGAATTGGTAGATGATCAAGCTCGACTACATCATCATCCGAACTGAGATCCTTGGATGAGGTAGTAACTTCTGGCCTCTTGATTGGTATCTTTTCCCTTCTTGTTCTTTTTGATGTTCGGGTTCCCCTATTGGCCTTTGCCTTCTTTCTTTTCTTCTCAGGTTCTTCAACCTCTTCCTCCCTTGGCACACTTGACGTCCCCTCATCTTATGAAGACTGGGAATCAAGAGTACCCATCATATTATAGGTAAATTGGTTCCCCTCATGGTTTGGCCTCTCTATCTGCTGGGATAGCCAGTTGTCAGTGTATCTTCTTGGACCATCCATGACGGTCTCAAAGTTCGTGATGGGGTCTTGAGCCCAATCAATGGTTGGCGGGAGGTCTTTGACTACCTCATACTCCTAAATTTGTAAACAGTCCCCATAGTCTGTTATCTGATCTGGTACCTGGAGATACTCATAAAGTCGCATTTGTTGAACACTCAATCTTGAGTATTCTCGTCGGCGAACCTCAAAGTCATCTGCACAATTGCTCCAGTAGAGTTCTATGGACGCCTTAGCCCTGTAATGTCTGCCATAAGCCTTCCTTCCTAATCCAGCAGGATCGAAGTACTTCCTGGAGAAGTGCTCCTACAAGCAATATGATGCCATCTCATTGAATGATTCCTTCGCTTGCACAGAATTCTTGAAGTGCACGTCAAGCTTGCCTATGATCATTGGGAATGTGAATCCCGACAGCTTTCTATCCTTGAGTATGATGCCTGATGGGTGTGCCTGTCTTGCAACCTCCATGAGGGCCAATCTGTCTGATGGGTAACGGGGAAGCCGATACGGTCTTCCCTCAAAGCCTGATATTCTGATGTAGGAGAATCGAGGGAACTGAATGAACCACGCACCGTACTTCCATATCAATGTGGTAGCTGCTTTGATAATCTTATGTGTAATCCCCCTTGCATCAATCTGACCATGCGCATTGTGAAAGCGTCATTTACACGCTCATACTAACCAATTGCATACACAATGTTGCTTTTCTCTCTTTGAGCTATGTTATGGTAATGTAGCTGAGGGTAGTAGTCATACATTCTCACTTGATTTGGCCCGTTCCCAATCTCACCCTTTTTGATCAATCCTGGTAGCGGCTGATGCCAAGCAAACATATAGACTAAGTAGGAGGTCATGGTGAAGTATTTTTTCTCCTCAAGCTCAACCAACTGTGTATGAATGTTGTCGTTGATGATTTGAGCCCAATCAAACTTAGCCTTCCTATTGAATACCTGCTCGGTAAAATAAAACATCCACTCCTCAAATAGGTTAGAGTGGGGAAGTCCCATGACCCAGCTGAGTAAGGTAACCATGTCCCCATATTCGTTGTTGAACTCGCTTCTATGGGTCTTTTTGTCGACCCTAGTGCTCAGGGCTCTTCTTTCTTTAAACCATTCTTCATTTATCAGTGTTTTGCACTGAATAGGATTAATGTCATAAGCGAGTTGGGCTTCGTCAATGGTTACTACAGTGGCACGCTCAGGAAGTGGGATATCAAATGTTTCCCCAATAGCCTCAGGTGTGAAGTCAAACATTACCATCCCCTTTACCAACACCATTCTTGTTTCTGGTTGATAGTGCCTTGCGGCCTCAACCACAAGCTCATAATTTTGTATTGTCGATGGAAAACCAACAGCTTGAGCAATACCACTCTCCAACATCCGTTTGGGTTTGCCATATGCATTAGGAGAGTGCACCCTGTTTCTGAATTCTTGAATGTCTATGTGCCCGAGGTCTGTATCCCCTATATTGTCCCAACTAATTTGGACTTTTGATTCCTTGACTACCCCCTGGTAATGATACTTCATTTTCTCGAGCTTACGAGGGATGTCAACTCTGGAGGTCTATGATGTTCCTGGCACGTCAAATGCCTTTGAAGATTCTGTCGCTTGCTTAGGCATTTATCCTGCACACCTAGACACAGATTACGAGACAGGTTTTAATGTGAAAATACGGGTTAGCAGTGCCCGAAGAGGGTGTTAGTATAAAAAATTGTTAAACAGCTAGACAATTTAACATTTGAAAACGTGTTGAAACAGGCCTTTTAAACAATTTATATTTTGCGTTTTAAACGGAATCTGGACATCACAGATTAGTTGGTTTCCATTTCGAGTAGTTGATATCGAGCGGATTTAAAATGGCCAGTTCTTGGATTGCTGATGTTCTGAAAAAGAAGCTACGTTCGTTTGCACGAATAAGCATTTTAAATTTTGCTTTGCGCTAATCGTTTTGAAATATGATCGTGTGTTTGCAATTCCTGGAAAGATGATCCTATCCTCTGCGGTTTTGGGCCGAGATTCCTAAATTTTATCTAAGTCCTAGTTTCGATTGGAAGGCCGATTTGGTAAATGGTGGATATCACTAGGGAGCTTAGTTTTCAAAATTAATTTGAATTGTACGTAAACCCTAGATTAACAAACATGACCTTTGCACAAATTTAAACCATTTGAAGAGAAAATTCCAACTTACCTGGTAGTGAAAAGCTAGCTGATTGCTAAAGGTTGAACCTTTGCGAGATTTTGGATTAACCCCAACACTTTGAATCTTGAAAGATTTTCAACACTCAAGAAAACCCTTCGCGTTTTGGCTTCCAAGGAGATTGTGCGAACTTCGAGATTCTAATTTTTTCCCTCGCACAATTTGAATCTGCTCTCGACTTCAAGTTATGGGGATATTGCGTGATACCTTGGATTGTCAAATGCTTTCAGCCTAAACATAAACCTTTGCGCCTATCTGATTTCAGCCAAATGAAGATGCACTGCGCAATTTTGAGATTTTCAGTTGAAAAGGGGGGTTATGGCGCTATTTTGGACTAAGAAACTTTCAACTCCAAAGAGCGACCTTGCGCGGATTGTGCTTGCTTTGATCAACTTCGGCTTAGGAGACCAGCTCGTACAAGTCAAACCCTATGGAGATTTTGCCCTGAATGACCAGTTCGCGCAACTTGAAGGTTTTTAACTCTTTCGGCTTAAAAGAGAATCCTTTAGCACGATTTGAAACACTGTTTGAAGTTTTCGGCTAGAAAGACTCCTCTTTCATTTCGGTTTATTAGTTGGCTTTGTGAACTTGTTTCTATTTTCGGCCTAAGAACACCTTCTATGCGATTTGGTTTATGAAGACCCTACGGCGCAATTTTTCTCGTTCCCTTATCTCGGCCTAAATGACCATTTTGTGAGATTTAGAACTTGTTGATCATTTTTGGCTCTTTAAGCCGATTTGTGAGCCTTTTAACTTTGTTCTTTTCGACTCTCTTGGCTTGATTGCGAGATTTAGCTTTTGGAGTTTTTCCGGCTAAAATGGTGTCTTTGGCACGATTTAGCTTATTCGGCCCATATGAACCTTTTGCAAGCTTACTGAGTTTTAAGTTAGAAAAACCCCTTTTGGCTTTATTTCCAACTTCAGCCTACAACAAGGTTTTGTGAGCTTTATCTTTTTTTCGGCCTACTAGTTGATTTTGATTATTTTCGGTCAATGAGAGCCTTTTTGTGCTATTTGTCTCACATTTCGTCCTAGGAGGCCGATTTGTGAGCTTTTCTTTTACTTCGACCTGTTGGGACGATTTTAGAGCTTCTAAGTTGCCTTTTGAACTTGAATTTCGGCCTTCGAGGTCAATTTATGAGCTTTTGACTTTGCATTATGGCCTAGGAGGCCGATTTTAGCCTTTAAATGTGCACTTCGGTCTTTTGGCCTACTAAACTTTGCAAGTTTTGCTAACTTAGGCGTTTTGTTGGTCTTCGAACTTCTGAGTCCCTTTGAGTGACCTTGGTTCATTTTGGTTCTCCAAACCGATTCATGTAAATCTGAACCCTTTCTTTATTTCAAAATCTCGGCCTATTGAATCAAAAGGTGAAATCATTTGATTTGCCTTGGGCATTCTAGCTTCAGGCTTCAAACTTGCTCATGAGCAATTTTGACTCGATAGTGTTTGTGATTTCACCTCAGGCTCTTCATTCAACTTTGTTATGCGAACGGAATCGCGATCAACTTTCAAGGTGTGAATTCTCCAGGACTTAGGACGTATCATCTTCTCAACGCTTAAACTCCTAACTGTTGCATCTTCTCTCTACGAATTTACCAGAACTTCGTACTCGGAACCTCAACAAGGATGAAACGAAAAGATGAAGGGGGAACCCTGTCGACAACGAGGAGTGTGTGCAAGGCACAACAGCGTCCAGATTCAATGTACCTGCTTCTAACAAGAAGATAATTACCACATGTAGGCATAAAGTTCAATGCACCTACCGCCACCATCTATTGGTCAAATTTTAAAAGGACATGTGTCCCATCAGATGTAATTTTATCAATGGTCAAGCATTAAATGATTTTTAAGGGGTGTAACAAACCCTAATTAGGGTTTCTCTCTTTCAATCTTGGCCATTGATTGTTAATTGATCTAAGCCATTCAATTGTAATGAGAGCACTATATAAGGCTCCACTCTTTCATTTGTAAAGGTTAATAGTAGTAGATCAATAGACTAGTTCAAGAGTTTAGAAGCATATTATTAGAAATAGAATAGAGTAGGAAGAGAAGGCAAAGATTGTTGCCAAGATATTGTTGTAAGAAGCATGTAAACTCAATTGAAGATATGGTGAAATTCATATGTTGAATTAACAATTTGCATGGTCTCTACTTCTCATTTGATTTTCATGTTGTTTAGATGAATGGAAGAACTTTGTGTATGATCAATGGTGAAATTCGTACATCCATACTACTAACACCTTGCCAATGGTAAAGTGCCTTGCGTAGTCAACTGGATCCATCTTAGCCAAGTTTAACTTCAATTATCACGTCTTCATTGATATGCATCAACTTGATGGTATCTATGCTTGTGGTGGTGATTTGAAAAGCATAAAGCTATTCTTAGAAGATCGCACTAGCATTGTGGAGATGTGCAATGCATGTCAAAGCAAAGCTTAGTTGAGTTCCACCAAAGATTGTCTATTGCTCTTACATTCCTAGGATTAGAATAGCTTTCTCAACCCTCATCCTTTTTTACTTTTTTTTCCAATCAAGTGAAATTCCCACGTTCTAGCAGCATTCAAAGCATTCAAACATTCAACATAAGTCCACCTTGTGATTCCAGCAATATCACATCATACAATTGAGTCTATCCAAGAGCACGTCAAGACCTGACATTCGAGAACCTTGGAGTCGTCCCACTTGATCACGAAGTTTAGCATTAGGGAGAATTTTGTTCAAGAGAGGATAGAATACTTAGTATTCTATTCTGTGTTGCATAGTGCGTAAAAACACCATCAATAGGTATGTTTTTAACCTCGGTACAAAAGCAATCACATGAACCAATAAGAAGCAACAAGCAATCGCTCTTTCCTCGGCAGTGGTAGAGTATCCAAGAACAATCAAAGTAGCATGTCAAGCAATATGGCTATAGAGGATGCTTTCAAACATGCAAATGTATCAAGCAAGGCCTTCACCCTTGTTTTGTGACAATGTGCTAAACTGGCCAAGAATCTAGTCTTCCACAAGCATATGAAACATGTGCATCTTCATTGTTATTTCATACAGCAACTTGTTGAAGATGGATCAATGATGTTGCAGCTGAAATAGTGGAAATTGGAGCCTTAGCCTAAGAATGGAAACTAAGATCTTATTCATTCACTATTTTCACATTCATTGATTCTTCATTGGGGAGTAACCAGCAAGGTTTAACTTCATTCCAAAACGAGAGTTGAACAATTTGATTAATTGCTCCCTTTTTCAAGGTGTGTTTGATTGATTGGATATGACTATGAAAGATCTCGGTAAAGTGATACAAAATTGACAATATTCATCATAAATAGAAAGATGCAGAACTGAAAACCAGCACAGAAGTATAGATTTGGAATTAGGAGACAGAGAAGAAACCATGACAAAAATCGGGAGCTGAAAGTGTTGGACCTGTGTGCTAGGTGCCTTAGTCTGAAGGTGTCTTTGTCGACAGAAAGCTTCGGATTCTAGATCAAGAGGCTCTGTAGATTTGTCCCTCCAAAAATCAGCCTAAAAGTGTCGGACGGGTGTGCAAATCAGCATAGTCCAAGAGTTTTCGCCTGTTCAAAGTCTGGGGCTGACTATCTCAACCTGCTCTGCGCAATTCTGTAACCTTCAATTGTTGGATATGTATCTACTGATTCTACACACATGAAAAGAGGGGAAAGTGTTGTGTTGTATAAGGGCTTGCCTAGGTCAAACCTCGTGTTGGTGTTTCCACCTCCACAACAGCTATGATGATGAAAAAGAAAGCTTAACCCTGGTAGGGCAAAGGCTAAATCATAATTGAAATGCTGAAATGAAATGATATTATTACCTTAGGATTGATAATGATGGTGATAAAATGCCCCTTAGAGAAGTCCTTCAAGAGTTGATGCAATAACATGACAAGACATAACAAAATCAATCATGAAATCATACTTGAACATAGGTTGTTGTAGCTTGTTGCTCCTTATGTTCAAGTCTGAAGACACTTTCTCAATAGGAATAATAATTATCTCTTAATCACTTAGGATTTGTGAATGATAAATGATTGTTTTATATGGAGCTCACAAGGTATTTCCTAATTTAGGCCGAATTCCAATGGTCAAATGAAAATATCAGGATTGGATCACAAATTTCGAGAGCCAACACTCGCACACATTTAAATTTCAGCCCCTTGACTAGGACGTTGGATGCCCTGGTCCACTCAAAAAGAGACTAGAGAAAGGTGGTTGCAAAGTATCAGGGCAAACTAGAGAAAGGAAGTTGCAAAGTATTAAGACCTGCAACATAGGATTTTATCACAACATTAGCATATGACAACAATTTGGGCAAGATAGGGCAAAAATAGGCTTAAAATGAGCTATGTGAGAGCACACTAAAGGGTGGGCCCAAAATAGAGTGTGAAATTGTAAGGGGGTACAATTTACGACAGTACAACAGCATGCTCCAACTGAGGAACTATTAGACATTCTTACCAAGTCTTTAAGTCTTGACAAATTTGTCAAATTTCGGGATAAGCTTGGTGTAGTTGACAGATTGACCATTAAGGGAGGTATTAAAATAATATTGTAATATTTAGTTTTATTGGTCACTTAAGTTGTGATAGAATTTAGGAATATTCTTTATTCTTTTAGTTGTCGTCTGCTTTATTAGTTGTTGATCTTATACTTATAAGATAAATCATTTGTAACTCTTATTTAAGGAGACTTTAGCTCCTTTATTAAGATCAAATATCTTGATAACCGTTCTCTTGTCATTACTTTCCATAATACATTTCAGGTAGAAGTATTCACTGTATATTCCAAAACTGGACAGCTTGTGACAAGACAACAAAAAATGATGATTATACCAAAGAAATGTCAAATGACATCAACATTTCCATTACTAACATTATACTGATGCCATCATCAAATAACTCGTTAATTTCTTACTGTAAACTTCCCTATTTCTTTCTCCAAGCTGAATTTCCATGTAATGCCAGCATTAACCACAATGAATTGCTGACTAGACCAAGCAGAATCACATGTAAATCCACAAAAATTTAAAATAAATCACCTTCACTAATGTGTCAATAGCAAACTTTCATTTTTTCCTGTGCCAAATTTGAGGAGAAAGAGGACTTGGGAAATAGGCCACCGATGCCAGGGCTTACATCAACAAGGATTAGAGCATTGAATAAAGTGTTTGTCCATTTTTACACCCTCAATTGACTTGATGATAGATACATTTGACCAAAGGACTGTTTTCAACTGAAACCCATTATGTTGATAAAAGTAAATACTGAATCAAACAGAAAATTCGTTGTACTTGTGTTGTAATTGTGATATTGAAAGGCCCTTTCTTATTTCGGTCATCAAAATAAAGGGATGTGTACTAAACAAAATAAATGAGATCACAACATTTGAATCAAAAACTTCTGAATTTCCTATATCCTCAATAATTTTAACAACATTTGAGTGATGACCTCACTACAACATTGTATGTTTGACTAGCACCACTTGTATCATGGAGTTCTCCCTTGAGGTCCTAGCAGTGACCTTTCTCCCATTCTTGTCAATTAAATCACTTTCTGAACAACTCTACAGGACCAAGCATTTTAACTGAGGTGTCCCAAAGCAATTCGACCAGCAAGAATGGGGAAGACAATTGATGCTAGGACAGACATCACACACTGAATGAAATATTAGAAAGAACAAAAAACAAGACAACAACTAAGAAAGGTTTAGTTTGTTATTTTTATGAATTTTTCAGCATAATAGAATAGTAATACAGCATATCCAACAGAGGGATACCTACATGTTGGGTCAATCAATAACTTGCACATTAAAAAGTACCTGAAGAACTGTCATGTCATGTTCAACATCTCCAAGTCCCGATGCACGAAGGCCCCTATTACAGGCATAAGATATCACACTGTCGGGTGTAGTAATTTGAAAATTGATTCCAGCAAGGAAAAATCGGTTGCATAAGAAGAAAGAAAAAAAAATAGTTTAAATGAATATTACTTCCAGCAAATTCTGTTTTTCAGCTTTTTCTCAATAAGACCTATGCCTTCAAGCACATTTGTTATGTCATATATTCTGCGCTTTTGAACCTGTTAACCAATAAATAACCAGCTTCAAAAATGGAGATAAAGCTGTATTCCACTAAAAATGAAAATATAAACAACACTAAAAGAAAGAGACAACATAACACCCATCCTTAGGTAAATCAAGACACAAGATATTTCATACTTCCAAAGTATCGGCAGCCTTGTTGAGATCAAGAATGCCATCATCAGCTTGCTTGACTAGATTAATAAATTTCTTTGTTAGCAAACCTGATTCAATAAAACAGCCATCTCTATAAAATCATTTGACAGAATTGTATCTCCTGTGGAGACATATAACAGCAACTACACACCCAACCTCATATATGAATCAAATTACCTAGCGAACTATCATAGCGACAACTGCTGATGGAAGTAGGAGCTTTGCCCAAAGGATAATCTGAAAGAAGAAAAAGAAATTAAGTGAATAAGTGGAAAATGATTTAAATTGTAGCATAGAAAACTCTGGACAAAATTTTCAGTTGAGGCTTGACAAAACATATAAGTTAAAACAATAATGACAAGATCAAGGAGAAAAAAATCACAGACAGAGATTAAAAAAAATCTTACTACATATGTTAGATCCACGTGTCTGAGGAACATTTTTCATACGCTTTGCAAGCTTAGGCCGGCTGTAACGCCTACCATCTATGCCTGAGGGGGGTGCAATCCTAGTACTTGTGTCTTCTGTACATCCATTCTCTAACATCAAGTCATTGGACTCCATCTCATGGTCCTTTGTTTCACCTGACCAGTCACTTCGAGATAATAAGTATCAATACCTTAGAATTAGCATATTTCTTTCAAGCGTATACACGCCATGTGATAAGCTCAAATAAACCCTCATCTAGACAATATGCTCAATCTGAACCTTTATACCAACTGAAAGATCATCTATGCAAATATCATATTTCTCATAATCAACTATGCATTGAATGAAGGTTCCTATGCTAAAAAATATCAATAGTTTAAAAAGTTAATAAGAGTTTAGGGTTTCATGCAGATCCGAGGTTCTGGTGGATTGACAGTCACCTTCCTCGCTGATGTACATCTTGCCAAGATGTCATCTCTGCCAGTACTGAAGTCGTAGATAACCAAGTGGAAAGTTGAAGAACCTCTTTCTAATTGGGACTGCATAGAAATCTAAGACTCTTCAAAGTGGCTCTAACAGTTATTGTTTGAATGCTGCAACTTCAATAAGAGGTATCGTTGGCATCCAGTCACTGGACAATCGTTAGTGGCATTTGAAGTAGCATGCTCAAATATGTAAAGCTATTGGTTTGTGCCTTATCATATAATAAATTTGGAAGTTCATGATCAGCATTGGATGGTACCAGGAAATATTGATATAACGACAAGGGCTCAGGATTACTTTGGTCTTCTTTGCAAATAATGGTGATAAGGTGAAGGTTTTTCAAGAAGGTTCATAATCTTTTCTTCGGGTGGAGATTTTTATGAAATATTGGAATTCAGAATATTTAAAAACAAAAAGTTATTGCAGTCAGCTGTGGCAGTTCAGGTTTGTCTTTTTGCTTCAGCTTTAGAAAGCTTCAGTTGGACCATTTTCATGATCATCTTTTTGATGATATGTAAAATATTTTGATCTTGCACCATGTCCTGAATTCCTTATGGGACAAATTTGTATAAACATGGACTTTGGACCTTGAGAAGCCATTACTCAAGACCATAGGCTTCAGCTCATGAATTATACTTCACAGTTCAGAGTATCCAAACAAGATAATTCTTAATAATCATTGAAATTGCAATAATAATATGTTCTCTTAATCTACTTTCCTAACATAGCCAGTTCTAGAAGCAACTCTTGTAGTTTGTCAGGTTTGAGATTTAGCAGTGTCAGTAATGAAGCAAACTCACCAACAAAAATGAACTCGAATAGATTTATTGAATACAGTGACACCACACAGACATACACCATATGGATAAATATGCAATTGAATTCTATTATAGTCAATGTTGGGAGTTCATGAAAAGTGATCGTTGAGTGCAATTTGGTGCCCACCCTTGATGAATCCTCTGGGTGGTTGTTTCTAAGACAGTCTCCAGTACAATACAAATCATAAAGATTCAGAATTAAAAGGGTCACCTATTACAGGTTAAGGATCTCATTCACAACATCATTAACATGACAATTGGAAGCGGCTGTTCAACAGATCTGTCATAATTACATCTGGGTGGTTATTTCTAAGGCAGTCTCCAGTACATTACAAACCATAAAGATTCAAAATTAAAAGGGTCACCGATTACAAGTTAGAAATCTCATTCACAACATCATTAACATGACAATTGAAAGCGGCTGTTCAACAGACCTGCCATAATTACATCATTGATTATACTAGAAAGCATTCTCCCTTGCACATGCCTTATCAATAACTGATAATTGCATCTCCAATGATTACATGTTTGGTGCTTGCACAATGACTGTTGGGTATTAAGTGACTACAAACTTGGTCACTGTACATTAAGCAATTCATTAATTTGGTGAAAACGGTCACAAATAAAGAGGCTATTGAATAGCCCACACAAAACCGTGAGACTCATCTTTGTGCCAGTACTTACTCCCCCAACTGAACTACATGAATGCTGATCAGAAGAAATAATTGGAACTCCATTGCATCAGAAACTGGAACTAAAGTAGAAGCTGAAATTGCACTTCTAACAATAACTGTAAGGGAGTCCGAAGTTTATGTTCTCATTAAACCCACTTGTTTAAATACATTTTGTTTCCTATCAAACAGATGTTGTTACTAAATTCCAATACCCATCAACTTTTTTTTTATTTGTTCTTCCTTAGATACAGTGATCATTTCAGCAAAAAATTATTTTATTATTTTTAGTCATTTGTGGACATTAATATATATTTTTCTTTATTTATTTCTTTCTCATCTGAATGGATCAGAAAAAAATCAAGGATGTGAAGCCATTCAACAAAGACACTCAAACATTTAACGCTACAATGAATAAGACAAAAACACACGACCAAGTCATGGGAAACGATATGGATGAGTATGATACAACCAACAGCACTTGTGCCATTAAATTGATTCACTAAACATGTCAAAACCACCAACAAATAGAAAAAAGGTGCAGGGCAGCAGGAATGAATAAAACACTCAAATGAGACATATCTGACCCCTGTTGAACCCATCATTGATGAGAAACAATGAACAGTGACAGGTTTGGCACATTTGTGTCAGTCCAAATGTGACAAGGCAGAAACAACAAAGACCTGGCTCATGCTAAAGCCATCACCAATTTACAGTGTTGAGGTACAGCTGGCAGCAAGCAAGGTTTGAGTCCTATTCGGCCATACAAATATCTCCATCACCAATTAAATCCATCATCTGAAATCCTTTGCTTTTCAAATACCAACCAACAAAGGTGACAACCTGATCCAAACCATTCCATTTCATCTTTCCATGCCATGTCAAAATGCAAGGTTACTTAACCAATACTTGGAAATCCTTTCCAGTTGTCATGCCCTGTCCTGGACCCTAGTCACATCCTTCATAATCCCTGATCGCAAAATTTATAAACTCTAGTAAAACCCTAGTCGCCTCTTATATAAGCAAATAAATGAATGTATGGGGCCGACCCTGAGGAGCAAAAGGCATTAGAATAAGGCATACATATTAACATTTGGCCACCATTGTTATATATTAATATTACATTATTATCTGTTTTTGGCCAACCTCACATGCTGGCCAACCACACAGCCGACATGAGACAAGGCAAATAAAATAATAATAAGAAAATGAAATTGTTATTTAAAGGGGCCAACCAGACTAAGGATGCGTCCCTATGAAGAGGTATGACCCCTCCCAATGAGGGATATAAAAAGGGAGATCCAATCACTGGAAGAGGTAGGAAGAAAAGAATGGAAATAAGACCAGAGCAGACATAAACATATCAATTACAGCAGATATAAATATAGCACTATCGATGAACAGCAGAAACTCTCATATGCAGTGACCAGAGCTGATCTGAGCAGTAACATATTAATCTATTGTGAGTAAAATGTAAGGTAATTCAAAAGGGGGCATTACATCAGTATAGAACAAACTCCATGTCTGTCATCAAGAAAGTTTGCGGCAGTTATGTGAGAGCTTCAGTAGTATATGAGGTATTAGAACTAGAGGTATGGTAGGAGCATGCCGTAAAAAAGTGAATTGAACCCCTTGTAGTCCAAAGTGAGTGACCCATAGAAGCAATAGTCTGCAAAAAATTGTGATTATACCTGATTAATCCTGAATCCTAGAGCCAGCCGATTTATTCCCCGAAACGTTGACCCAAATTTCAACGATTTTTTGCATTTAAATCACGTTAAAATCATGTTAGAAACCCCAAAAAATGGCAAAAAAAAGTTTTAAAAAAAACATTGTAAAAACTTGCAAAACCCTAGAAAAACTCATGAAATTATTGAATTGCTTAGAAATAGGGTTGATCTGAGACAGAATCAGAGTCAATGTGGAATCAACATTGAAAAAGTTTGTTATTTTGTCCATTTTCAGGGGGTTCGACACTCCCCACACTTCACTTGTTCAAACCCACAAGCTCAACAACCCAACAAAGGCAGAAAGTCCGCGAGCTCAATGGCCCAGCAGGGGTTTGAACCTTGGTGGCCACCTCACCAATGGAATGTTTCTACCACAATACTAAACGTCTGAAGACATATAATATATATAGATATAGATATATGATATTTATTATAATTGATATAATTAATTTTTGCTCAAACAAAGACATACAATTCATTATGTAAGCAATATATCCAAAGTGCTCCACGAAATAAATCTGAATGACAACAAACAAGCTTGCACAGTTGTAATAAAGGAACCTCCAACACACAATCATGTCTCTACCTAAAATAGTAGTTGCAAACTAGGTATTGCCAAAACATGTGGCTTGCTAATCTTTTACTTCAGCTAAACAAATGCCTTTTGTTGAATTCTACCCCATATAAAAGACTTACCAATTGCCATCAGGGAATATAAAACATTGCAACTGTGGAATATGATTTGATAAGCTTTCTCAAATATTGAACTACCCCTAGAAAACTCCTTGCCTCAATCACAATGAAAGTCTTGTATCACTTCAAAATGGCTTCCACTTTTACTAAATTCCTAACAATAGCTGGATCTCTTTCTGATAAATTTTGATCTCAGCTACTTCATAGACTTAACTAATCTTTGATCTCAGACTTGACAACTATTTGGTATTTGTTGACTGCCCTTTTAAAAAGTTAAATGAATATTTGCCTATGCAATCAGCAATATGAATATAAACAAAAAAAATCTATTTTCTATAATCAATAATCATGGGATAAACTCTATTTTATTTACTATATATCTCTATGCTATGGAAATGCCCTTAAGTTTTAAAAATAAAATAGTTCGTGTCTATTTTTCTACAATTTTTAAAAATCCAAATTTTTACCCATTTTTTCAAAAAACCTTGTACTTTTGGTTTGCCGATTTTTTCCCCAAAAGATTTGTGTTGCTATGATATAAAGCATTGCAATTGTGGAATATGATTTGATAAGCTTTCTAAAATACTGAATTAACCCTACAAAACTCCTTGCCTCAATCACAATGAAATTCTTGGATCGCTTCAAAATGGCTTCCACTTTTACTATTTGTCTATTCACTTTTGATCTCAGTTACTTCATAGACTTAGCTAATATTTGATCTCAGACTTAGACAACTATTTGGTGCATTTGGTGACTGCCCTCTTAAAAAGTTAACTAAATATCTGCCTATGCAATCAGCAATATGAATATAAACAACAAAAAATTATTTTCTACAATTCATGGGTTAAACTTTATTTTATTTGCTCTTTATATCTCTATGCTATGGAAATGCCCCTTAGTTTTTTTTTAAAATAGTTTTTGTCTCTTTTTCTACAATTTTTTATGTTTTTTAAATCTGATTTTTTGCCAATTTTTTCAAAAAATCTTATACTTTTGATTTGCCATTTTTTTCCACAAATAATTTTTGCTACTAACTCCAAACTACTCCATTTGAAATCACATTTTGTATTTTCACATTTCTAATTTGCAGATTTTAATAGAAGAGTAGAGGCATGCACCATTTCTGGGCATGGTTTTCACTCTTCCCATACTAGGCATTATTTGATGTTTTTTGTTGTAGTGTTGATGTGTCTTTTATCCACGATCAAACACAGAATAAAATACTCATAGGCATCTTATCCTCTCTTGAACAAAGTTTCCCCAAATGTTGAAGATTCACCTAAGGATCAATCGAGGCAACTCCAAGGTTCTAGTATGTAGGTTCTCTACGTGTGGATAAGCACCAATGTTCGTTGTGTTTGTTGTTTCATCAAGGGGCCTTACGTACTTTCCATTAAAGCTGGTTCTTCCGAAAGACTTGATCAATGAGGAATAGGATTTTCCTAATACGAACCGATGTTTCAAAAAAAAAGACAAAAGGTAAGGGATCGGAGAGGACTATGCTAAACTAGAACTATGAGTGACTAAATGGAGGACAATCTCAGTGAAACTCTACCAATTTCAGTATTACCATAGAACAACAACTCCACTGGAATCGGTGCGATCTTCTAAGGGAATTCAAAGATTTTCAAATCATTCTTGAACATAGATACCATCACTAGGGTGCATATCAATACTCAAGTAATGATTGAACTTTAAACAATTTCAATATCTCCAGTTGACCACACAAGGCACACTTACAATCAGTAAGAGGCTAGTGGTATGGATTATGAGCTTCACCAAAAGATCGGGCATTGCATTTATCACTCAATCTAATTCTAACATCTAAATACTATCTTCAATAAAGTGATTCAAGAAGATGAACAACCATGCAAGAAGCCACAAAGATTGCAATAAAACACCGTAACTTCAATGTTTCATTAATCTCATAGCAAAATATAACAACAATTGCTCAACTTTCTCTCTTCACCAAATTTGCACTTTTCTTCTGCTTCTCCTCCGCTATTCTTATTCCTATCACTCCTATTACTATTCTCCTTCTTATTAACCCCACAAATGAAATGAGTGAGAGCTTATATAGCAATCTCAAATAATGAATGGCCCACATTTAAAGAAGATCAAGGGCTGAGATTTTGACACCTAAACCCTAATTAGGGTTTGTTTACAAAAATAACCCTATTTAGATAAATATTATCATAACATAGCCAATAGACATTGGCACAAATAACGAGGAAGCATCCTCCAAATACGGATTGAATTGCCACATCATTTCATAACAATTTTTCATCTAGAATCTTGTTCCCTTTTCCTTGTTCCTTTCTGGCATATTCAATGAATCTGGACATGATCCCTTCAATTTCTGCAATGGGAATCTCAGGTAGGTTCTTCATTCGTTCCTCCAAGTGAAGGACCTCATCAAAGGCCGCAAGAAGAGTTATCTCCCATCCGTGCTCAAGCTCTTTTGTTCTATCAATCAAGAACATAGTAGCATACATCTGATCTCGCTGCTCTACTGTGATCATGTTGTCCTCTTTACAAAAGATGACCTTGATTCTATCTTCCAGCTCTTGGATATCCACATTTACCTCAATCTCTATTCTCCTATCAAGGATCACACATAGTACATCAAACACCTTGTCTTGAATAGGATGGATAGTATCCTCAACT
Source organism: Cryptomeria japonica (assembly GCF_030272615.1). Taxonomy (NCBI): domain Eukaryota; kingdom Viridiplantae; phylum Streptophyta; class Pinopsida; order Cupressales; family Cupressaceae; genus Cryptomeria; species Cryptomeria japonica. The sequence goes on along the minus strand of NC_081415.1, from coordinate 51,279,820 downwards.
TGGCTGCACCTGCTATTGATGTCCTTGAATAGAACCTCTTTCATTTGGAGCAAAGTTGACCATTGTAAGAAATTATGAGTTCCACCATCAACTATTCTTTCTCGTGCCAAAACCTGTCTTGATGTCTTTCTTACTACTTGTAGTACTAGGATAGTGATGTCCCTAGTATGAGTGAATGCATCGACTGTTACACCACCACCATGAACTATCTCAAGAACTCGGATGGCTTTGTGTAGTATCTTCATCATATCTCCTACAAATTCCTTGGCTATCGTGTAGGATCTATCAATCCATGTATGCACGAGTTGGGCTAAGTTCTTCATTTTTTCCACCTGATTTATTGACTCAAGAGGGAGTGCCTACAGAGGTGAGACTACTGGATCTTGTCGCCTCAATGGCTCATTAAGTTGGCTAAAATAATTTCTCCAAGCGTTAATCTCCTTTTCCAACCTTTTATTCTTTTCTATTTATTCCTTCAGCTTATCATTGACTGCCCTCACTGAATCAGTCGCATCTTCCATGGCTTGCTCGGAGGTAAGTGGACCAAGATCAAAAGTCTCCAAATCATATTCTTCTGCCATGATCTCATCATCATACTTGTCCACCGCTGGTGTAGCTATTTGTATCTTCCTGGAGCCTGTATCATCTCTTATCACCTTGGATATCTTTGTAGCTTTCCTTTTTTCAATCCCTTCTTGAGACTTGCTTAGAAGACCTTCCAAATCAAATACTTGCTCCTCTTCTTCAACTACAACTTTTCTTGTAAGTCTCTCTGTGAGCCAATCTGGAATGGAAGGTTTTCCTTCTTTTACTTGCATTTCCTCGGGCAATGACTGCTCGCTTCTAAAAGGAGATGTTGCTTCATCATCATTTCTTTCTTCTTGCTGCTCATTATCACAAACTTGGACAGGAAGACACTGACTTGATGATTGTTGAGGTGTCTTTCCTTTGTCCTGTCTATCATTTTGTATTGTGGACTCCATGGACTCATCTATCTCATGTACCTTCTCCCTTTGATCCTCACCTTGACCTATCTCTTTTTCATGTACTCTTTCTTTTCAGGTCCCTCCTTTCTCTTCGACCCCTTGGAATAAGAAGTGTTCTCACTTGCACTAGCCTCTCCTTCTTCCGTTCTTGTTTCCAAGTTGAATGTCATAGCTATGTTTTGTTCTTTCAACTTTTGATGTTGGACATCCACCCATCTACGAGTGCAACCCAAGACCGGGTTCATTAGTTCCCTTAAGTTTGTGACCTCTTGCTCATCCCAATTGATCTTCACTTCCTTGTCTTCTTTTTCATAGGAAGATTGAAGATATCTGCAACTGTCTTGTGCTTGATCTGCCACTCTATAAACTTTGCATCTCCTGATAAGATCTAGGGGCAATCGAGAGTGCATCTTCTTCTTTATTTCCAAATCATCCTTGAGCATTTATCTAAAAATCTTCTACCTGGGACACATGCTTGTACTTCTTCCAAACTGTTTCTTCCACGTGACCATGAGGATCAAAATTATCTCTTGAAGCAAAAGATGTGAATGAGTAGAGAGATAGCTCCCTATCTACACCTTCAGCTGCTTGAAAGTGAGGACAAACTTCAATTGAATTTCCAAGTGAAATAGGTATAAAGATACCATTTCCATGCTTGTGCCTCAATATCTTAGCACACACTGCCAATTGTCTAGTCACCTCAAGTAGTACCATCCTGTCCGTAGGATACCTTGGCAACATATAGGGAGGTGAAGGACATCCCTGAATTCTGATGTAGGTGAATTTAGGAAATTGAATGAACCACGCACCATGTTTCTTTACAAGCTCTTGTGCATCTATAGATAGTCGTTGATGAATTCCTCCTTGTAGGATCCAAGTGATATGCATAGTGAAAGCATCATTGACAATCCCAAACTGCTTCTTAGGTGGATGATGTAATTGGGCATAGGAATCACATACTCTTATCTCTCCAGGCCCTCTCCCAACTATGCCTCTACGAGTTAGTCCCGCATACTCATAGCATGTGGCTAAAGAATATATAACGTATGAGCTCATGTGGAATGATTTAGTAGGGACTAACCTTCTCAACTGAACATCTAGGTTGTTACTAATAATTCTGGCCCAGTTGATCATCCCTTTCCCTTGTATGATCACTTGTATAAAGAAGAACATCCACTTGTCGAAAAATAAGGCTTGAGAGGCACCTACAACTCGATTAAGCATGGTTATCAAGTCTCTGAATTCTTCTTGGAAATCAATTCTGTGAGGTACATTGGGTACCTTATTCAAGCGAGGCCTACTCTTAAGCAACCAATTCTTATTGATGAAACTCAAACAAGTATCAGGATCATCTTCATAGATAGACTTGGCTTCTTCTAGGCTCTTGTAGATCATATCCCTTTGCTCTAGAAGATGAAAAGCTTCACTTATAGCTCCCTCTAAGAGATAGGCGAGGGCAGTCCCATCCTTGGCCACAATTGTCCTTGAATGCGAATCATAGTGGTTGGCACATTCGATCATTAGCTCATGACACCTGACTGCAGGAGGGAAGCCTACTGCTTTGATGATCCCACTCTCTATTATCTTCTTGGCTATGGGTGATGGCTTGCCAATGTAGGGTGCTTCACGAAACTTCCTTACATTGAAGTTTCCTAGGTTGGTGTCTCCGACGTTGCTCCACTTGGACGTGATCTTTGTCTCCAAGTCTTCACTCCTTTGATCTTCTTTGATTAGGGCTTGTCGAGTAGTGGATCCACTCGTCTTTGAGGCCACCATTTGTCACCTATATTAATTAGCTTGGATTAGGGCCTTAAAAGGGAGTCACAAAGATGGGTGATTCAAGACCTTAAAAGAACAACTATGCTTATCTATGAATCTCAATTTGAAAATAAAAGAATAAGACTTTGAGATTACAAATTTTCAAATTGATATTACAAATGAATCAAGCTAAACAATGAAGACCTAAGTTTACAAATAAAATAATCCTTATTTAAGTTAGATCAGATCTTCCTTGAAATTTCACCAAATGAAAGACATTATACATACCTCTAGCTTGATTTTGAACTTTAAAAGAAATGAACCTAAAAAGAGGAATGATAATCTCGCTATTGAAATTCACCTCTTTCCAAATGATACTCCAATGATTTCGCTCCTCAAAAGATTCAGGTCTGAGCCTTAGGTATATCAATTTCGATCTTGGAAGATTACTGTTCTACAAGCCTGCTCTTCAGATGTGATTGAATTCATCTAATCATTAATCTGCCTTCTTAAATTTGCTTCATAAATACTTAACCCGCTGCTGTAGCCTGCTTTTCCAGTTCGTTCTTAAATTAAGTCTAAGCTGGAGGCATGTTGAATTTATCTAGCATAGATCCTTTCCTAGAAATTCACCTCTTAGCTGCTGAAGAAATTCGCTCTTACATCTGCTCCTTAAATTCGCTCTAAAAAAGAATGATTGAATGAATGATTAAATGACTAATGTGCATCCTTTCCTATATAGGCACCTTTCACCTTTCTCCCTAAAAGCCCACTTTGCTTTGGATAAATAAATTTAATTGCATCTTCTTTAAAGTGGCTGACTTCCTTATTGAAATTTGAAATTTGTTCTTGGTGCCAAAAGGTGAAATTGGTTGTGTTAATGCCTTAGTGCTTCTTGGCCGGCTTGCACTTTATCCTTTACTCTCAACAAACTTCGTTCTTGTACCTTCAAGAGGTACATGTCCTTGAAAACAATTTCGCCTTGGTACCTTTGAGAGGGACAGGATCCTTGGGATAATTCGCTCCTGTACCTATGGAAGGGTCAGGAGCGAATCTTCTCCTCTTTGCTTAATTCACACTTAATTCCTTTCACTTTGCTTTAGACTTGATTTCTTAATTCCTCTCTCATCTTGATCAAGTCAATTCGTCTTCATTAGCTTAAAACAAGATCTTCTTAGTGCATTAGGTAAGATAGGGAGTTTTTCCAAGAGGTTCGCTCCTATACCTTAGAGAGTGACCCTTAGGAAAATTCGCTCCTGTACCTTTGGAAGGGTCAGGTGCGAATTTAGCTTGATAGCTCAAATCCTTAACCTTTTGCCATTCAACTTCATTTCAATGTACTTCAAAGGCATAAAAGAATCATGTCCCCTTCACTCAAGGCCTAAAAGCATGAATTTGATCCAAATGAGAAGGAAAAGAGGAGGTCTAGTAAAAATTCGCTCATGTACCTTTGGAAGGGTCAGGAGCGAAATTGACAATGTTGCTCAAATTCTCCATACTTCATCATTCAACTTGGTTTGAATTCTCTTTTAAAGGCATGCATAACTCAACTTTCTTTCAATCAAACCCTGAAGGCGTGAGTTTGGATCCAAGTAAGGAGCAAGAAGGTGTTTTTAAGAAAATTCGCTCTTGTACCCTTGGAAGGGACATGAGCGAATTTTATGTTTGTGCTCAAATTCTTAACTTCTTCTCCAAATTTCTAAGTTCAAGCTTGTTTCAATTCGTCCCCAAAGGTAAGTTCAATTTGATTCCTCTCCAATCAACACTCTAAAGTGAGATTTCCATCCAAATTAGAAGCACAAAGAGAGCCTAAGAAGAATTCGCTTTTGTACCTTTGGAAGGGTCAGGAGCGAATTTGATGCTCTAGCTCAAATTCTCATCTCTTTCTTCAAATCTTCACGTCTAAACCTCATGACCTTGCTCCTCAAAGGGATAATGAGTGAAATTCGAATCAAACAAAGCCTTAAAGTGAAGTCTTCAATCCAAATAGGGGGGCAAAGGGAGCCTAAAGAGAATTCGCTCATGTACCCTTGGAAGGGTCAGGAGCGAAATTTGATAATTTAGCTCAGGGTCTCCAAATTTCTCCAATTTTACACGCTCAAGTCTCATGTGCCTTTCTCCTCAAAGGGAAATGAATGGAATTTGCATCAAACTAGGCTCTAAGATGAAGTCCCCTATACAAGTGAAGGCAATAATTCTTCTTCTTCAAGGAATTCGCTCTTGTACCTTTGGAAGGGTCAGGAGCGAATTTGATCTTTGCACCCAAATTCCTCTTTGTTGATGATCAATGTTCATTCAAGTTCATCTCCACATGCATGTTTCAATCAATTTTACCTTAGTTAAGGGCTTGAAGCAAGATTTTGGCTTGATTTAAAGACAATAGAGAGGGCTCCAGAGGATTCGCTCCTATACCTTTGAAAGGGTCAGGAGCAAAATTTGATCAAATTGCCCTCATTTACCTTCATTCTTCATGGTCGCACTTGATCTTTGCTCCATCATCCATCAACCTAACCAACTCAAAACCCTTAAGGAGGCTCTTGACGACACTTGTTCTAACAACTCTCATTCCTAGATACCCATTCCTAACTCATTTCGATTCAATCTCACATGTCCCAAAGGCAAGGCCACCCTAGGACTTACATCTAGACTCTTGGCATGGCAAGATGACTCCTTACTCTCAAACTCAAATCAAATCTTGAACCCAAAAAGACAATCCTAAAGGAGAGCTCTGAGGCAAGCTGTAATGTCCCTACTAGTTTATATATATATATATATATATATATATATATATATATAACTAATCTAATTTGCAATTAAACTTCAATTACTTAATTAACACTAATCTCAATTCTTATTTAATAAAAGGATACGAATGCAATACTGGGACATGTCCTTAGGCGGCTGTGAAGCTCGCCTTCTTGGAACCCATCTTGGTTCCAAGCCATACTAGGAAATCGAATTACCAGGAAATCGAAGGTTAATTCGATTCCTGTCTTGGATGTAATTTCTTACACCCAAGCCATACCAAGGAAGACCATCATATATGATTAATTCTTTGCCTTGGATGATGCATCTCATCATCCAAGTCTACCAGAGAGGACCGGCCAGATCCGTCTCTTCTTGGATGAACTTTGTCGACCAAGCCATAACATATATATATATATATATATTCAGTATATACTGCCTACCAGGAATTATCATAATCCCTGAATTAGGCTAAGGGAATTTCCTCCCAATAGCCTCCATCATATAGCCACATTATTCATATAATATTCTACAATTCATTATCATTTTTTTAATCCCTAAGTTAAGCCTACATTTATATATTTCTTCATTCCCATTATTAATGCTACATACATATGAATATACTGCATACATACAACATTATAATCATGCTATACTTCTATAATATACAATATCATAATAATATAATTCTGTAGAACGAGATTGGAGACAGATCTACCAAAAGAATACTATTATATCTATATGTGTGTGTGGCACACACTTCCACACACAAATACGTACCTATAGCACCAATGCCAATCCCCTATTACCGGCTCTGCTGACGCAACTGCAATTCCCCTGTTTTCTTTTTCCCGTGCCCTCCATTCCTTGCGCTGAGGTTCTTCCTTTATACCCCGTGGAGGGGAAGGGTTGCATCTCTCCACGGGTCCCTTCCGCGCGAAGGGATGTGACGGTGGTCGCAGCTCAGGCTGCGACTACCGTCGCACCACTTCATGCGGGGGGGTAATCGTGATGACCCCCTTTGTAATATGCGTAGTTCGTAGCGTTGTATTAATATTTTTATTTAATAATACTTTTCTTACTATTTTATATATACATTAACATTTTAATCATTTACTTAATAATACTTTTCTTTATTATTTTATATATTAAATACATTAACATTTTAATTATTTATTTAATAATACTTTTCTTTATTATTTTATATATCAAATACATTAACATTTTAATCATCTATTCATATTAACCTTATTTAATTAACAATATTTAATGATTTATTTCCTCTTTAGTATATTAATATTATTTAATAAATTTACATCAGGTGATACCGTAGGGGTTATCACAGTCCCTCTGTCTCAATTTTGCTTGTCCTCAAGCATATTTAGATCTTCCTCTTTTTCCCAAGTAGCATCCTCATTTGGGAGATTCCTCCATTTAATCAGGTATTCGGTAATGGTCTGGTTCCTAAGCTCCTTTTTCCGTGTATCTAGAATGATCTCAGGGTACAAGGTGAGTTTCCCTTCATCATCTAGGGGAGGTAGTTCACTGCATGGAGCCAAGTGTTGCCCGAGAACCTTTTTGAGTCGGGAGACATGGAACACATTATGTATTTTACTGTCTTTGGGAAGTTCTATTTCATAAGCTACTTCCCCAATCCTTCTAATTACCTTGTAGGGTCCATAGAACCGGGGTTTCAATTTTTCAGCCCCATTCTTCTTGAGGGAAGATTGTTTATATGGTTGTAGCCTTAAAAACACCAGATCTCCGGCCTCGAACATCCTTTCCGTACGCTTCGTGTCTGCATAGATCTTTTGTTGATTCTGGGCTTGTTGTAAATTCTCTTTCAAGGTCTTCATGATATCCCTACTCTGTTGAACAAAATCTTGTGCTCTTGGTACTTTACTTTCTTGGGTTATTAGCTCTCCAAAGCTTGTGGCCTCATAGTCGTACAAGGCTTGGAAAGGGATCATTCCTATTGACATGTGGTGTGTCGTGTTGTAACAATATTCTCCTAGTGTAACCACTTGACCCAGGCTGTCTGTTGCCCTATAACATAATTCCTTAGGTAGCCCTCTATCCACTTGTTCACTATTTCAATTTGCCCATTAGTTTGAGGATTGTAGCTAGTACTAGGGGTCAAGACTGTTCCTGCCATTCTGAAGAGTTCCTGCCAAAATTGGCTAATAAACTTGCTATCTCTGTCGCTGACAATATTTAGAGGGAGTCCATGGAGTCTGAAAATTTCCTTGGAGAATAGATCGGCTATTTGGTAGGCTTTGTATTCTGTGGAGACTGCAAGGAAATGGGCATACTTCGTGAGTCTGTCTACCACCACAAAAATGCTATCCTTTCCTTGTGTCCTTGACAACCTTGTTATGAAATCCATAGAAATGCTCTCCCACTTTTGATTGGGAATAGGTAATGGTTGAAGCAATCCAGTTGGGTGGGTGAGTTCGGTTTTATTGCGTTGACAAGTTAGGCACTCTTGTACATATTTTTGGACATCTCTTTTTTGGTCTTTCCATGCATACTTTTCCCTAATGTGTTTATAAGTTTTATAGTATCCTTGATGTCCTGCTAGGGGGTTATCATGGAATTCTTTTAGGATTTTGTTTTTGAATTTGGTCTGAGGGGTCAAGTATACCCTTCCCTTGTACAAGATGAGATCTCCCCTAACTTTAAAATCTTCATTGGGAAGGTTTCCCTCCAAGATTTCCTTTGCTTGTGGATCTTGGTCATATTCATTAAGGATTTCTTCCTTCTAGTCCTTTGAGATGCTAGTAAGGGTATTGAGGTGGGCTCTTCGGGATAATGCATCTGCTGCCCTGTTATTCACTCCTTTTACATATTCTATATCAAAGTCGTAGGCTTGTATTTTGCTCACCCATTTTTGTTGCCTATCGTTAAGATCCTTTTGGCTCAAGAAGAAGCGTAGACTATTATGATCGGTTTTCACACCAAACTTCCCACAGACGAGGTGTTGGCGAAATTTGGCCAAGGCGTGCATTATGGCTAGCATTTCTTTGTCATAAATAGAGTAGCGTCTTTCTGCTTCGATAAGTTTACGGCTCTCAAAAGCCAGGGGGTGTTTCTTTTGCATGAGGACTGCCCCAATTCCCTCCCCGGATGCATCACATTGCAGTTCAAAAGGTATAGAGAAGTCAAGAATGGCCAATACCGGACATGAGCTCATGGTTATTTTAAGTTGTTCAAAAGCCTGCTGGGCTTGGTCATTCCATGTGAAGGCTCCTTTCTTAGTTAGGTCAGTGAGGGATGTTGCTATCTTGGAAAAACCTTTTACAAAACGTCTATAGTAGCTGCATAGTCCCACAAATCCCCTTAATTGTGTTAAGGTTCTAGGGGTGGGCCATTCCTTGATGGCCCTGATTTTTTCCTAATCCACACTTACTCCCACCTCACTAATTTTGTGTCCTAGGTAGATGATTTCTTTCATCCCAAATTTGCACTTGGAGACTTTAGCATATAAGGATTCAGACTCAAGAATATTTAATACCTCCTCAATGTGTCGGAGATGTTCTTCCCATGTCTTGCTATAAATAAGTATATCATCAAAGAATATTAGAAGAAATTTCCTCAACTGCTGCCTGAATGTATGATTCATGCATGACTGAAAGGTGGTCGAGGCGTTAGTGAGACCAAATGCTAGAACCAAAAACTCGAAATGTCCATAGTGACATCTGAATGTTGTTTTGGGAATATCCTCTTCCCTCATTCTAATTTGATGGTATCCTGACCTTAGATCAATTTGAGAGAAATATCTTGCTCTGTGTAGTTCATCCATTAGTTCGTCAATTCTCGGAATAGGGTATCTGTTTTTTATAGTCTTTTTATTCAGGGCCCGGTAATCTATGCACATTCTCATCGTCCCGTCTTTTTTCTTGACCAATACCACTGATGAAGCAAAGGGGTTGCTGCTTGGTTGGATGTGTCCCATTTCTAATAATTTTTTTATGGTTTTTTCAATCTCCTCTTTAAATTTGTGGGGGTGGCAGTAAGGATTGGTAATTACCGGTTTTGCTCCTTCTAATTCAATGGAGCGTTCAAATCCCCTTTTTGGGGGTAAGCCCGGGGGAATGTCTTCGAAGACTTTTTTGTGTCTCCTAAGGATCGGTTGTATATCACTATGAACGATTTGACCTTCGGTCGGAGATTTATCCAAGACCATACATTGGGCGACCCACTCTCCTTGATCATGCCTAAGGATTTTCTCCATTTTATTACATGATACTATCTTTGGAGAGCCATCGAGAATTCCTTTTAATGTTATCTCTCTCCCTTCATGTTGGAAGCATATCTCCCGATTTGGACTATCCATGGTGAACCGTCCCAATGAGTTTATCCATGGCATCCCCAAAATGATGTCATTCTCTAGGTTCACCACAAAGAAGTTCCTCTTAATTGTATGCCCCCCTAGGGTGACTTCTAATTGAGGTATAATTTTAGTGCACCTGTCTATGACTTTGTTGCCCATGATCACTTCAAACCCTCCAAACTCTTGAGTTTTTAACCTTCTCTTTGCTGCTAAGCGTTTGCTAATGAAGTCATGCGGCCTTGCATTTGAAACATAACCCTTTCTCCATGAGTTCCTCTCTCTCCTTACATTGGTGATTCAAACTCCAAGGTTTCTTGCAAAAGCGGCAGGGTCTCTCCCAGCGGTCCCTCTGGGGTCCCTCATTCCTATGCGGTGTTTTGGTTGAGGTGTTCTTGGGAGCACTAAATTCGACCATCCTAGTTTTCTTAATGGCCTCTACTAAATTATGTGGTTCCAAGGGTTTACAAAAATTTTCATAGTCTTTCAAGCCTTCTAAAAACATGTAAGTAAGCCTTCTCTGGGATAGGTCGGGACCATTACTGATAGGTTTTGGAATTGGTCTATATAGTCTTCAATGGTTCCTGATTGCTTAAGGTGTGTTAACTCTTGGAAGTACCATTCGGAGTCTTTCTGGTCAAACCGGTTGATGAGCTTTTGGGTAAACTCATTATAGGTGGAGATATTTTTGTGTCCTAGGGTAATGAGACCATTATGCCACCAATTATGGGCTGCTCCAGTTTAATGGAGTATGGCAAATTTTATAGCATCTCCTTCGGTCATGGGGCTGTATGAAAGGTATGTATCTAGTTTTTGGACCCAAGCTTGGGCGATATCCTTCCCTGACCCATCAAAGCATGGTAGGGACATTTTGTTGACTTTAGCTTTGAGGTCTTTACCCATAGGCTTTCTCCTTCTACCTTCATTAGTCTTGGACTCACAGAAGTCCCTGAAGGAAACCACCCTCGAAACTTCTGGCTCTAATCTAGCATAAATTTGAGCAGTTTCTTCCACCCCAAGTGTGGCTTGTTCCTCTTCATCTCCCACATGTTCTTCTCCAAGAAGAAATTTGGGAATTGTTTGTCTAGAACTTTGAGGAGATCGTTCGTTATCGACGTGATTAGAGTGTGTCTCTCTTCTAGGGTTTGGAATATCTCTATTGTTGTTGTTTGTACTTTGGAGGATAAGTTGGCTCATTCTTTCGAATTTCTCATTGGTTTGTTCCACGAAAGTCTGAAGTTGTTTGGCTAATTGATCGGCCATTGCTTTTGTGCCTTTCTTTCTCTAATATGTGATCATAAACTAAGACTCCTTTCCACAGGTTGGCAGGATTATGCTCTGATACCACTATAATGTCCCTACTAGTTAGAGATCACTATCCTGCAAAACAGATTATTAGAACAAATATATATATATATATATATAATCTAATTTGCAATTAAACTTCAATTACTTAATTAACACTAATCTCAATTCTTATTTAATAAAAGGATACGAGTGCAGTACTGAGACATGTCCTTAGGCGGCTGTGAAGCTCGCCTTCTTGGCCATACCAGGAAATCGAAGGTTAATTTGATTCCTCTCTTGGATGTAATTTCTTACACCCAAGCCATACCAGAAAATCGAAGGTTAATTCGATTCTTGTCTTGGATGTAATTTCTTACACCCAAGCCATACCAAGGAAGACCATCATATATGATTAATTCTTTGCCTTGGATGATGCATCTCATCATCCAAGTCTACCAGAGAGGACTGGCCAGATCCGTCTCTTCTTGGATGAACTTTGTCAACCAAGCCATAACATATATGCATATAGACATTCAATATATACTGCCTACCAGGAATTATCATAATCCCTGAATTAGGCTAAGGGAATTTCCTCCCAATAGCCTCCATCATATAGCCACGTTATTCATATAATATTCTACAATTCATTATCATTTTTTTAATCCATAAGTTAAGCCTACATTTATATATTTCTTCATTCCCATTATTAATGCTACATACATATGAATATACTGCATACATACAACATTATAATCATGCTATACTTCTATAATATACAACATCATAATAATATAATTCTACAGAACGAGATTGGAGACAGATCTACCAAAAGAATACTATTATATCTATATGTGTGTGTGTGGCACACACTTCCACACACAAATACGTACCTGTAGCACCAATGCCAATCCCCTATTACTGGCTCTGTTGATGCAATTGCAGTTCCCCTGTTTTCCTTTTCCCGTCCCCTCCATTCCTCGCGCTGAGGCTCTTCCTTTATACCCAATGGAGGGGAAGGGTTGCATCCCTCCACGGGTCCCTTTCGCGCGAACGGATGTGATGGTGGTCGCAGCCAGGCTGCGACTACTGTCGCACCACTTCGTGCGGGGGGGGGGGGGGGGGGGTGGGTAATCGTGATGGCCCCCTTTGTAATATGCGTAGTTCGTAGCGTTGTATTAATATTTTTATTTAATAATACTTTTCTTACTATTTTATATATACATTAACATTTTAATCATTTACTTAATAATACTTTTCTTTATTATTTCATATATTAAATACATTAACATTTTAATCATTTATTTAATAATACTTTTCTTTATTATTTTATATATCAAATACATTAACATTTTAATCATTTGTTCATATTAACCTTATTTAATTAACAATATTTAATGATTTATTTCCTCTTTAGTATATTAATATTATTTAATAAATTTACATCAGGTGATACCGTAGGGGTTATCACACAGGCTCCTCAAAGGAAACCCTAATTTTCCTAACCTAGGCCATCACGGACTCACTCAAATCACCCGACAAGCAAGACGAAGCAAGAAGAAGAGATAGCAAGACCAGAAAAAAAAGGGGGGTCCCCATTTTGATGGGGCGATGTTGTGAAACAGTCACAACATGTAGATACAATGCTTTTCATGATAATGGTTGTAGGAGTTCTTAGGGAGACACTTTATACCCATTCAGTGCTCACTTCATTATTTTATAAAGGTGTTAAGAAAAATTTATACATCATACTCTCTATCACACTCATCACATGCAAAATCAACCACACCGGAAAATCTACACAGATTTACTTCCACATTAGCCAACAACACTATAAAGCCACTAATCTTCATTTTTTTATCTTCAAATTGCAAATTTAATTCCATAGTCACCACACTTCCCTTTAAAATCATCTACCACACACCATTCTTTTCTACATTCTAAAATAATTTCTCTTTTAACCCTTTAGTTTAAGACTGCTACCCCCTAGGTAACAATCTGACAAAATCACTCAATTCAAAGTGACATTTTTGCCTCTAAAAGAATTTGCTTGATCAAAACATTATCATTCACCAAAGTGCACTGATAAATATCCATCAGCTTTCCAAAAGACTTGAAATGATATACCAAGCCATTTTGACCTTCCCGAAATGACCTCTCAACTCATCCACTTCTGTATGAATGCGCTATCAAGTTTATGACATGTCATTACTTCTCTTCAAGCATTTCCCTTCCTTTGAACTTGTTTGCAAGATTGAAAACATTTTCTTTAACTAGAAGTTTATATACATTTGACAAAATCACTTAGCTCAAAGTAACATTTTTACCTCTAAAAGAATCTGCTGATTGAAACATCATCATTCACTAAAGTGTACTGTAAAATATCCATCAGCTTTCCAAAAGACTTGAAAATGTATATACCAAGCCATTTTGACCTTCCCAAAGTGACCTCTCAACTCATCCCGATCGTCCACTTCCCACCACTTTCTTATGTATGAACTATCAATTTTATGGCATGTCATTACTTCTCTTCAAGCATTTCCCTTCCTTTGAACTTGTTTGCAAGATTGAAAACATTTTCTTTATACTTGAAGTTTATATATATATATTTCACAAAATCACTTGATTCAAAGTGACATTTTTACCTCTAAAAGAATCTGCTTGATTGAAACATCATTATTCACTAAAGTATACTGTAAAATATCCATCAGATTTCCAAAATACTTGAAAACGTATAAACTAAGTCATTTTGACCTTCCCAAAGGAACCTCTCAACTCATCTTGGTCATCCACTTCCCACCACTTTTATATGAATGCACTATCAATTTTAAATTTTTATGACATTGTTACTTTTCTTCAAGCATTTCCCTCCCTTTGAACTTGTTTGCAGGATTGGAAACATTTTCTTTATACTTGAAGTTTATATATGCATATGCCATTGTTTTAAGTAAATAATATGTTCAATACTACCATGAATGCATTGATGACCTGCCAAGCCAGCACAAGTCAGATCAAATTATCTTCTATATGCCACTTCAACTTCCTTTTAGTTAGGCTTTATGATACTATTTGAACTTCAAAGTACAACTCAAAGCACTGGTCATTTCTCATCCATTCTATGTTACCGGATCTGCAAGGTGTGGGATTTGGAGGACGCGTTCGTCCTGAGAGAACACATGGAGAATCCGGGATTTCAACTACAAACCTACAGCAAACCCATCATTTCTATGGGCTGTTTTTCTTGTCTTTTTAATTTATTTTTTTACTAGGAGTCCCTAAAACAAACTCCTAACCCTAAACATGCCAGCTAAGAATTTTAAACACCAAAACAAACTTATTTTAGCTCATTTTAATAGCAAAAAACAAAAACCATTCCAAAAGGCTGAACTTACATTCTAATTTATCATTCAATGAACAAAGTTGAAGATTGACCATTGATGGTTCCGAATTGATTGCATAGATGTTCCTATGCATTTGCAAGTGTTTGTTCGCTGCCAAGAAGATCATAGAAGCAGATATTTTTTTTAAGTAAATTTTATTTATTTATTTTTTCTCATTTTTCATTTGTCTTACAAACTCTTTGCTTTGCTTTCAATTTGTTTTCCTGTCATTTTTCTTAGTTTCTATAAATGCTTAACGTAATAAATGGTTTAGCCTTTCGAAAGTTTTATTGCATTTATTTGTTTTCAATGTATTGTTTATTAATAAATACAACTTGTTGCTGCAAGACTTACAATGGCAGCTTCTTCTAGCTCCACAACTCAACTTAATTGCAAAACAGATCTAAACTCTCCTCTTTGAAAGTAAGTTGATATGATACAACTGGTTCCAGGTGGTAGGAAGTATATTTGGATTTCAAGGGATGGAATGTGAGATATTCAAACATATAGTCAAGTCAAAACCCTTTTGTGTGGGATTCCTAGGATGGGTATCAAAGTTTGGCTAGGAAAGCCTGGTAATCCTGTGCCACTGGAGCAAATGATAACATACATTAACATGCAAGAGAGGGCAAATGAAGCAACACACCATAGAGCAAATCATCCTTTAATGGAGAAAATCTCAAGAAATGAAACCACCAACATCCCCATCTAATCCCACTATTGTGGTAGTGAGCAGCCTATTTGTGGCCACTCCTCAAGAAAAACCTGCTACAAACAGGAAGCCAAAAGAAAATTTGGAAATGGCATTTCAAATGAGTCTTTAGATGTTGTCGACCTAGATTTCCAACTGGATTCAAATTTAGATAGAACCCAATCTACAAGGTGTGAGATTTGAATTAGAAATGAAGGAAATGGCTACAATATGGAAATTTGAAATAAACTTGCAAATCTAAAAATTATGCTGTAAAATATCAATGGAAAATTTAAAATGATATGAAGTAACAAACAAATTGGTACCACTCAAGAGCCATACACATAGCACAAGATTTATCAATGATAGAGATTTCAACAATCCATAATATAGATAGACAATTGTTTCTAGATTTGATTGTGTACAAGATTTTTGTATCAACGTTTCGGATCACACTCTATGATCCATCAACAAGATAAAGATTTATGTGGAGAAAACCCTTTCAAGTAAAAAACTACGCTATAAAAGAGAATAACTTTGTATTGTCTACAACAAGATTGCAATACATTCAATTTCTTTCAATCTTGCATCCAATCTAACAACATCTATGTACCTGTAAAACTTTTGATAATGTCTCCATCTCAAGCCCTCAATATATAGACTCGTGGAGGCCTAGTATACCACCATAAAACATTATCATAGGTCAAAACAAGGTTCCAAAATGCTATGATACAAATCCATATGACCTTACATGCTATACATAGTTTCTTACATGATTCTTTCACCCTCTTACACGTTGAAATAAAATCCCTAGAAAATAGGAGATGCTCTTACGTGCATCGTAGACTATCAATAACTTATGCTTAGATTCTCCTACGCGTGTCATAATCATCATAAATAATCCATCCAACATGATTCTCATGTCCAAAATGATCTATCCTATTTTTAGCCCTTATAGTTGTCATAGAATCTGTCATAAAATCCCTAGAAAATAGGAGACGCTCTTACATGCGTCATATACTATCAGTAACTTATGCAAAGAGTCTCTTGCACGTGTCATAATCATCATACGTAATGCATCCAACACTATTCTCATGTCCAAAATGATCTCTCCTATTTTTAGCCCTTACAATTGTCATAGAATCTATCATAACATCCTTAAAAATAGGCTTTCCATGTTAGACCACTAAATAGGCATCTTTTGACAACTAATAACTTATTTTTCAAGACATCGAAATATGGTAAAAGTGCCAACTCAAAATCTCACGCCCCTTTTAATGAAGCACAAATATTTAATAATGTAAGTATCAAATATTTACCAAAAAATGCAAAATAATAATAAATAAATAACTTAGAAATTGTCAAGGTTGAGACACCTTAATTCTGAACAATTTGGACAAGTGGTGTCAACTATAAAGTTGCAGCAAACCCATCATTTCTAGGGGCTTTTTTTAATAAATTAATTTTTTACCTTTAACTTTGACTAGGAGACCCTAAAACAAATTCCTTACCCTAAAAATGCCAACTAAAACATTTTAAACACCAAAACAAACTTAGTTTAGCTCATTTTGATAGCAAAATTTCCAAAAGACTGAACTCTCATTCTAATTTATCATTCAACAAACGAAGTTGAAGAGTGATCATTGACAATTTCAAATTGATTGCATGGCTATTTCTGAGCATTTGCAAGTGTCTATCACTACCAAGAAAATTATAGAAAAAAAAATTTACTTTATTTATTCATTTTCTCACTTTTCATTTTTGTTTATAAAAAAAATAAAACTCGTTGCCATAGGACTTCCATTGGCAGCTAGTTCTAGCTCCTCAACTCAACTTAAATTCAAAAAAAATCCAAACACTCCTCTTTGAAAGTAAGTGAATATGATACAACCAATTCTAGGTGGTGGCGAGTATATTTCGATTCACAAGAAGTGTGATGTAAGACATTAAAGTTCACATAGTCAAGTGAAAGCACATTTGTGTGGCATCTTTGGGATGGGCATCAAAGCTTGCTCAAGAAAGCCCGATAATCCTCTTACCATTAGAGCAAACAATAACATACATTAATGAGCAGGAGATAGTAGATGAAGCATCAAGCCATAGAGCAAGTCATCCTTTAACAAAGAGAATCTCAAAGAATGAAACTCCCTACACCCCCATCTAATCCCACTGTTGTGGTAAAGAGCCTATAATATCCCCTTTTGTAAATGCCCTAGATTTTTACCCTAAAATCACAAATTCCTTTCACAGGAATTGTAAGATGGTTGGGGGATGAACCCGCAATGCAACAGTAAGTTGCAAGGTGGCACTTATACCACTTCTTGTGTTCAAATCCCAACACATTGATGTGTTGGGTCGAACATTGGTTCCTTGACCGACAAGTACACAACGCGACAAACCCACAGAGGAGGTAGGCAGAGGAAGGTGGCCCGAGGTGTTTTGGATTGACGATGACAGCAATGCTCGACAAGAAACAAGCCCCCGTGTTGGAGAACAAACCCACACATCAAAGAGGAGAGGATGTGAGGGTGCGACAAGTAACAGCGTGTATGGAGGAGACAAAGGAATAAAGACCGATAGAGGAGCCAAAGGGAGAAAGACTCGAGGAGAACAGAGGATGAAGGAGAGATAAGGAGGGTGCAGTGATAAGGAGGCTAGGAGAGAGATAAGGAGAGATAAGGAGAGATAAAGAGAGAAGAGATAAGGAGGAAAGGAGTGATAAGGAGAGGAGAGATAAGGAGGAGGTAAGAAGAGATAAGGAGGAGAGATAAGTAAGGAGTTGAGGAGAGATAAGCGGAGGAGAGATGAGGAGAAAAGGGTGAAGGAGTAGAGAGGAGGCCAAGGAGTGGAGTGGAGGATAGAAAGGAGGTCGAAGAGGGTGGAGGAGGATAGAAAGGACGAAGAGGGTGAGGAAAAAAGAGCGTAGAGTGAAGACAAAGAGGTGTTAATGCCTTGAAATCAGATATGATGTACTCAAGGATGGGGTCCCCCATTGTGGCCCCACTGGTTCAAAGCTCCAGTCAAAAGCAATTACCAATCAAAAAAAAAAGAATCGTAAGATAATTAGAGGTGTAACTTTACCAATTAGAATAGAATAGTCTAATATAAATTTAATTTGAGTACAAACAAATGGTAAGAAAAGTATCCAATGTGTACACGAAAACACTTAGAAAATCTTGAATAGGATATGACATGTGACATATCACAACTTCAGAAACTTGACTGAGAATGTCTGAACACACCCGCTGTCCCATTGTGATTTGGACTTGGATAAACCCGTTGATTGACTTCATAATCATAACTGAAATGTTTGATTCTGCATGTGACTCTTTCATTTTTATTGATTGACTAAGACTTTATCATGCATACTTTCAGATAGCCAGACAGGCAGGGAAGGTGAATGGTTATAACTGAGAGTACACAAAACTGAAAATGTGGATATTTCTTATGATTACACATGTTTATTTCTATTGCAATAAATAATAAATGAGTAACTATATAAATTAATAAAAGGATTAAATGGGTACTAAAACAAAATGTAGATAAAATTGAGCATGTAGATATTTATTTGACATACAGACGTCGTTGCATATAGTAAGAATCCG
The DNA here is from genome assembly GCF_030272615.1 of Cryptomeria japonica. NCBI lineage: Eukaryota > Viridiplantae > Streptophyta > Pinopsida > Cupressales > Cupressaceae > Cryptomeria > Cryptomeria japonica. The sequence goes on along the minus strand of NC_081415.1, from coordinate 51,261,041 downwards.
TTTTTAACATATATAAATGCCCTTGGAATTTAAAAGATGAATATGTGAATAAACAGATTCCATGGTAACTAAGAGCAAATGGATTTGAATATGTGAGCATTAATTAAACTTGCAGACGTTGATAAATTCTAAAGAAATCTTCTTCAAAACACTTGGGCTGTCCTTGGGATTTAATAGGTAAAAAATTCAGCGAATAAACAGATTGTTTAGTTAAAAGTTAAAACTAAATGTAGATAAAATTGAGCATATGATTGCTAATTAAACTCACAGATTTTATTGCCTGTTGCAGAATGCCTCCTTTTTAAGGATTTGGGTCCTTGGAATTCAAAAACGCAAATTGATGAATGAATAAACAGAACATACAATTAAGACTAAATTCAGATGAAATTGAGCGCGTGGGTATTGATCGAACTTATATATTTCGTTGCCTTTTTGGCAAAAACCTCCTTTGAAGCATTTAGACTTCCTTGGAATTTAAAAGGTAAATGGATGAGAGTGAACAGAGTATATAATGAAAACAAAGCTCAGATCAAATTGAACATGTGGGTATCGATTAAACTTACAGATTTAAATTCCTCTTTAAACAAATCTTCATTCGAACATTTGGGCGCCCTCGGAATCCAGTTCGGTTATTAAGAGGCGCGCACCCACATTGCATTCAGTAGTAATAGCATTTAGGTTTGCATGGGGGTTTGAATGTCTATAGTAATTGAGTTCAGACAAATGTGAAGTGGGCGGGCGAGGGAAGAGAAGGAATTTCTATTTTTAATATTTTATTTTGGTGGGAGAAGGGGGCGCCCTTTTAGTCTTCTTGTATTCATTTGTTTACAAAACTGGAGAGAGAAACGAGCAGTTCTTTTGTTTGATTTGATTGGCATAAACTTACTTAAAAATTGGTATTTTGCAAATTTACTTTCAATTAACGTTGATGGTTGCCAGCAGTTCTTTGATTGTTTTAATAGTATTTTACAAATTTACTCTCAATTAATGGGAGAGATGTGTTTGGGATTTTGTATATTTTGTTTTAATTAGTATTTTGATTGCTAAATCAGCTTTTCGTTTACAAGAGCATTTATTTGTCCTTGAGCATTTTTACATTATGGTGGGGATGTAAGTCATGGTTTTTTCTAATCGAAGAAAACAAAATCAGCATAAGTTTTACTTTGAAGGGAGTATTCTTGAAGAAGTTACAAATTACATATATCTCGAATTGACTTCATCAAAAATCTAAGTTGGGAAAGTTGCTAAGAAAAGAATTTCAAAAAGTTGGAAAGCATTTTATGCTCTTCAAAATAGATGTAGATAGGCAAAGATATGAGATTGAAAAACCATCCAAACTCTTTTAGGGCTTTTAGTGTTGTTGGTTGTTCTCTCTAGGTGTGAACTATGGGTCAACAATATCTTACTCTCACAATGGAAGCAAATTGAGAAAATTCAAAAACATTTGATCACAAGCAAATTCAAAATTAAAAGCACAATTCCCTATGATATCATGCTAAGTGAAATGGGAGCTACCCCTATTGAAGCAATTGCTACGGTGTGTCTCATAAGTTATTTAAAAAGAACCGAGCAAATGGAGGAAGGAAGATGGCTTGAGGTTGTCTTCAATGACATATTGTGCAAAAGAAAGAAGACTTAATTGCAACAAAACATCAAATGGATGAGTAAATGGAACATTTATTTGAATATGTGCCCCAAAAATAACAAAGGGATAAAGTGTTTCGTTATGGATAAATTCTAGAAAAGTATTTAGGGTGTGGAGCTAGTGATCTTTTTGCACTTGTGGGAAAGTGGAAACTGAAAAGCATTTTAGTTTAGAGTGATGCCTTCAAGGATAGTAGGGATAAGTTTGTTTAATAACTTAACTGGTAGCTCATGGGATAATTTATTCAATGAGTACAATGAGAAGTTGTGGTCGCTCATCATCAACTTGCATAGGAAAATAATTGATTTGCAGAAGTCGATTTGATTGGGCAAGTTGTCCCATAAGCTATGTTTAGCCTCGTGGACGTTAAAATCTTCTTCTCCTTCTTCCTCTTCCTCTTCCTCTTCTTCTTCTTTTTCATGTCACTAGTTTTTTATTTTAGGTTGTTCTAGTCATTCATTCTAACAACTAAAATTATAAATGATGATTTTCTTATTTATTCGGGATTTGTTATATTTTATTTTTTATAGATATGTTTTTTTTATTGTAGAAGATTTGAAAGCAACACCATCTAGGTGCCTGCAACATAGACTTATAGATGTTAATAGTTTTGAATTTATATTGTGGTGGATATTGATAAATATGACAAAGCATGAATTTGTAATAGTTAATAGCATAGTTTGTTTATGATTTTTAGGGCTTCGTAATTTATTTATTTTGCTTTATAATGCACAACTGCGAGAGGTCACAAGTTCAAACCCATGAGCACAACAGCCTAGTGAAGGCACAAAGCCTGTGAGCGCAATGGCCCAACGGGGGTTTGAACCTTAGTGGCAGCTACACCAACAAAGTGACTTAACCACGGCACTACACCCCAACGGGCTTTAGGGTTTCGTAATTTATAAATATCATATATTTATTTTGAATTAGTATTTCATTCAATCTATTTAAAGTTTTAATTTATATTGTGAACTTATCATTTAGATTAATTATCAACAAAACATAAGTTTAGGTTAGCATTTCTTTCAATTATGAAACGTAGATTCTTGTTCTACAAGAAAATTGTAGGATTAATAATCTTGGAAAGGTTTCAAAAAAATTGTAGGAATAACTCACAATTCTCATAAAGCTCTTTCTTGGGACTAGGTGTGTTATTCACCTTACAAGGTCTTGTAAAATAGTGTCGTAATCTGTTAGTTAACAAATTTGTCTCTCTAAAATAACTCAAAGATGACTCATAACTGCCCAAGGTGAAAGACAAATAGAAACTAAGAGTTGGAGAAATTGCTATCGAAATAGAAATTTTCCTCTAAATTTTAGAGGTACAGCTCTCTCTCATGATGTAATTGAGTTCTTTTTGGGGTATGCCTTTAACCAAGAGGCAAAGAAGGCAAAGCTTTTTAAACTGGAAATCTTTAAAGGTAAAAAAGGAAAGGGGAATTGTAATTGAATAGAATACAAAAATTCTACTAAAGACATCACTGCTCCATTCGTCCAAAGTTAAATATTCACAGTAATGTGCATATATAAATTTTAGAATTCATTCGATAGATAACAAGAAAAGACAATCCAAATGCAAGGTATTTAGTATAAGAAGAATAACAATAATTCACCAACCATAACTCAAAGTTTATGATTCATGAAACTGTATTTAGATTTTTTCCATATATATCCATTCAAGAACAGTTGAAAATATTCAAAAACTAGTGAAAAATAAATATTATTATATATATCCATTTGCCTCTCATTTGACATATATAGACAAAAACTGGTAACCATCTTTAAAATAATTATCTTTGAAAGCGATTGTTCCAAGAAAAAGGACTGAACAGTTACTCAAAATAAAAATAAAAACGGTCTATGAGAGCTTGACTCTATATCACTTGAACTGGTCATAGGTCTAGAGGGTAGCACAATTAATTAACAGGAGGAACGTGGTTTCTTCCTACTATGAATGCTAGTTGGAGCTGAGCATCGTGCATTTTGGCCTTCTCTTCTTCTTCCTCTAACACTAAGATAAGTCTCATGTATTTTACAAAGTTCATTTTACATTTCCAATCCAAAGTCTTCAGTCCAGAAAGAATATTCTCTTGTGGGTCTTCAACCAATGTCGGGTCGAGTTGAACAATAGAGGCAACATCTCCTAGGAGGACCATTTTATCTCATGTCAACTTGGGTTGATAACTTATTTGTGCACTCACCTAGCCATGGACCTCTGATATACATTGGATAAATTTGCTCAAGTGCGAGGTTTCTAGTTGCGATAATTTCTCTTTGTAGAAGGAGGTTGTAAACTTCAGCCTATCTCTCCTCTCGCTCCAAAATAGAAGTTATCCTACTATATTAAGTGTAACTAGTCTTTTATCTCCATAGAAGAAGCTATGTCTTCCTGCTCTCTTTGAATCCAATTCAAATTGGGTTGGGCTATGGGAAGCCGATCTTCATGAGGAAGCATCATATTGTCTTACGACTGAGGAATGACCCATATCAAGCGCTGGCCAAAGAAATTTTGAAATGAAAAAAATTAAGATTCTCAAGTTCCTACTCTTCCAACAAACACGGCAGTTTGTCAGTTTATTGTTTCTCTATCCAATCCCCAAAGAAAGAACGAGTTTAGAATATTGACACCTTTCATTTGTGTACAAGGCCATCAACTCATTAAATTTGCGCAGCAAGAAATAATATCATTTCTCATCAAAATTCGCATCAGTAACTTTACATGTTTTAGCCACTTAATATGTCATTAAGGAGATGTACTCCCTAGATCTTCGAACAAATTGTATCTTGGAAGACAAAAAAACTCTACGTAGTCAGGCAATTGCAAAGGTTCCTGATCCTTTGCACAAAGTTCAAAGAATTACCAACCTGGATGATGCCAACTTGGGTGATGAGACACACTAAATCTAATCAAGCGATCGACAAATTTAGGAACCATTTCAAGGCAAACAATACAAAGAATTGAGCTTTAGAGGACAATCAGCTAATTGGGTATCTTTAGAGCTTTAGAATTGATGCCAGAGTTTGGAAATACCTCGATTGCTAGACTATATAAACATTGGCACTATTTATGACTGACAACACTATTTTAGCTTAGAGGGAGATTGGGAAGTCGATAATTTTTAACACCTTAAGACCAATATAATTTGATCTAAAAACCCGTGACCTAGCTGACAAAAAATTTGAAAATTGGTAAAGGGCCTAAACCAAGATTTTGTTTTTTATGAAGATGATCAAAAATTTAAAACTAGGGGTAAGAACAGGTTTTGAATGGGGACAAGGACCGTAGAAGGATGTAGAGAAGCCAAAACACTTGGCCTGAGGCCCTATTCCAAAGGGCAACAGTCACACAAAAACTGAAACACGCGGGAAAACAAGGAAAGAGTGGATACAAGAAACTTGACACAAACCAAAAAGGACAGACACAACAAAAATTTGGGTCAAGGTGGTAGGAGAGCCCTAGCTCAAAATGATTACCAAATTGGGTTACGTGAACCAATTGATTAGCTAAGGAAAATAAATCCCATGGTGGAATAATATGTGGCAAATAGGAGGTACCTGTGAACTCAATTGTAAGCTTGCTCCTTGAACTTTAGCCTTGAGGTCTCTGACATGTGTAGTTTCCTAGGTTGAAACAACATAATCAAACAATTGTTGTTCATAGAAAATATCTGAATTTGGAATCAATTTAGCCTCCCTTTTCATGTTGTTGATCACAAAACTTCAAACTTTTCAATACATATTTGACATTTTGAATCTCTAAGGAGTTCACCAGAGTAAGGAGAATTATCATCTACTATTATAGGTATATTACTGAGATCATTATGAAGCAAGCCTCCTTCCTATATCTTTCTTGGTAGGCCATCATCAATTGCTTGATTCCTCCTCGATACTTGGCATTCTTATGCCCTAATTCTCTCTTGACTATTTATTTGACCCTTGTCACCATAAGGATTCTTAATAGTTTCTCCCCTTCCAATACATGCATGTTCTGCAAGATCTTTATGATGAGAGTCGTGGCTTGAAAAATCATGTTCAAGGAGGGGAGGATCTTTTAAGAAATCATAACTATTAAACCTTTCATCCTCATATGAGAGATTCTTGTCCTTGCCACTATTTCTTGATTCAATCTCTTCTAATGTTTAAAAAGGAAGAGGTTATGCTATGTCAAAAATAAGTTTTAAATCATCTTGTACAGGTTGGATATCAATCACAATTTTACCACCTACACCTAGGTAGGTGATTGGGGCAATTCCCACACATATGGATGTATTCATAGGGCTTGAAAAATCACATTCTAAAAGCATAGGGTCAAATTTAGACTAAATAATTCCTTCTTCTTTTGTACCAATAACTAATGAACTTATAAGGCACTGAGAGGGGGGGTGAATCAATGCAAGTAAAAACAATACAAATTTGATTATCAATTTCACCAACTTAAAACTTAATAGGTATATAAGAAATAACACCAAGTATGCAATCACCACATAAAGCATAAACCACGTGACACAAGAGTTTATACGTGAAAAACCCAAATTGGAAAAACCACGGTGGGAGTAGGTACCCACAAAGATCCACTATCTGCAGTATAGAGATCTAACTGGTTAAGGTCTACAACACCCGGTTAGCGGCACACCTAGTTAGAAGTGTCTAAGCCTGGTTAAGAGCTTTAGAAAAAGGCCTATGAGGAGCTACCCAAGTTACTGGTATTTGCAAACACAAGTTAATGTGTCATTTGGTTAGAGGATTTAATGATCGGACCTGTTAGGATCCGACTGCACCTTGTTAGGAGTGACCTTGTAAGAGGATTTTCTTTCTACAACTATTAGGGAGACAACAAGTACAAAATGATCTCAGTATAGCACCTTCAGTGTCTAATAAGATCCACTTCAGAACATTACAAAATCACATATACTTCATCTCTCAACTCCTCTAATCACCGCACTATCAGAAATACAAAATTTGCTAATGATCTTCCACACTTTCAAGCTCATACTCATATATCCTTTCATACCTCATCACACATTTAAAATCATCATTAGGTCGGTTGGAACCTTGTTACAATTCCCTAGGTTCAATGCATCTAGAAAATCTTGCATTGTACACTTTAGTTATGTCGGCCACTGACATAACAAATCCAATTCTGTGTCGTTTTACCGATCTGAGTGATTTTCATTACTACCAGTTAAGTCTCAGTCAGAATACCTTCTCTGTCAATCAAATCATGTTCACTTGATTGAATTTGCACATGCAGTCACGAACATAACTTCATCTACCAGCCTTCATTGCTGTTGTAAAACCACGTCATCTTATTCTTCATAGATTTCCTGTACCGGTTGTCGGAATATAATATTGTTTGTCTTTTACCGGTTAAAGTCCTAAATACCGATTATGATAAAATTGTCTCTTCTTACTGGTTAAGCCTTGTCAGTTTACCTATAGGACTTAGATGACTGTAAAAACATAATTGTCGTCAATGACAACATACAACATAGTCATCATACAACAATCTAATCAAACATGTACCGGTTGCATCAAGCAAACAAACAATTATCGATTAAGATCAAATGCATCAAATACCAACAAGAACATCATCATGGGAAATGCAAGTGAATTGAGATTGTAATTCACTGTACTTTCACCAAGCTTAATCATTGGGCCACCAAACTCTTCAGTTTTATTTACTTCATCTAATTAACTAGAGTCACAAGTGATGGGAAACCGAAATGAAGCCATTTGAGTCTGCATGCTATTTATTTTATAAAAACAATTCTTAATAGCATTAGAGGGATATATTACCTCTTCTGGTGACTCCTTTTCTTCCTCACAAAATTTGAATGCCGAAAATTTTGGCCAAATACATGGCTTGGATTATTTAATTTCACTCTCTTCTATTATATTCCTTTTCTTCGTCACAAAATTTGAATGCCGAAAATTTTGGCCAAATACATGGCCTGGATTGTTTAATTTCACTCTCTTCTATTATATTCCCAATCTTCATCTTAAAAAACAAAAAAAATTATGTCTGGAATATGATTTAGAAACCCCCTCTTGATATTCTCAAGAATCCTTTTCTATTTTTTGATTCCCCAGACACTCTTCATCAATATCAAAATCAAAAGACTCTAGTTCATGGGGAAAAAATTAGATGCAATACTATTTGTACTTTTTTTCACATTACCAAAGTCATCAAAGGTTGCGTTCATTTCAACTTCAATGATGTGACCGTCTTTATCCATAACTCCACACAAAAAGTCACCACATGACTCCTTGAGGCACTAGTTTAGAATGAGGATGGTACTTGGTGTTTTTTACGGTACCTCTCCCTTAGGGGAAATAAATGACTGCTCAGGTTCCCTAACTACATGCGCATCGTGAAATTTCTTGACTCTTTATTTTCAATTTGGTTCAAGATCTTTTTCTATTGATGATTGATATTTCATGATGCCATAGACTCATTAGGTTCAATTAATATTAGTGTGGAATCATGCTCACTAAGAACATAAAAGTTACAAGGGATCTGATTTTCTTTTTCTGGTTCTTCTTGAAGCATCCTCAGTCTTTCTATTGTTGATTGAAACTAATCAAGTTCTTCAAGTAAATAATACATGTGATCCATTTCCATTGCCAATTCATTTGTCTCTCTAGCTCTTTGGTTATATTTTCAGGTGCTCTTGCATTCACACTCTTTATCTCTTGCAACTTCTTGCAATTTTTATTCATACTACCTCTATTGTTACTCACAATGAAGCTCTCTCAACTTAAGGAATCTATATTCTTATTCACTCCAACAAGCTCTTGGTCTCTAGTGTTGAAGTGAAGTTCTCCTTCCTTGGTTTATCTTGTTTTCCATTGTTTAACATATTTATGGTTCTTCCCTTGTCATTCATCTTTCTTCATATCATTTTATTTCTTTTATCCAATCTATCTATTTGGTTGTTCGTGGAGGTGGAAACACCAAAATGGGGGTTTGACTATGGCAAACTTCTAATCATAGCTACCCCAACATTTCATCCTTGGTCGTATGTGTGCAGATTTAATGAAGAAGAACATGGAGTGTGTTGAAGGCTTCATTGCTAGACCCTGTGTAAGTATTATTTTATCCTTTTTTGTTTGTTTGTTAGTTTGTTTCACTTTGTCAATTTACTATTATTTAATTTCATCATATTTAATATATTGAACCCAAATTTTGGTTGCTTTGCACCTTTTGGTATAGACATGCCATGTTCGTACAAGGCATTTGTGTGCCACATTTTCATCCTCAACCTGCATGTACATCCCAGGCAGAGAGCATACAAAATTATCTGGTGGTCTTGGTAACTATTACTTTCAACTTCTTTCATCTTCCAGCATCGCATAGTAACACACACTTCATCACCCTAGCGAGAAAACTTAGAGGTCATAGTACTCTGAAGGTTTTCTCGCATTGGAGAGTACGATATCGAGGCCTCATGGGTTTGAGCACCCTTTGCAGTGGTTCAATTTTCCTCCTCTACACAATATATTCACCCAATCCAAGGAATCGAGGCATATTGAACCCTCATACCCCATCACGCCACCCAAGCAACCTAATCATGTAATGAACTTGTATCGAATCATGTTAAACTATCCCCCATTCTAAATCAAGATTCTACCACTCATCTAATTCCCCTCAAAATCCCTTACCACCTCCTATCACAACATCCCAAAGCCATCGCATTAATGTCTCAGTTCCTTACCATTATTCATGGTGCTTCTCTCACCATGAAAGAATAACTAATATCCACCACCCATCCTCTTCCACCTCAAAATGGAGTCGTGTCTTGTTTTTGAGATAACCAACATCTAATTGCTAACTTGATGCTCAATAATATGAACTATTAAGGTAAATTATTAGACCTTCATGATAAATGCATACTAGAGCCCATCTATCAGATCCTTGTGTGCCAAAATATCAGCTCCTATCCTACTAATTTATTCTTTTAAATCCCCTGTCAAGAATAATAAATACACACATTCATGAACCCCTTCCAACTCAGTCATTTCATCCCTCCTCTTATGCTCTATCTAAACCATCCATCTTCATAGACCCATACTGTGACCTTTGGAAGCAACTTGGATGGTAAATAAAATAATATCAAAAGAAAAGAAACTATCAAAATCCAAGGATCACCATGTCCTATCAAAATGACATGTGAAAGCAAAGAAAAAACCAATCCCAAATCAAAATAAATCCAAAATGCTATGATGGCCACCAAGAACAAAGAAAAAACATGTAAATTCCAAAGAAAAATAAAATACTTTATTAAATTTTAATTCTAAAATGACATCCAAATCTACCCTTCCAAAAGCTTCCCCCGCTTCTAAAGAGCTCTCATCTATCTTCCATCTCCCAAGTCTATTTTGGGTTTGTAAGTCCCAAAAATGATATCTCATGTCCTCCACCATCCCGTTAATATAGCATAAATCCCCACCCATCAAAACATTTGCAAATTTATCCTAATTCTCTTTCATTTTATAGCTTTCTTCCATCCCTCTATCTCCTTTCATTTCATTATCATATTCATTCTCCCACATATCTCCCCTGACATGTACCTTCAATCCCCAACTTCACATAATCCATCTTGCTTCCTTCCACCTTGAAATCCACCTTGAAAAATTACACCTTCTAAACAACATGCTTCTACCAACCCACAACAGTCATCCTCCATGGGCTGCAATAAGATACCCGAGTCCTTCATCCACATCCAAATTAATCCCAATTTTATTATCCTCTATCCTCACCCATCTATCTCTCCTATTAAAAAAAACCCCCAAAATTAAAAAACCTAAATATTAAAGAGAAATAAATTATCTAATGTTGAAAACATGGAAAATAGGTGCCTTGGAAAAGTACCATGATCAAAATCAAGCAAACACGTTTCATGTGTAATCACCCTCATCTTCTTGCACTCCCACACTTAGGAGGAATCTTAAACTATGTCAATCCCACTTATTTCCTTCCTTCCATCTTTCTATCTATCATATCCATCTTCCCATCATCCTCCATATTTTCTACATCCACCCTCCATTTGATCTTGACAAGGACATGGGAAAAATGTCGAAGCATGATTTAGAAAATATAAACCTTACTTACATTACAATATATCTCTTTCTACCACATCAATGTTTTACCTTTTCTATCCATAACTATTTTACTACCTTAAATAATCAAACTATCCTCTCAAGTGCACTACCCTACTCTACCATATTACACAATTTTGGTGGAATTTCTCATATCCATTTCAACACATAACTTGCACTACACCTAACATGTTCCATAACATAACTTTCCTTTTTCAACTCCTCAAATTTTCATCATCTATCCAGGTTGCCAGTCATTTCATCTTTTCCATCCATAATGTTAATAATTTTTATGTTCATGCTTCCTACAACTTGCTCACCCCAACAAACCCATATTTTCCCTCCTACTACATACCCTATCGTACACCCCTATGCTTTGTTATACATGACATATCTAGAGAGGGGAATATTCTTCCCCCATCACCTAGTCCTTGGATATTTTCTACCCTTATCCATCCAACATTTCTCTTAGATATTCCCATCCAATTTTACTTAGCTCATCCCATAATCCCTTTTCTCTTGTCATTGGTGTTTTGGATGAAAATGGAATCAGGTAGAATTATAACCTAAAACCACTTTCACACAAAAATTGGAATACAAAAGTGTAATGGGGGTAAAACTAGGGTTTCACCAATTAAGATAACAAAACCACTAATTTTACCTGGGAGACCACTACATTGAAAGAGGGGTGAATCTAATAGATCTAGCCACAATCCAAAAAGGAAAAATGCTGAAATTCTAATTAGAATCATTGGTTTTTAGTTTTCCCCTCTTTCTAGTTGAAGATTGGATGTTAATTAGGAAAATAGGGCAAAACAAGGGATAATTGAAGAGATACAGTGAAAATAGACTGCTGCAGATGTCCCATGGAGCCACAAAATGGGATCTAGGCAAAAGAAGATGTTTAGAATCTCTATCTCAAAATTTGACCTAGTTTTTTTGGGACTAAGTAATCCAAATTTACCCCAGTCCTTTGACTTTCACTTAGTTGAAAGCTAAACTTGTTCATCATCCTCAACTATGTCAGAATCTCTGAGTACAACTCCCGAGCCAATTCCCTACACACAAAAAGAGAGAAGAAAGTGTTGTGGATAGGGGTTTACCTTAGGTCAAACCTTGGTTTAGGAATTAACCTTGAATTGAACAATGTAAATACTAAAGTAAATGTTAAGAGATATACCTGAGATCTACAATTGTTGATGGAATGATTGACGATTCAATGCTCCTTGAATGTAATCACAAATATTATATGTAATGAGATGACAAACACATGAACATGAAAGACCTAATCAAACACACATGCTTGCATGAATATTGATGTAACTTTGCTCCATAATGCTTCAAGAATGAAATGTTACCTTAAATCTCTAAAAATGCTCGAGGAATGCACAAATGTTACACATATGTAATGGATGGAGTCTTAGATCTAAAATGAATTGATAGGATGTCTTTATATAGGGTTCCCTGGGTGGATTACCGATTAGGCTGACCTCTAATGATCAATTTTAGCCATGGAAACCAAATTCCATTTGAGAGGGAGAGAGCCTACCCAGTCCTAAATTGGGACTGATTTAAGGGGGACCAAGGTTGGGGGGTTCCCTGGTCTAGGATGAGGGCATAGAGTACCCTGGTCTAATAATAGGACCAAGAACTCAAAGACTGGGGGAATGTAGCTCTAGAATGGGGCCCACCCATTTGTGTCAACAAGTGACATCAAGGTTGGTGTAAAATGGGGCCAAAATGGACCTAGGGGGAATGAAAACGAGACACGCTAAATTAGGGTTACAAACATTAGGTGTGAATTATATCGGTTATAATTTACAATGGTACATTTAGCCCCCACCTTAACGGGAGTATGAGCCTATGCAAATACTCATGGTAAAGTAGAAAGATGAGAGAGAGGAGCAACTAGGAGCGAGATCACAAGGAGATAAGACATCACTAATTTTGAGGAACTGAGTCCCAATCTCAGGATCTCAACTTACACAATCACATGCAAGGACAAATAAAAAGGCTCCAATTCAACTAGTTTAAGAGACATCGATAATCAAATGCCTCAACCACTTATATCATTCTTAGAATGCTATCACAAGAAAACAAGTGGTCACATGAAAAGAAAAATACCATGCATCAAGTGATGAACCATGTTCCATGAATAGAAAAGTGATGAGCTCATGGGGAGGATAAAAGAGAGGACATGTATGCCATAGGCTAGCAAGTTGTGTTATGCCAGGTGATCCATGAGAAGAAGAGAAAGAGAGGTCGTGGGATCAACAAGCTAGCAAGTTGTTGTTGTGCTAGATGACTCACAAGAACATAAATATTCACGGGACAACAAGTTGTGTTATGTTGTGTGATTCATGTAAAGAAGGAGAGTCAAAATAGTCTAGTAAATTATGTTATGCTAGTTCCACTCATCTTGAAAAAATAAGAGTTGAACGTTCTTGCAAGTTGTATTATGCTAGTCAACTCACCCTGTTGCATATGTCAATGTCTAGTTTCAAGAGTTAAGAATCTTGTATAAGACTTCAGGTCTAGTTTCGAGATTGCAACAACTAGTATAAGGCATAAAATAAAATAAAAATATGTCTATTTTCAAAAACATCTCGTATATGAACTAGGTCTGATTTCGAGAATGTATTCCCCATATAAGACATATAAAAAAGGTTGTGACTAGTTTTGGGAATGAAGCATCTTGTACAAGACTTTGGGTTTGATTTTGAGAATGTACATGCAAAATAAAAAAATAACATAGTTCAAAGAGGATGATATGCATGCCCCCCCCCCCTCCCCGAAGTCAACATAGAGGTATGTTGATGTCTCAAGGAAGCTAGAAACAAGGATACACACCTTCAACACCAAGGAGATATGATTTAGGAACAATGCACATAAATCCAAGCTAAAGAGGTAGGACTCTTAGAAGCAAGGAAAAAATAATTGTAAAAAAGATATCTTGCAACTAGTGTAAAGAGAATCCTTTGGAGGAGAAGGGGAAAGATATCTTTTCTCAAAGACATCTACCTCCAAGGGGAGATTTTGAACAAAAATAACATCATTGACCAAAATGAAGGAGAACGAGAATTCATACCTTCCTCCTATTTCTAGGTAAAGCGATTCTTGATGAAGGATAACACACTTTTGATCCAAAGTGAGGGGTTTGTTTATAATAGACATACATTTCCAAGTGAAGAAGAGATTGTACACAATGATATACACCTCTTGCACAAGAGAGAATCCTTTAGCAAACAAACAACTTCACATAAAAAATAACATCATATCATAAGCAAACACCACTCAACAAAGGAAAAGTGGATCCTTATAAAGGATAGGATAAATCAATGCCCCCCAAGCATATGGACAAAGAGAATAATTACACAACCTCCGAAGAGAGATTATACATAAAAGATGTAACACATCAAGCAAAGAAAAGGTCCTAAGGAAGGAACGCACATGTACTCACATGAAGGAAGATTCAATGCAAGAAGAGACATCAAGATATGAAAAATAATACTCAAAAGAAGAGGTAATATTTTGAAGGAGAGAGCACTGAATATACTAACCTTGCCCCCCAAGCAAGGAGATAAGGAAAAATTATGTTGCTACCCAAGTATGTTTAGAAATGAATACACATCACCACACATGACAAAGATCCCCCAACAAGGTTAAACTAGTAGTGTCATAGGGTGAGGAGAAACACAATAAGGTGAATGGAGTGCTAAGGCACTACGTCTTCACCAAGAAAAACTACAAGATCAGTTGTAAGAGCTATGTGAGATTGATCATATTGTTCTTGAAAAAATTCTTTAAAAGCTTTACAATTTCTAAGAGAATAAGAATAACAACGATGAAAAAGACACTACTCATCACCTTATTTATTCTTATTGTTATATATTATGAAAGGAAAAACAACATTCTTATCGTGCTTCAATCTCCAAAAGATTCTTGTAGCTATTTTTTCTTAATTGTCAGTAGGGGTAGATCTCGTGTCTTGAGATGTAGGACAAGAAGTGCTAGAAGGAGAAGGATTGTTTTCTATTATCTTGCGAGTTCCATTATCAATGAGTCCTTGTATTTTATTTTGAAAACCAAGACATTCATTTGTATGATGATCATTAGTTTGATGATATGTGCATAAAGGATTATTTGAAGAAGAAGCAAGTTTAGATGGACAATAGAGTTTATGTTTTGCAAGATACTCCTTAAACCTTTGAACTTTAAGGAGATTGTCCACGGGTGAATGATGAGGATGTCCTAGACCTTCTGTACTAGCTTGTGAATGAGGGTTTATAGGTACTTTTATTCCTTGTTCATATTTTTCAAGTCCTTGTCCACTATAACCTTGTTTTGGGATTATATTATAACCACTCCTATATAAGAATTTTTCATTTGCGAAGAAGAATGATTATTATCATGAATTTATTTAAAATTTGTAGTGTAAGGGAAAATAAAGGATTAAAAGGGACGAGTAGATGAAGAAGGCATATCCTTTACAGTGAATTTATCCGGTTTATCATCATTCATGTCCTCTTTGATAGGTTGGGAAGGAGGGTCCTTATCATCTAAAGCTTCATCTTTGTTTAATTTTATGCAAGGAGACATCTCATGAAGAAAATGAATAACATCATCTTCCCTATAAATATGTTAATGATTAAGATAAGCTCTAGGAGAATAGGGAAGATCTAGAGAGATTGATATATGAACATTTTGATCTTACCCCCTTTGAACTAGAGTATGCACATGAGAAGAAGATGGTGTCGGGTTTCTCTTCAATGGTTTATCTCCATTAGAGAGATCATTGATAGGAGTATTGAATCTTTCCTCGTTCACATTAGATGCCCTAGGAGAGGTACAAGTGTTAGTCTTTTCAATGCCATCTCTAGGATTATCATTGTCTATGAAGATTTTATGTGATCTACATATGTAATGCATTTTCTTAAAAATATCATCACAAAATAACATATAATATGGATAAAAGCTTCGAGAGATGATTTACAAGTAGGAAATATCTTTGAAATTCTAAAGATGCAATTTGCAAAAGTACTATAGATGAAAATAAGTAATGTAAAGTGAAAGAAACCATTATCCAACACACAATTTTGATATATGTAACTAAGAAACAATGCAACCATACGTGAAATAGCAAACCAATCAGATATAATAAATTCCATTATGAAATAGTTCAAATTAGATATGAAAACACAAGTGAAAAATTACGCAACCCATGAGTCAATTTTAGAATAATAAAATATTTTTTTAAGAAATTAACCACTAAATTTATGTAATTCAATTGCAAATATGATATATGAGTGCAAAATTTAGTGTTTAAATGCCTATAAATAAGATCTGAGACCATAAATTAGAAATAATCATGAAAGAAGTCGGGTTCACCAAAATGTAATATGGTAAACTACCTATCAAATAAATGTAACTATGAGTGCATAAGCTATATGTTTCAAAAATGATTACAAATATGAATCAATTAAGTGCACAAGAATCAAATCTAAAAATGAAAATCATAAATGTTATAAGCATGAGACTTGGGTTCACTTAAATGCAATGAGGGTAAAACTAGGGTTTCACCAATTAAGACAATAAAACCACTAATTTTACTTGGGAGATGACTACATTGAAAGAGTGGTGAATCTAATAGATCTAGCCACAATCCAAATAGGAAAAATATTGAAATTTTGATTAGATTCATTGATTTTTAGTTTGTCCCCTCTTTCTAGTTGAAGATTGGATGTAAATTAGTAAACTAGGGGAAAACAAGGGACAATTGAAGAGAGACAATGAAAATAGACTACTACAGATGTTTCGTGGAGCCTTAGACTAGGATCTAGGCAAAATAAGATGTTTAGAATCTAGACCCAGAAGTTCAGCCAAAATTTTCAAGACCAGGTAATATAGATTCGCCCTAGTCCTCTGACTTCTAATCTGTTGAAAGCTAAACCTATTTGTCATCATCAACTCCATTGGAATCTCTGAGTACAACTCTTGAGATTGTTGGATATTGCTATTGCTAGGATATGTTGTTGTCATTTATGTCAACATATTTCTATGCTCTGGTGATTGGATTGAGTTGATCTGGTTGGTTTATTTATTTGGGACACTAAATCAACTAGAGATACTTCATTATTTATTGATTCCATTATGCTATGTGGTGATTTGGTCGAGTTGTGGATTCTGGTATGAAGACTGTTCTTCTGTGTTCAGTAGTTGGTAGAGTCTGGTATTTGATCCAATGTGCTCCGGTATGATCATATATTTGGTTGTGGATTTGGGAGAATGTTTTGGATGTTCATATGTATTTACATTTCAAATGATTCGTGATTTGATAATCTGCAAGTTATCTTTCTAGTCTAAATTATTGTTGTTAAGTGTTCTTGAGAGTTAGTGTGTTGATCGATGAAGATTTGGATAAGTGGTGTTGGTGCAGCTATTGCAGATGGTTATAATGTTCTTTTTGATGTTTCTTGATCATGTTCTATTTGTTTTGTTGGTCTGTATTAATCCTTGTGTGTGGTATTGGTGATTTTGTTGATCTAGTGATATTCTTCGTGTTGTGTGGTCTTTTCGGTGGTGTAGCATGTTGCGGTTGATCATGGCAAAACTTCTGGTGGTGATGCGTGTTTAAGGATTTGATTTAGGTCCATGTTATGTTGTCTATGGCATTGTATTGGTCTGGTGGCTAATTTATGTATTGTGTGATGTAATTTTGTAATTAAGGGTTGAGGGTTTAGCCGACCTCGTAGTCAAGGTTGATGATCTGTATAAATAGGTGTTATATTCGTGTAATTTGAGTGTCGATGTTATGTTTGCATTATTAGAAAGTGGTGTATGTGTGCATAAGTGAATTTATCCTTTTGTATGGTGTATTAAGCAGAGATTGCTGCAAAGCAGATGATAGGGAGGATGTTACAAAAGAGTTGCACCTTGATTAGTGGGTTGGTAAAAGATGTTATAGTGGGCTTCTATACTTTTTCAAACCCTTCTCTTGTCTAGTATCAATTCAAACAATTAAACTCCTTTGGAATGCTCCCTATCACTTGTTTGCTCCTATTACTCGAAAGCATGGTTGGGATTCACTAGAGTAAGTTCAACCATCAAGATATCAAAATATTTAACCTTCACTTGCAGGGGAATAGGAGGATTATGAGATGGTTTACCAGCTCCCATCACGTGGGTTTGTGACTTGTTTCACTCCATTTCTCCATCGCTTTCACAAGTTCCTATTTTCTAGGCCCAGTAGCCCTAAGAGCCCCTTTTAGCCCTACCTTCACGGTTTTGGCCCAATTGCTCAAAAAGCTTCCAAAGGACCTCCTGAAAGCTTTAGGGATTTGAATACCCTTTTGGAAATTATTTGAGATTCAGGAGGTTAGATTGTCTGACACGTCCGTACAGGTATGAAACCCCAAAATGGCTATTTTTAAAGAGTTTAAGATTTAGTGTGTTCTTCAATAGGGTTTGTCGATTCCCACACTCTGTCACACCTCCGTACTTCTACTAATACTCTTTAGGCTTCCTTATTCCATTCCAAACACTTGGAACAACCATATTTGATCATCCTTGCAAGCAAAAGTGCACATAACAGTCAAGTTCCCTAGCCAGGCTATGACAGAGCTCGCCTAGGACTTGATAGCAAATTGTTTCAAAGCAATATCCAAGGAACCAAAATGGATATACACACTATACACAAGCTCCATTAATTTAATCCCAAGGTCCATTGAGAAAACACAATGGGATTTCAAGTTGGAGCCATTGCTAGGGTATTAATCCCCTGCCATTGAGAGCAGTACAATTCAATTTTTTTTACAAACAAAGCCCTAAACCTGAACTATGAAAGAGTATACACATTTCTGAAGCACCCAAAAAAATTACACTAAACCACCATGAAAGGACAATACCAAGATCAATCCATCTGGTACGGACTGCTATAACCAAAATTAGAAGTTTTATGCAAAAATTTGAAAATTGCCTTCAAGTGTTATTCAAAATTTTCTCTTGGATCTTCCAACCTGTTTAAAATGATTTAAAAAGAATTTTATATGCCTCCTTTCTCATAACCAACCACCCATCAATTTTTTAGCCACCGATTTGATCAATTTTTGAAAAGTTGCTCCAAAAGTTGCAAAAAGTTGTCAAGCAACAATGACAACTTTTGCTCCAATTTGTATTTTTGAAACTCATGCATCTTTACTCACTCTAAACCCCCTAGGATGGTTACCTAACATCAAACTAACATGTCCAAAATCCTGGTGAGGCCTTACAAAGAGTTTAATACTATATCGCAAAAATGATGCCATTTTTTGCTTACAAGAGCACATTGGCCAAAACTGAGAAAACAAGCAAACCCTAGTGACAAACACACTTCAAATGACTCCAAAACACACTTTTGGACCTATCAACAATCCAATATTCATTCATAGATCCTATTGAGGATCATCCATTCCAAAATTGTGAAACTTTACGAAGAAATCTAGGTGCTCCTACACCATACTCCCCCAATGAGAAAGAAGTCAAGTGACTCCGATAGGAAACAAAGAGAGGGAAATTCCAAGCTTAGGAAAGTCTTATGTAGGTACCCAAGTGGCCTCATATTATAGAAGATGTTTCCACTTCACCAAATGCTCCATATAGGCGGTATGTCTAGTCTTCTTAAGGATTCTTGAATCCAACACCTTCTCGGCTTGTAGCATAGGTGTAGGTGGTAAAGGCAGATCTGAAAGTGATCGAGAGACCTCTAAGACTCTACTGCATTCTTCTATAAGTGGGCCTTTGTACTGCACCGAGTATGAAACATTAAAAATAGGAGATAAATCCATGTCCCCGAGTAGATCAAGTTTGTAGGCATTTTGCCCATACTTAGCCAAGACCTTACAAGGTCCAATTCTCCTCATTTGAAGCTTGATAGGGACACCTTTATGAAGCCTTTCTTTTCTCAAATTCACCATTACTAAGTCACCGACAACAAATTGAACATCCCTCCTCTTTTCATCCACTTTATCCTTGATTCTTTGAGAGTTGTCTTGTAAAGCCTGCCTAACCTACTCATGAATCTCTTTCATGGATTGAGCCATGTCAACAACATGTCCACTCTTTTGGTCCATATTTCCAATGTCTCTAATCTCCAACACACCTCTTGGATGAAGCCCATAAACTACTTGAAAAGTACTCTTACCGATTGATCTACTCACACTGTCATTGTAAGCAAATTCAGCTTGATGGATGATCTAATCCCAAGATTGTCCATACTCATTTGTCAAACATCTGAGAAGGTTCCTAAGTGTCCTACTTACCACCTCTATTTGGCCATTCATTTGGGGATGGTAGGCTGAGCTAAAAGACAAGTTAGTACACAATCTCTGCCATAAAGTTTTCCAAAAATGACCAATGAATTTGGTATCTCTATCTGACACTATACTGATTGGTAAGCCATGAATCCTAATGAATTTCTTGAAAAACAAATGAGAAATATGACTAGCATCACGAGTCACCTTACATGGAATTAAATGGGCCATTTTATGAAATCTATCTATCACAACATATATATTATTAAATCCAGTTTTGGTAACAACAAAATCCATACTTACACACTCCCATGGCCGGTTTGGAATAGGTAAAGGTTGATAGATTCCAACATTAGAAGAGGTTCCTTTTTCTCTTTGACAAACAACACATTGCTCCACATATTTTCTAATATCCCTTTGCATCTTTGGCCAATAGTAGAATCTTTGAACAAGTTCCAAAGGCTTATTTAACCCAAAATGACCACTTAAGCAACCATTGTGCTTCTCTTACATCAAGGTATCTCTCATGGACCCTCTTGGTACACAAATTTGTCCTCCTTTAAACAAAAGACCATCTTTCAAAGTAAAATATGCATATTCACCATGAAAATGATTCCTAAACTCTTGACAAACCTTCTAGATGGCAGGAAAATCCTCATCATCTTGATATAGCCCTTTGAAACTATCCACTCCAATGCTCTTGAGATGCACTTCTTGAATTGTTAGAAACCTTCTACTCAATGCATCAACAACCTTATTACATTGACATTTCTTATGCTTAATGGTAAAAGTATAGGATTGCAAATATTATACCCATTTGATATGCCTATGATTCAACTTTTCTTGGGAGTTGGGAAAACTGAGAGTTTGGTTATCAATATAAACCACAAATTCCTTGGGTAATAAATAATGCCTCCATTTTCTAAGTGATTGAACAACTGCATATAACTCCAAATCATAGTTTAATACCTTTTCTTGGCTTCATTGAGCTTCTCATTGAAAAATGCAACCGGTATGTTGCCTTGACTTAGAACCGCTCCAACTGCTATGTTGCTTGCATCACATTTTATCGTGAAGAGCTTGTCAGAGCTTGGAAGAACAAGGACAAGCTGAGTAGCCACTTTTGTCTTCAAGAGATCACATCCTTTTTGTGCCTCTTTTGTCCATTGAATTTTAGTCTTTGCACCTCATTTGATTGTATCAAGCATAGGTGCACATATCTCACTGAACCCTCTGATGAACTTTCTATAAAATTGTGCCAAACCATGAAAACTCCTCACTTCACTTGTTGTTTTAGGTGCAGGTCGATTGATTACGACTTCCACCTTTGAGGTATCAATCTTCAAATCACCACTTGAGATTACAAATCCAAGTTATACCAACTCATGTTTCATGAACTCGCATTTCTCCAATTTGATAGTTAGTTGCTCATCACATAATTGCTTCAATACAATCTCAATATGTTTAAGATGTTCTTCTTTAAACTTACTAAAAATCAAGATGTCATCTAAATAAACAACAACAAATTTACCAATGTAATCCTTGAGCACTTCATTCACGAGCCTCATGAATGTGTTAGGGGCATTTGTGAGTCCAAATGACATAAAAAGCCATTCATAAAGTCCTTTTGTGGTCTTGAATGTTGTCTTCCACTCATCTCCCTCCTTGATTCTGATTTGGTGGTAACCACTCTTGAGGTCTATCTTGGTAAAATACTTAGCACCCCCTAAACAATCCATCAAATCTTCAATTCTTGGAATGGGAAACCTATACCTGATTGTAATCTGGTCAATGGCTCCTGAATCAGTGCAAAGTATCCAAGTACCTCCCTTCTTTGGTGCCAAAATGATGGGAGCTGCACATGGGTTGATGCTCTTTCTTATCAGACCATTATCTAAAAGTTCTTGGATTTGTTTAGCTACTTCTTTATTATGCTCTGGTGTCATTTTGTAGGTTGTTTTATTAGGCAATGAGGCTCTGGGTATGAAGTCAATTTGATGACTTATGGCATGTTGAGGAGGCAAGGTTGCAGGTGTTCTATCACTTATGATCTCCTTGAACTGATCGAGTATCTATTGTACTTCAACCGGGATAAAAACCTTATTGTCCTTCTTTTCCTCTTTTGGTTTCACAACAAGTGCAAACCCCACTCCCTCTCCTTCCTTAAGAGTGTTTATAAACTCCTTCTCACCAACTAGTAGCACATTGGAACCTTTAGATCTACTCTCTTCTTGATCCCCTACGGACTGAATTTTATATGTAACTCCATCTTTTTGAAAGGTATATGATTTCTTTTCCCCATGATGTATTGCCTTCCTGTCAAATTGCCAAGGCCTTCCTAGGAGTAGGTGGCATGTATCCATTGGCAAGATATCACACAAGATCTTGTCTTTGTAGCCTCCTATAGTGAACTCCACCCAAGCTTGTTCATTCACCAAAACATGTTGTCCCTTGTTGAGCCAAGTAACCCTATAAGGATCAATATGTGGAATTATTTGTAGGTTGAGTTTGCTTACTGCTTCTTCTGACACTATGTTATCAGTGGAACCTGAATCCACCACCACTCTACACACTTTACCTATGATCTTTCACTTTATCCTAAACAAGGATCTTCTTTGACTAGGTTCCTCCTTATCCGGTTCTTTGATCAAAACTCTTCTTATCATGAGGTTCTCTGTAACCTTAGAATCTAACTTACTTTTAATGTCTTTACATTTGCTGCATCTTCTTGAATATAACTTACTCTCCTTTCACCTCCTTTGGATGAAGAAGACTTCTTGGGACATCTATAGGTTGGGTGTCCAAGTTGATGGCAATTGTAGCACTTCATTGTGGAGAAATAAGACCCTCTTCCTAATCCACTAGACCTTCCTCTATTAGAGTTGCTAGATCCCCTTCCTCTATAGCTTATCTTTCTATTGGAATCCCCACGTTGCTCTACCAACTTGTATTCCTCTTGGGATCTTTGGTCTACACCTCTTCCACCATAGCTACCTCTATGACCTTTGCTATCTCTTCCCCTACCTCTGCCTCTATTGCTTTGCTCTTGTTTCTTTTTACTCTTCTCTTCCACCTTGAGTGCCAATTGATAGCACTTGTGGATAGTATCAGGACACAACAAACTTAGCTCTTCTTGGATATTCCACTGCAAACTATTCAAGTACCTGGCAACCTTGATGATTTCATCTTCCACCACCTTGGATCTCAAACACAACTTCTGAAATTCTTTAGTGTAGCTGCTCACATCTAGTTCTCTTTGTCTCAAATTTTGTCTCCTCTTGTGTAATTGAATTTCATAGTCTTCAGGGATATAGGCTTCTCTCACTTTGTCTAGCATTCCTTTCCAAGTGGCAATTGGGTTCTTACCCTCCTTTTGTCTCTCCTCTTGGATGAACTTCCACCAAGTCAAGGTTGCTCCTCTCAATCTAGATTCAGGTACCTTTACCTTTTGTGCTTCACTAATTCCATCACATTCAAAGTGATTATGTAATCCTTCAATCCATTCCACGACCACTTCTGGTTCCATTTTTCCACAAAAAAGTGGCACTCCTTCTAGGGACTTTCTTCCTAAGGCTTTGATGGCTCTAAGGAAAGGTTCTATGGGCATAATAGGATCTGGTTCAGGTGTGCCATCCTCTTCTACCACTCCTTTCCCCTTTTCTCCATTGATTTTGATAGTTACCATCTCAGTCTTGTCTTCTACTTCTCCTAGTTTGTTCTCCAATTGTTGCAATATTACCTTGAGGAGTCTATTCTCTTCCTCTTGGTCTTCTACCTTTTTGGCTAACTCTGCATTGATCACCATCATGAGGCTATTTTCACCTACTGACTCATTCTCTAACATCAACTGGTTTCTTCCCAAATCTTAACTTGCTCTCATACCACTTTGATAGGGAGGATGTCACAAAAGAGTTGCACCTTGATTAATGGGTTGGTAAAAGATGTTATAGTGGGCTTCTATACTTGTTCAAATCCTTCTCTTATCTAGTATCAAGTCAAACACTAAACTCCTTTGGAATGCTCCCTATCGCTTGTTTGCTCCTATTACTCAAAAGCACGGTTGGGATTCACTAGAGTAAGTTAAACCATCAAGATATCAAAATATTTAACCTTCACTTGCAGGGGACTAGGATGATGATGAGATGGTGTAACAACTCCCATCATGTGGTTTTGTGACTTGTTTCACTCCATTTCTCCATCACTTTCACAAGTTCCTATTTTCTAGGCGTAGTAGCCCTAAGAGCCCCTTTTAGCCCTACCTTCATGGTTTTGGCCCAATTGCTAAAAAATATTCCAAAGGACCTTCTAAAAAAATTAGGGATCCAAATACCCTTTTGGAAATTCTTTGAGATTCAGGATGTTAGATTGTCTGACACGTCCGTACATGTACGAACCCCAAAATGGCTCTTTTTAAAGAGTTTAAGATTTAGTGTGTTCTCCAATAGGGTTTGTTGATTCCCACTCTGTCACACCTCCATACTTATATTGTGACTCTTTTAGGCTTCCTTCTTCCATTCCAAACACTTAGCACAACCATATTTGATCATCCCTGCAAACAAAAGTGCACATAACAGTCAAGTTCCCTAGATAGGCCATGGCAGAGCTTTCCTAGGACTTGATAGAAAATTATTTAAAAGAAATCTCCAAGGAACCAAAATGGATATACACATTGTAAATAGGCTCCATGAATTGAATCCCAAGGGCCATTGGGAAAACATAATGGGATTTCAAGTTGGAGCCATTGCTAGGGTATTAATCCCTTTCTCAGACCAAGAGCAGTGCAGTTCAAAATAATTTACAAACAAAGCCCTAAACCTGCACTATGAAAGAGTATAAACACTTCCTAAGGACCACAAAAAATTATTCCAAACCACCATGAAAAGACAGTACCAAGATCAATCCATCTGGTACGGACTGCTATAACCAAAATTACAAGTTTTATGCAAAAATTTGAAAATTGGCTTCAAGTGTTATTTAAAATTTGCTCTTGGATCTTCCAAACCATTTACAATGATTTAAAAAGAATTTTATATGGCTCCTTTATCATAACCAACCACCCATCGGTTTCTTAACCACTAATTTAATCAATTTTTAAAAAGTTACTCCAAAAGTTGCAAAAAGTTGCAAAAAGTTGCCAAGCAACAATGACAACTTTTGCTCCAATTTGCATTTTTGAAACTTATGCATCTTTACTCACTCTAAATCCCCTAGGATGGCTCCCTAACATCAAACTAACATTTCCAAAATCCCTATGAGGCCTTATAAAGAGTTTTATACTATATTGTAAAAATGATGCCATTTTTTCCTTACAAGGGCACATTGGCCAAAACTGAGAAAACAAGCAAACCCTGGTGACAAAAACACTTCAAATGAATCCAAAACACACTTGTGGACCTATCAACAGTCCATTATTCATTCATAGATCCTATTGAGGATCATCCATTCCAAAGTTGTGAAACTTTATGAAGAAATCTAGGTGCTCCTGCACCGGTAGACAAATGAGCTTAACCAGAACTGCCATCAAGCATTAGTAGATGTTATCTTTGTAGTTCATGTAATCCAAATTGTAGTCCGAACATTATTGTTAGGTAGTGAACCTTCCCTGAGGGTTGGTTCCTTCTAGGTCATTGTATTTTCAGCAGTGAGCTCTAGGCAGTGTTCCTAAATGCAAGTGTATTCCCCTTTGTAATATTTACACATGCTATTGTAAAGTATCATCTTATTGTGGGTAGGTTCCCACTGTGTTTTTTTCCTTAACCGGGTTTTGCATGTCAAAATCTTGGTGTTATGTGTGTTGTTGTTATTGTCTCTATCTTTATTCTTGTTGCATTTGATTGAAATCTAGGTTTGTGCTTAATCTATTTAATCCGATGAAAATTGATTCACCCCCCCTCTCAGTTTTCCTTCATTGTTGTTGCCAACTATTGGTATCAAAGCTAGATCCTCCGGAAGAAGCTTGACCGCTTGAGGAGATCTGGGATGACAACTTATGTATCCAAGAAGGAGAGTCTTAGATTTGATGGAAGCAATTATACTGTGTGGAAGGACAAGATGGAAGTTCATTTGAAGTGTCTTGGAGATGAGTATTGGAAGATTACAAAGAATGTCTACAATATTCCTCAGATTGGACTGGTTACTGCTGTTGAGATCAAGGATGTTGAACATAACATAAGAGCTAAGGAAGCATTATTGAGTGCCTTGACCAATTCAAAGATGACAAATGTGATGGGTTTGAAGACTGCTCATGAGATATGGAAGAAGTTAGAGACCTTGTATGAAGGATATGCTCGAGTCAAAGTAGCTAAGTTGCAGAGTTTGAAAGGAAAGTATGAATCATTAAAGATGGGAGAAGATGAAAACATAACATCCTTTATGGCTAAGGTGAATGAGCTAGTCATGAACAACAAATGTGTCAATGGAACCCTCAAAGAAGATGAGATTGTTGCTAAGGTGTTGAGATCATTGCGTCTTGCTTACAAACATAAAGTAGCTGCTATTGATGAAATCTAGAGTGTGACCACTACAACACGAGTAGAGACATTTTGGTTGGAAATCTTGCTACATTTGAGTTCAGTGAATTTGGAGAATCACATGAAAAATCTGAGACTGCATTCAAAGCCTCTGTATCCCGAAAGCAGAAGTATGATCTAGGAGAAAGTTCATGTTGGGTATCTAGATATGAAAGAGAGAAGAGAGAGATGGAAGAGCAAGAAAGATAATTGGATGAGCTTGAAGCCATTATTGCTCAGAGATTGCCTAAAGGAGCCAGTAAGTATGATGGAAAATTACCTTTGAAATGTTTCTCTTGTAATAAGATAAGACATTATGCTTCTAGGTGCCCTGAAAGAATGTCTAGATATGATAATCATGATAAATTTGAGAGACATGATAGATCTGATAAGTATGATAGATATGAGAAGCATGAAAAGAATGATAAGCCCTATAAGCCCTATCGAAACTACAAAAATCAAAAGAGATGTTATTATGCTGTTGATGAAGGTGTAACAGATGAAGAATCAAAAAATGGGAATTCAGAAGATGAGTTTGTATTTATTGCTATCAAGGAATATGATCTAGTACCAGTGAATCCTAAAAGCTGCATTGTTGAAGAGAAAGCTTTGCTGTTAAGATTGAAGAGAAAGATGAATGGGTAATTGACAACAGTTGTTCACATCATATGATAGGTGATAAAAGTAAATTTGTGAGTATGGAAAGGTATGATGGTGGTATAGTGAGATTTGGAGATAATAAAACTTATTTGATTCATGGTAGAGGTTATATATCTTTTAATGGTAAGCATAATACTGATGATGTCTTGTATGTTGAAGGTTTGAAGCATAATCTTTTGACTGTTGGACAAATGGTTGACAAGGGGTATGATTTACAATTCAAAAATGGTAAATGCAAGATCCTAAATGTCTCTTGTATAGAGATTGCATCAAGGACTAAGACTAAAGGTAATATCTTTCCCTTGAATGTTGGTGATAAATTTTTTTTGATTGCTCAGATTGATGAAAGTTGGTTGTAGAATAGAAGGATGTGTCATGTTAATTTTGACTGCACGATAAGGATAAGTTCTACTCAAGCTGTTATAGATTTGCCTAAGATTGTGAAGCCTACTAATCCAGTATGTAAGGAATGTCAAATGGGAAAGCAAAGAAGAACTTCATTTAAGAGTAATTTGTATTCATCTAGTGGATTGTTAGATATAGTGCATACTGACTTATGTGGTCCTACTAGAGTGAGAAGCATGCAGGGTGACAAAAATTTCATGTTGTTGATTGATTATTATTATAGGATGATGTGGGTTACCTTTCTAAGGGAGAAATCAGAAGCGCTGGAGAAATTCAAGATATTCAAAGCTAGAGTGGAGACTAAGACTGGATTGAAGCTAAAGTGCCTAAGATATGATAGAGGAGGAGAATTTACATTAGGATAATTTGATACATTCTGTGAAAGGAATGGAATTAGAAGACAGTTATTTGCTCCTAGAACCCATCAACAAAATGAAGTTGTTGAAAGGAAGAACATAACTATTTTGGATGCTGCCAGGACTATGTTGATTGAAGGAAATCTTGCACAAACATTTTAGAGAGAAGTTGTTAGCACTGTTGTTTACACATTCAACCGAGTGCATGTAAAAGGTGATTGCAGCAAGGCTCTTTATGAGTTATGGTTTGGTCATGTTCCTACAGTTAGATATTTTAGAGTTTTTGAAAGTAAATGTTATATCAAGAGAGATGAGGATATAGGAAAGTTTGATGCAAGACGGGATGAAGGAATCTTCTTGGGTTACTCTACTAAGAGCAAGGCCTACCGATGTTACAACAAGAGCCTGAGAAGGATAGTGGAGAGTGCAAACATGAAAGTGGATGGATGTCTTGGAAAGTAGATCAGAGCATGCGGTTATGATTTTGATGACGAAGATGTTATTTCCAAGCCTGTGGAGACTAAGATCTTAAAGCAGAATGATTTGGTGGAAATAGTCAATCCGGATATTGTTGTTTTTGGTGAAGAAGTTCAAGAGCCTAAGAATATGAACAATCAGAAGACTTTGAGGTATGTAAGATTGAATCATTCATAAAATCAGATTATTGGTGACAAGATTAAAGGTGTGATGACTAAGAGAAGGATTGTTGCTGAAGAGAGATGTTTGATTTCAAAAATTGAGCCTAAATATGTTGCAGAAGCATGTAAAGATGAGAATTGGATAAAATCAATTGAAGAAGAGTTGAATCAGATTGAGAAGAATAACACTTGGGAGCTTGTTCCGAGACCTAAAAACAAGAATGTGATTGGTACTAAATGGGTGTTCCAGAATAAACTAAATGAAGCTGATAAAGTTGTCAGAAACAAAGCAAGATTGGTATGTAAAGGTTGTTCTCGGATGGAAGGAATTGATTATGAGGAGACCTTTCTCCGGTAGCTAGAATTGAAGCTGTTAGATTGTTGCTTGCATGTGTTGCTTACAAAAAATTCAAGGTATATTAGATGGATGTCAAGTCAGCCTTTTTGAATGGTGATCTTGAAGAAGAAGTCTATATTGAGCAACTAGATGGATTTTCTTTATCAAATGAAAGAGATATGGTATGCAAATTGAAGAAAGCACTGTATGGACTTAAGCAAGCCCCTAAAGCCTGGTATGCTAGATTGGATAAGTATTTGTTGAATTTGGGATTTTGTAAAGGTACTATTGATAGTAATTTATACTTTAAGGTTGATAATGATAAAAATTTGTTTGTTGAAGTCTTTGTTGATGATATGATTTTTGAAGGAGATGATAATTTAAGTTTGAAGTTTCCTAATGATATGCAAAATGAATTTGATATGTCTATGATTGGTGAGATGAAATTCTTCTTAGGATTGTAGATTACACAAATTGACAAAGGCATTTTTATTTCTCAAACGAAGTATGTGAAGGAATTATTGAAGAATTTTGGGTTAGATGATTCCAAACCTATTGGAACTCCTATGGTAATTGGATGCAAGTTGTCTAAGAATGATGAATCTCATAAAGTTAATCAGACTTTGTATAGAGCTATGGTTGGTGGGTTGTACTTAGCTCGGACTAGACCAGATATTATGCATGCTATTTGTCTTTGTGCTAGATTTTAAGTTGATTCTAAAGAGACTCATGTTACTATTGTGAAGAGGATTTTTAGATACTTGAAGGGGACTGTTGACTATGGTTTGCGGTATTAAAAAAATGATGATTTCTTACTATGTGCTTATACTAATGTTGATTGGGTAGGTGATTTTGATGAGCAAAAGAGCACTACTGGTGGAGCTTTCTTTCTAGAGAAGAATTATGTTTCATGGTCTGGTAAGAAGCAAGATGTTGTATCTCTATCTACTGTTGAAGTTGAATATATTGTTGCTGCTAGCAACTATACTCAAGTTGTTTGGATGAAGCAGATGTTGAAGGATATCATAATGATTTATGATGAACCTATTGTTATTTATTGTGATAATTCAAGTTCTATCAATATTTCCAGGAATCTGGTATTGCATTCTAAAACAAAGCAGGTATCAATAAAGTATCACTTCTTGAGGGAGAAGGTCAGTGATGAAGAAGTCAGATTGGAATAAGTATCTTCAAAGGATCAAATTGTAGATATTTTCACTAAACCTTTGTCTGTAGATACATTTGTCCATTTGAGAGACAAGTTAGGGGTCTCTGACCCTCCTGATGAAAACTAGATGCATGGAATTGCATCAATCTGGTGGATTTCAAAGCCTTGTTCTCTTATCCAGGTTGATGAGTTGGTGTTTCTACTCAATCAAAGTAGTCAATGTATGATTCAGATGATTAGTTGTGAGTTTATTCTAAGAGGGAGTGATTGTTCTTCTTAGAAGGCGAGTCTTAGGGAGACAAGCATAATCTGTATTCTATCTTTGGCATTGTTGTCAAAAGGAGAGAGAAGCATGTGAAAAAGCTGCCTTATCTTTGAAGCTTTATATGCATGATCTTAGGGGGAGTTTGTTGGAGATTGTTGGTGTTGATTCATTCCTTTGCATTGATCATTTTTTACATTTATAAGTTGCCATCAATGCCAAAGGGGGAGATTGTTGGATATTACTGCTTCTAGGATATGTTATTGTCATTGATGTCAGCATATTCCTGTGTTTCGACGATTGCATTGAGTTGATCTGGTTGGTTTATCTATTTGCGATGTTTGAAATAAAGGGATAATTTTTTTATTGAAAAATAGACACAAGAATTACAAAGAGAATCAGAGCCCCGAGGCCCCAAAAAAGAACCACAAAACTAGCCCCAGATCAGCCAACTTCATAACTATCCATGTCCTCAGCAAAAATATTCTGCAAGTCTTGAAAATAATCCAAGGAGAGATGCTCCCAACCTTCAAATTTCCAATCACTACCATGCTTCGAGGCCCACTTAGCCAGGCAATCAGCTGCTCTATTCCATTCACGAGGAATGTGGATGAAAGACACCTGCTCCATTAAAGAACTAATTTGAAGAATCTACTAAACAATCCCTGCCAACTGCCACTGAATCCCACACACCTTCTGCTCAGTCAACAAGTTAACAACAATTTGTGAATTCGATTTGCAAATAACCTTCCTTCATCCCAACTCCCAAGCCCGCTCTAGGATATAGAGAATCGCAAATCCCTCCATAAAATTATTAGACTGCGATCCTTTATGCACCGAAAAGAAGAAAACCACCTCCCCCGTACTATTTCTACCAACCCCACCAATTATAGAAGGGCCTGGGTTACCCCTAGAGGAGCCATCAGTGTTAATCTTGATAAACTCATCCTGAGAAGGTATCCACTTTCCCACCCTTTGAACCTTCTTCATAGCACGTCTACCTCTTCTGACATAAGTGGAGGTGAGAGACAACTCTTGCAAACCAAACCTACTCAAAATATCTGCCTCGTCTCTACCCAGAGGAAAATTCACCTCACATTTAGGTTCAACCGTCTCCCGGATCATAACAATGATTCTATTCCACACTTGTTGAACTAACAATCTGACCTCACAAAAGATCCTCCTATTCCTCTCAAGACAGATCAGCCACAAAATAAAAATGGGCCCAATATACCAGACAGTCTGGAGGAAGGAGGACAAGATAGGAGGTATGCCCAAGCTGCTCCAAAATTCCACTAGAGGATCCGTGTGAACACAAAGGTGCTTCCACACCCCCCACCAATAGTGCCAAATAAGCATAGAGAAGGGACATCTGAAGAACACGTGTGAGGAATCTTCCTCCCCATCACCACACAAAACACAAATAGAAGGCCCCAAGAATCCCCACTTGCGAATGTTGTCCCAAGTTAGGCATTTATTCAAAGCCAAAGTCCAAGCAAAGCAATTACACTTCGACCAAGAAAAATTATTCCACACCTGTTTCCACCAGTGCACCTCTCTTCCCTCCAGTCTTCGGTTCAACAGTTCCCTGTATCCACTAGCCACAGTAAACACGCCCTTAGGATTTGGATACCAAGCAAGTCCATCCCTACCCTTGAGGGAACTACAATATTTACTCGTTAGAATGCCATGCAACTTAACACACTCTTTCTCCATCCCAACAACCGACCACTCATTAGGAGCCTTCCACCACTCCAAATCCAGCCGCCCACACCTATAAACAACCTTGAAGTCACTCACCCTTGACCACCCTGCCTCCAAAAACCTCTAGCACAAAGTCCCAAGGTTAGGAAATTGGTCAAGGATGGGGGGTATCCATCCCAAGAATCGTTCTAGAAAAGGACCTCTTCCCCTCTCCTGCAAATCCAAAAGAGTCCTTCCTTAATGAGAGAAGCCCCCCTCTTGAGAGTATACTAGATCGTTGAACCTTTTCCCTCAAACAAATATCTAGGGATTTCCTCCATCGGGATCCTCTGCATATATTTGTTGGCCAAAATCCTAGCCCAACCTTGATCCTACTCAACACACCACCTCCAGTACAATTTAGCCTCCAGAGCTTCCCCAAATAAAATAGACTGCCTTAAACCAAGCCCCGTGGCTACTTCAGGCTACACACCAAGTCCCAATTGACAAGACTCCATTTGGAAGAGGAAAGATTGCCTGCCCATAAGGATTGCTTGGCCAAGGAGTCTAAACCCTTCAAGAACCGCTTAGGAGCCACTTGTAGCATACATCGATAAATTGGAAGAGCCTAAACAACTGACTGAATCAGTTGAACCCTCCCAGCAAAGGATAACCACCTGTGAGTCCAGTGAGTAACCTTCATGCAAAATTTATCTAAGATGCCCTGCCATGACTCCCTAGGAGGGTTACCAGGAGAAATAGGGATACCCAAATAAGTCAAGGGCAGAGAGCCAACTTGGAATCTCAAGATAAGGGAAATCCTCCTTTGAATATTTCTAGGAGTGTTGAAAAAGAAGATAGAATATTTATCCTCATTGATCATCTGGTTCGAGGCCGAAAGATAAACATTCAAAACCTTATGCAAATTAGTAGCTTCTCTAATCTGAGCAAGTCCCATAAGGGTCGTGTCATCAACAAATTGCAAATGAGATTGTGGCTGCAAGTCATTACCCCAACTCCTGCCCTGAATAATACCTTGACCCACATTATACTTAATCAGCCTCCCCAGACCCTTAGCCAGAAGAATAAATAAATAAGGGGAGAGGGGGTCCCCCTGGCGAAGACCCCTAAAAGCACTAAACAGCTCAGTATGATCTCCATTGATTAGCACAGAGAAAGAAGTAGATGTAACACAACTCATAACCCATTGGATCCATTCATCAACAAAGTCAAAAGCCCTGAGGATCTTCTAGAGGAAGGACCACCGAACTCTATCGTAAGCCTTAGCCATATCTAACTTGATAAACATAGTTTTTTCCTTGGAGGTTGCCATAGAATGAATGGTCTCCATAGAAATGACCACACCATCCAAAATTTGGTGTCCTTCCACAAACCCACTTTGCTCCTCAGAAATAACATCCCCTAGACACTTCATCAACCTATCCGCTATCAACTTAGAGATGATCTTATAAATCACATTGCAGAGAGAGATAGGGCGGAATTGGCCTACCCCATTGGCCCCATCACACTTGGGGATTAGAGTAATGAAAGTCACATTCAAAGCTCGAAGCATCTGCTTATTCCTCTAAGACTCCTAGACTACTTCCAGTAAGTCCAGTTTGATAATATCCCAGAACTCTTGAAAGAATTCAATTGGGAACCCATTTAGTCTAGGAGCTTTTCCTTTCCTCTTATGAAAAACAATCCTCTCAAGTTCTTCTAGCAAAATAGGACCCAAAAGTTGCTCATTCATCTCCCTAGTGACAAGAGAAGGAATGCAAGAAAGAACCTGATTCTCCTCCACCGATTACCCCTGAGAGTCTTCACTGAAGAGGAATTGGAAATATTGTAACGACCCCCTAGAGATCTCCAAGGATAAACATTGTTCACCTCTATCATTGAACAAGGATTGAATTTTCATGTCTTCTTGCTTTCATTGAGTTGAAGAAGAAAGTAGTGTTCTTATTCCCTGCTTGAAGCCAATCAATATTAGCTCTCTGTTTCCAATATATTTCTTCCCTAAGCTCCCACTCCTCTACAACCTTGACAACCTTGTCTTCCTCCCTAAGCAAGGCCTCAGACAAACCATTATCTGTGATTTCATTAGTGATGCCATTCAACACAATTTGAGCAGCTTTATTAGCATGAAAAATGTTCCCAAAACCCTGACGGTTCCACTATTTAAGATGAAACTTAACAAATTACAGTTGCTTGGCAAAAGTGTACATAGCAGTGTCGAAGGCTAGCCTCCCTTTCCTCCAACACTCCGCTACAAGAGCCTACAAAGCAAGATCCCTAAGCCACATAAGTTGGAATTTGAATGAAGGAGAGCGAGTGACCCAAGCCGAAGAAGAAACCAGCTTGATGGGCTAGTGGTCTGACCCTCTCTATTCCAGAATCTTAGAACTTGTTGTCCACCCTCCACCAATCCAAAAACTAGAAACTAGAAAATGATCCAACCTCTCTGCAATCCAATACTCCCCCACCCTGCTATTGTTCCAAGTGAACAAACCATTACCAAGATTAATGTCAACAAGATGCAACGATGATATACTATCCTGAAAAAGGAAAGAAGAAGGTTCCAAACGCATAACACCCCCCTTCTTCTCACTCAAATCAAGGATGGCATTGAAATATCCCGCCATAATCCATGGATGAAAAGGGACCAGCCTTCGCATATAGGAAATATGAGATGATAAGTTCTACTTACCCTAAAGATCAGTAGGGGCATAGATGTTAGAAAACAAGACGAATTCCCCAGTCTCAAGACTAGAGACAATCCCAGATAACGAAGATCTAGAGGCAACCCACTAGACAGGGAGAAACCTTAAAGGGTTCCAAAGACAGGCCACCCCTCTAGAGGAACCAGTTGCCCCAATACACTGACACTCACCTCGTCCCCACAGCTTCGGCACTAGACCCATCATACTCTCCACTGAAAGTTTAGTTTCTTGCAAGAATAGGACATCCGGTGAGTGATTCCTAATCAAATCCTGAACAACTTTTTGTCTAGGGCCATTGTTCAAGCCCCTCACATTCCATGAGAGCACAATCATTTTGGAGGATTGGAAAAGTGATAATCCAAAGTCTTTATTGACCCTGACTCAACGAAATTCTCTCCCATCAATTTGATCTTATCCAGATCCTTCTTTATGCCAACCTTTGAGTTTTTCTCCAAAGCACTTTTCTTAATATCTTTCTGATGTAGACCCGGGTGAACAGAGGACTTATGACTTTTACCCCCAGCCAGATCCAATATTAGAGCTATTGAAGAACCCTCCCCCCAACCAAATTCACCTCTAAACCAGAAGTGAGTCACAACTAGACCCCTACTGGCTGATCCATCTCTATTTGTTGGCTTCCAACCACTTGCAGAGCTTGGGAAGGGTCCTCAATCACTCTTTCTGGAGCCCCCCCTGAAGCACCTTGGTCCAAAGGGGTTAACCCTGGGTTCACCTCCTCTTGGCTAAGGTCATCCAAGGCCTCAAATCTATTAGAGATATCCTCCTCCTGTCTCTCCTGTAAGGGCCTCTTTTGTCCTCGATTCATGTTCTTAGTCTTGACTGAGATAAAAACATCAGCACCCGCACCCTCGACCATCATAGCAACTTTTCCTTTATCAGCCCCATCTAGGCTGTGGGTCGGCATTTGAGGTTGGCGCTCCACCAGTTTATATCTAGGGCACTTGTGCTGTAAATGCCCATACTCATGACATAGACGACACCGAAATTATGTAGTCTCATAATGTAACTGCTGAACCCATGAATAAGAGCCCACACACATATCTATAGCATCTGGAATAGGTTTACTAAGATCAATTTCAACACAAATATGCGCAATGGTCATTACCTTTCTCCCCAGGGTTTGTGTTGAAGATCCCACTGGCTTCCCAAGAAGTGTAGCAAGCATCCAAAGCACATCCTCTCAACAACATTCCAATGGAAAGCGTGGTAAACAAACCCATATTGGAACCCTATTCGAGAGCTCCTCCGAAGGGTTAAACCCCGCATGCCAAGTTTTGATGAACAACCCCACTTGGTTGTAAAAATACGAGCCTCCTTCAAAAACCCTATTGCAATCCTCCATGCAGTTGAAAGTAACCATAAAGTAGTTGTTTTCCAGTAGTATAATCTCCATTTCCCCTTCTGAAGCCCAAGTGCTTTGCGCCCAGTTTTCCAAAAACTTCAAGGAAACTCTCATTCCCAAAAACTTGCAATATGGCGAGTGTTTTGAGAAGTACTCAACGTCTTCAGCTATCATCTCTGGAGGGATAACTAGCCTCGACCTCTCACTGCATCTCTCCAAACAACCATTAACCTTCATAATGCGAGAGCTACCAACACTACCAGACCCCGAATTTGAGGAAAAAAGATTATTGTTAAAAGTCTTCATGCTCTGGGTTGGGGATTTTGAGCTCACCGCAGCACGAAAATCTATGGCGAGAGGTACCTTCGAGGCCTCACCGCCAATACTCGACATTAAATCTCCAAAAGGAAGGAACCCACACCCCAAAGGGGATCACAAGAATGCACAACACCCAAGACCCCACCCCTCCCAAGCACCACCGGGATGGAGATCCAACCGAGGCCCCCTGCCGCACTGGAAATCCGTGGCCTGCAGAAAAAAAACCCCCAATCGTGCAGCCTACACCCTCCCGCAGACCACCGCACAACTCCCCACTCCCTTAGCCACTCCCCGCCCTACACAGTCCTCCACTACCCACCCCCGACACCTTGCACGCATAGTCGCTCACAAGCTAGGGCATCGGTGCCCTAGCTCGTCCCTCTGCAACCTCCCACATGCTCAACACCATTGCCTCCATTTTATTGGTGACTTCTATTTGTGATGTTGAATCGATTAGATATACTTAATTATTTATTGATTCCACGATGCTATGTGGTTATTTGGTCGAGTTGTGGATTCCGGTATGAAGACTGTTCTTCTATGTTCAGTAGTTGGCAAAGTCTGGTATTTGATTTGATGTGCTCCGGTATGATCATATATTTGGTTACGAATTTGGGAGAATGTTTTGGATGTTCATGTGTATCTACATTTTAGATGGTTTGTGATTTGATGCTCCACAAGTTATCTTTCTAGTCTGAATTATTGTTGTTAAGTGTTCTTGAGAGTTAGTGTGTTGATCGATGAAGATTTGGATAAGTGGTGTTGGTGCAGCTATTATGGATGGTTCTAACATGCTTGTTGGTCTTTCCTGATTGTGTTTTTAAAATTTTTTTTGGTCCACATTGATCCTTGTGGATGATATTGGTGATTTTGTTGATTCAACGATATTCTTCATGTTATGTGGTATTTTTTATGGTGTAGCATGTTGCGGTTGATCATGGAAAGATTTCCGGTGGTGATGTGTGTTTGAGGATTTGATTTAGGTCCATGTTATGTTGTCTATGGCATTGTAAATTGGCCTGGTGGCTGATTTATGTATTGTGTGATGTAATTTTATAATTAAGGGTTGAGAGTTTAGCCGACCTTGTAGTCAAGATTGATGATCTGTATAAATAGGTGTTATATTCATGTAATTTGAGTGTCAATGTTGTGTCTCCATTATCAAAAAGTCATGTATGTGCACATAAGCGAATTTATCCTTCGTATGGTGTATTGAGCATAGATTTTTGTAGGGCAGATAAATGAGCTTAATCAGAACTATCATTAAGCATTAGCAGATGCTATCTTTGCAATTCATGTAATCTAAATTGTAGTCCAAACATTATTGTAAGGCAGTGAACCTTCCCTGAGGGTTGGAGCTTTTTGGGTCATTGTATTTTGAGCAATGAGCTCTAGGCAGTGTGCTTGAATGCAAGTGCATTCCCCATTGTAATATTTACACATACTACTACAGAGTATCATCTTATTGTGGGTAGGTTCCCACCGTGGTTTTTCCCTTAACTGAGTTTTCTACGTCAAAATATTGGTGTTATGTGTGTTGCTATTATTGTCTTTATCTTTATTCTTGCTGGAGTTGATTGAAATTTGAGTTTGTGCTAAATCTATTTAATCCGGTGAAAATTGATTCACCCCCCCCTCTCTCTTAGTTTTTCTTCATCATTGTTACCAACAAAAACAATTCCTTGCACACATAAAGAGAGAAGAAAGTGTTATGGATGGAGGTTTGCCTTAGGTTAAACCTAGGTTTAGGAATTAACCTTGAATTGAATAATGAATATTTAAGTAAATGCTAGGAGATATACCTCAAATTTACAATTGTCGATGGAAGGATTGATGATGCAATGATCTTTGAATGTAATAATAAATGTTGTATGTAATGACATGACAAACACATGAATGTGAAAGGCCTAATCAAACACACATGCTTGCATGAAGATTGATGGAACTTTACTCCATAATGCTTGAAGGATGAAATGTTGTCTTGAATATCTGAGAATGCTTGATGGATGCATAAATGTTATGGATATGTAATGATGGAGTCTTAGATCTAAAATAAATCGTTATGATGTCTTTATATAGGGTTCCCTAGGTAAATTATTGATTAGGCCAACCTCTAATGATCAAGTTTAGCCATGGGGACTAAATTTCATCAAGGAGGGAGAGAGCTTGCCCAGTCCTAAATTGGGACATGTTTAAGGGGGACCATGGCGCTGGGGGTGCCCTGATCCTCCAAAATCAAAGCTAAGAACTCAAAGATAGGAGGAGGGAAGCTCCAATATGGGGCCCACCCAGTGCTGTTAATGGGTGACATCAAGATTGGAGTAAGATGGGACCAAAATGGGCCTAGGGGGATGTTGAAAATATGAGTTGATGTGTAGTTGTAGTTGTTATTTATGTCAAACTTGTTCATTTGGTTTGGTCTGGAATGTTTGTGGTGCAAAATTATCTTGTTATGTTTTTGGTGTAGTTGTTGTTTTGGTTATTCTGAAAGTGTTTGGGTCTGGAATCTGTTGTTGGTGTTGAATCATATTGTTATCCTCATTGGATATAGTTTCGGTATCATGGATATGATGGTTTTGAGGTCCAAAAAAATCTTTGTGTTCTCCAGGTGTTGTGGTATTGTCTTTGCTAGTTGTGAGATTCTATGTTTGACCTATTCTTAGGTCTAGATATGAGTTGTGGAAGCGTGTTCGATGCTTTATGAATTTGACTGTAGTGTGTGGAGATCCGACTTTGAAGAGTATGTTTTTGTCGGTAATTTCTTATATGGTTGCATAGCATGTGGATATGTTGTTGGTTAGGTTTCGATGATTGTGGATTGGTGAATTAATCTTTAAAAAATATATTTTGGTCCTCTCTTTCTCCTAGAGTGGATCAACGTGTGTGTTTTTGGTTCGGAAAGTATATTTTGATTCAAGCCGACTTGTTTTAAGTTTTGATGATCTATTTTATATGTAAGGCATTTGGATGTTTGAGTTGGAGAAAAAGGAATGAGAGATTGCAGATGATGTGGTAAAGTGCAAAGATCAGAGAAAGCGTGATCAACGAAGAAGAGTTGTATTTGAATGATATGCAAGCTATGCTAAGATTGTGACAGAGAGTTTAGAAATAGTGTTGTCAGTTGAGATTAGAGTTGTGTGTGTTGATGTTGGTCACTTGATTTAGAGTTCAAGGATAACTTCATGATCAAGAGATTTTTTTGTATCTTACCCCGAGTGTAGTTAGCTTCGATTTTTGCAAGTCCTCTTTGTATCTTGTCCCCTGAGCAATTAGCCTTGGTGTACAAGTCTCAAGTAGTTCGCTATATCCTTTTATAATCAACTCATATATAATGGATTATCTTGTGGGTTGACTCCCACCATGGTTTTTCCATGTTTAGGTTTCCACATATAAATCTTACTGTTCATGTGTTGGATATGTGTTGTTTATTAATTTTTTATATGTTGTTGTAATTGTTTGTTTGGACTAATTCACCCCCCCTCTTAGTCCTGCCTTGGGTTCAACAATTTGTATCAAACTGTGGTTCCTCTTAAGTAAGATTAACCGCTTGAGGTAGATCTAGTATGGCATAGGACATTCATTACAAAGTTCCTATCTTTGATGGTACAAATTTTTTGTACTAGGAGAAAATGGAGTCGCATTTAGAGACATTGAAAAATGGAATTTGGGAGATCATTCTATCTAGATATACAGAGTCACAAGGTGGTGCTAAGACTTTGGATGAGATAAAGTCTAAGGGAGATAATGTAAAGGCTAGAGCTATAATTCTGAGCTGCATAAGTGATTTAATGTTTGGAAGAGTAAAAGGATTGAAGGAAGCTAAAGTTGCGTGGAACAAGCTGTGTTTGGCATACAAATGTGATGCAAAGACAAAGCAAGATAGGTTGATGAATTTAAAGCAGAAGTATGAGTACCTGAGAATTCTTGAAGATGAAGGATTTGATAACTATATTCATAGAGTGGTTGATCTTGTTAATGGCATTAGAGTTACTGGAGGACATTTGGAGGAATGTGATGTGCATAAGATCTTGTTTACTCTACCTAAATCCTACAAGCCGCAAAGATGTTCTATACAAGAGAGTAATGACGAGCAATATAATGTAGATCATCTTATTGATACCTTAGTAGCCTATTAGATTTCATAAATAGAGGAAGAGAAAAGAGAAAAGAGAGAAGCCACATTTAATGTTTCATAATTTGATGATTTAGAATGCAGTGGAGACCTAGATGAAGCTGAAACAAATTTTTCAAGAATATTGCAGCAAGGCACTAGGAAATACAAGGGTAAGTTACCTCTGAAATGTTTTTCTTGTGGCAGAATTGGATATTATGCTTCTAATTGCAAGTACAAAGAATATTATATGAGATATGATGATGATGAGAATAAGAACAAGTTTAGAAGACACAATTTCAACAGAAAAGAGAAGTTGGGATTGTGCTCTATTGAAGAACATACATATAAAGATGAATTTGATGATGACTCGAATGAAGTATCTTTGTTTTTAGCAATTGAGGCTAACAAGATTGCTTTAATAAAACCAAAAGATGAGAAGGTTGTTAAGATTGCATTGCATGCTAAGATAGAATCGAATACATGGATTATAGACTCCGAATGTTCAAATCATATGATCGGTGACAAAGATAGGTTTATTAATCTGAAGAAACCTGATGGAGGATCTATAAAGTTTGTTGGAAAAGATGATGTAGTTATTCAAGGTATTGGAAGTGTTTCAATTGATGGCAAGCATAAGTCTAACAGTGTTTATTATGTTGTAGCATTAAGACATAGTTTGTTAAGTATTAGTCAGATGTGTAGAAAAGGGTATGAAGTTTTATTTAGTAGTATTGAATGTGTGATTAGAAAGAAGAAGAAGAAGAAGAAGACTAGAATGTAAAGGTGTTATCCTCAATTTTGGTTTGCTTAAATTGTGGGATAACCCGTACAAATTTTGTCTACTTTGTAGTTCGTGTGTTCTAAGCATGTTGATCGATGTAAAATCTTGTTGTCTCCATTCATAACTTGGTCCTTGAGAAATCATCTCGATTTGAAGTCTCAAGTTGTCGATTTGAAAGATTAAACAAAATTCCTATTGGGAGTTAGTTTTATTTTGTCTTTTTTTGAATTTGGTGTCAAATATCGTATTCTACACTTGTATAGGGGTTTCTAGTGTCAAGTTGGGTCTTAGACCCGATCCTATGCTTGTGTAGTTAGTTTTGGTATAGATTAGGCCTGTAGACCCGAAATGCACCTAATGATGCAAATTGGATTTACGGACCTAGCCAACACCTCCACTAAGTCATACCCCAGTGTAAGTTGGGTTCACAAACCTGACCTACACCACCCCTTTTGTTGTATCTTTTATGTGTAAGTCGGGTCTATGAACCCGACTTGCATGAGTTGTTCCTCTTCTAGTGTATGTTGGGCCTATAGACCCGACTTACACTTATTTTTTTATTTACCCTCCAAGGTGTAAATCGAGTCTATAGACCCGATTTTCACCACACTTTTCATGAGTTCTACCCTAGGTGCAAATTGGGCCTACAAACCTGATTGATACCTGTTTATGGTGAAAATGGATAACAATAATAACAATATTGAAAGGCTAAATAGATTCAACCACTAAACCCTAGCCTAACAATCAACAAAGATCCACCATAACATATGAAGATTACCTAAGACAATGCAAAATAAAACAAAATCACAAAGATTATACCATCACATGTCCAATAGGGTTTTGATCTCCATTCTTCCTATCTCCATTGATCTTGCTTGATATATTTGCTCTCAGATTTTTGTATGCACAAGAGCTCAACA